>NC_141098.1:3006616-3606616 GCF_041138505.1 Cibotium barometz | reverse complement strand
ACATGACGATCACTAGGCCATATTTGAGCTATGCTATTGGGTTGGTGAGTCAGTTTATGCAGGTTCCTCGGAAGCCGCATTTGGATGCATTGAGATGCATACTGAGGTATGTGAGGTCTACTTTACATTGTGGACTATATTATGAAACTAAGACAAAGATATGTGTACACAGATGCTGATTGGGCTGGTAGTATCTCAGATAGAAGATCTACTAGTGGCTTCATGTTTTCTTTGGGGAGTGCTGTTGTAACTTGGAGCAGCAAGAAGCAGCCTACGGTTGCTCTATCCAGTACAGAGGCCGAGTACAGAGTGCTGCTATGGCAGCATGTGAGGTAGCTTGGTTGAGAAAGCTACTTGCAGGTTTGGGTCTATCAGTAGATAGACAAGTTGTCATTTTTTGTGACAACATTAGCAGTATACAGTTAGCCAGGAAGCCAGTCTTTCATGCTCGCACGAAGCATATAGACATCCACTACCATTTTTTGTGACAACATTAGCAGTATACAGTTGGCCAGGAAGCCAGTCTTTCATGCTCGCACGAAGCATATAGACGTCCACTACCATTTTGTCAGAGAGAAGGTTTTGGCAGGAGACGTTGACCTTGTTTATGTCAGCACACAGGATCAGGTCGCTGACATCTTCACCAAAGCATTGGGTACAGAGAAGCTCCGCAGATTCAGGGCTTCGCTTGGTGTACATGAGATGGAGTTGAGCTCGAGGGGGAGTGTTGAGATATCGAGCTCATCTAGTGAGGCGGTGGACACTGATGACCCGCCTGGGGGATAGGCCCCACACTTACACCACTGGCATGGTTGGTGAGATCATGGGTGATATGCGGCCAGTGGGATGATAGGCTGTGCAATAGCCATTCTAGAGACTGCTGGCATAGTTATAGTGCGAGCTCATTTCGTTGGGTTCACACTATAGAGAACCCTAGTATGTATTTGGTTGAGTGCCTTTTCATATTGAGTGTACTCTTATCTTTGTATATGGTGTGTTGAATGTTGTGTGAAGAAGAAGAATATTTTTCAGCCTCTCACCTTGTGTGTTCTCTTTTAGGGTTTTGTGAGTGTGTGTGTGCTTGCAAGAGCTCAAGCTCTCTTCTCCCCTGCATCTTTTTAAAAATATCATCACCAGACTTGGTTATCCGTGTGAGATTCTCAATGACCAAGGCATGCACTTCTTAAATGAGGTGGTGGCCTTCTTATTGGGTGAATTCATGGTAATCCATAATAAGTCAACTTGTTTTGACAAATGGGGGGCATAGACTTTGTAGGACCCATTAGTCCTACTGCCCCCCCATACCCAAGCTCGCTACATCATTGTGGCCACATGCTATCACACCAAATGGACAGAAGACAAGGAAATAGTGAAAGCTGATGCCATATCAACGGGAAAGTTTTTTTATGAAAATATCATCACCATATTTGTTGATCACCCAGAAGAAGGAAAATTCTTTGTAATGCTTACTGGTGCTCTATCAAAAGAATTCTTGTTGGGGAGAAATTGGATGGGTCACTACAAATTCTCGGTGGACTAGGATTCTAAAATTGCTTCATTGAAAGTTTCCAATTGACAAGACAATATTCTCCTATCGAAGAAGATGAAATTGTAAACCTGCCTGATGAAGAAACTCTTAGTTATGCCATAGAATTCTTTGCCTGCACCCTGTGAGTGCAAAAAACCTTCCATCCTACACTACCACTGAAGGCTCCTGAGAATATCTTGGACTCTTACTAGTTTGTAGTTAAACATTTCATCACTGGGGCCCAAGCACAAACAAAAAGTCTTAAGACAACTCTAGGCTCAAAAATCCCAATGTTAGCTACCCAAACAACTTCTTAATGCCCAAAATTGTCCTCCTAATGAGTTAGTTTGGGTTCCCAAAGCCAATGAACCTAGATCAATGACCTCGGGAAATTTCCCACACAAAACAAGAAAACCTAAAATAGATAAAACTATGTTTCTAGTAAAAATAATCCAATGAGATCACCAAGTGTGGGTCCCTATAGACCTTCAAGAATATTATGCAGGGATGACATAAGTTTGGATCTCTAAAAGAAAAGCCTATGAAGCGCACAACACACCAACAATGGCTTTAAATAGAGACTCACCTAGCCTAAGGTTTTAGAATTAGGTAATCTCTCACCTTTGGTGAAAATCTTCTCTCCTCTTCATGCGCAAACACATTGACATGGCCTCATAAGTCAGAAAATGGCATTATGTGATTAAGTTGCTTCTAAGCATGCATCTACCTCCAAAAAAGGTAATGCAAGCATGTAAAAACATATACTAAATTTCTTTACTCTTTTGATAGATGGTTTCAAGCACCTATACTAAAGTTCTTCACTCATTTGATCGATGACGTCAAGCACCTCTCATGGGTGTAGGAAAGAAATTATGAGAGAAAAATTGGACATACCTTGAGAATGAAGGACCTAAGGGATGTTGCATCATCAAAGACAAAGTGACCTTGGAGGACAACATCTCCTACACCTTCCACTATAACTCTCTGGAGTGCTTCGGGCTATGGATATTGGCATCAAAATAGGGGAAGACTTGGATGATGAGATCATTTTTCAATACCTTCATGGTGTCTCCCAATCTGATGGGGTCAACAATTCCCACACCATCCGTCTCACCAAGCAGGTTATCCAACTCACATATTTCCTACTCGCAATGGATCTAGTCGCACACTCTGGAGTCTTCCACCTCGAGCAACTCATTACCTTGAAGCCCACTGTGATGGGACTCGTATGGCCAACAACAATGGTGTACTTTTTGATGCAATAGAGGATGAGGATTTCAAAATGTGATGTAGAATCCTATCACTACTTCTCTAGGTGCAAAGAATGGATAGGCACATAGGATCCCTAAGAAGCTTCTATGGTTGGTACACCAAGGGCTACAAGATGACTAGAGTGGTATGATCTAGAAGGACCTAGAAATCTACTTCAAGAACGATATCATATAATATACAACCCTTATATCTTGTACACATTGCTCATGATGGTGGTGGTCCAATTGATTGATGCGGCTCAACAATCAAGGGTCGATACTTCTATGACATTAATCTCCCCATTCTTAGTGCCATGAATGCCGATTCCCTCTACATTGACTACAATGCCCCTAACCGCAACTATAGTAACTCCCCATTCTTAGTGCCATGAATGCCGATTCCCTCTATATTGACTACAGTGCCCCTAACCGCAACTATAGTAACTCCACCTTCTTCTACCTCATAAACCATCTTTACTTCCATAACCTCTACACCACCATCTTCTATCCCACCCTTATTTACTTTTGCACCCTTGTCTTCTTCTACCTCATGAACCATCTTTATTGCCATAACCTCTACACCACCATCTTCTATCCCACGCTTATCTACTTCTACACCCTTGTCTTCTACCACTCTCCCAATCGTATCTTGTATACCACCATCATATCCGCTCGTATCTTGTACACCACCCATATCCACTTGTATCTTGTACACCATCATCATAACCATGACCATTGTTGCTACAAGTGATAAAAACCCATTGCCCTAGTTCACATATCCACTAAGGACAAGCTTCTCCTATAAATGCCACCTTCAAAGTTCCAAAAAGTAGATGCATCCATGGCCCACAAAATATTCCTCTCCCAGTTTACGAAAGAACTTCACTAAGGCATCATCTTCTTCTGAGGAACCCAAAGAAATGATGTCACTAGTGCAAAGCCTAGCTTTATCATATGCATTGATGGGCCATACCTTGGGCCATAGCCTGTCTCAAATTCACAAGCAAATGTCTAGTCCCGTGGACAAGACACAGCTTGTGGAGATACTGTATAATGGAGTCATACACTAGAATTATCAATTATAATAGGAGTCATGAAGACAAAACATGAGGTATTAAAAACTCAAGCAGCAAAGAGCATCTACAAGGACAATGTGATCACCTTGAAGATCAACTCAAAACATTCAAGATTTAGCACAAAAAGGACTAAGAATAGAATAAGCAATAAATAAAGGAGCATGCGCAAAACTTGAAACAAGCTAAGGAGGAGACTATTAAATTGAAGCATGCATTAGAGAACACAAGGTGTGACAGAGAGAGGAAAATAATCAGTCCTAGAATCTCAAGCTAGAGACTTTCGCATCATGGCTACAATAGGAAAAAGAAAAGGAGAGACAAATCAATAATATGTAGCTAAACAATCTCACCAAAGAGAAGTTTTACTTAGAGGTAGTGGTGTTAAAGCTCAAATCAGAGAAAGAAGCATTAGTAGTGTGGCAGAGGGAGGAAAGAAAGGGCCCACAAATGTGAGCTAGCACCCTAGCAAAGATAAAGTAGAGCAAAGCAACAAAGGCATCTTGGATAGATAGCCATTCAAGTGGTTGAGGATAATGCAGCACCATTACTAGAGGACACCCTCTAATCTCAACACTCGAATTATCACTCTTTTAGAAATAGGTGAATATTAGCAACATCATAGATCTTCAGCCTAGTCACACTCAGAACATAAGGACAAAGTGTGTCATAGGTGCAAGGCAATGTTAAATCACCCTGGGGACATCTTTGATAACTTAGAATGTTGGAATATGACTTTATCACATGGGGAACTATTCATAAAATGCGAGATCTTTTGTATAGGATGTGAGACAGGTGATCCCATATGATCCTCTGGGAAAACCAACCATGCTAAAAGATGATGTGAAGAGGATACTTATGGTTATGCACCACGTGTGAAGAGACATGTCATTATGGAGCCGTGGACGACATTTGGAGCTAAAGCACTATGGGACACAATGGCAAGGGAGATGCCAATATCTCAAATCCCCATCTTGCAGATCTATTGGAAATGAAAATGGTTACCTTTATCATTCATATGTGTTTTCAAAGGTGGAGGAATTAACATCTATCCGCATAGCAAGGGGTTTATATAATCATAGAAGAACACATAGTTATATAAAGGAAGGATGGTATGGCAACCAGGGTGGGCTAGAAAAGAAATACTACTCAGACATCTATGGCAATGCATCATGATCTTTTAGGATTGATCCCACTTACATGCCACATGAGAGAAGGTGGTCATGTTTGGAGTTTCACAAACTCTAACACTAGGATGCCAACTATGTCTACAACTTAAACACGGAAAAAAGGTGCTGTGCGCCGATTGGAGCTTTATAAGCTATATAATAAGCCCAAAGAGTAGTTGAAGGCTTTTGCTCCTGCCATGAGGCTTCAACAATTTTTGTAAGGCAAAGAACCTTGTTGTTGGTACTTTTAGCTTGTCCATTTTCTTGTGGATACTAAGGTGTTAACTTCCTATGGATTACCATGAATTTATCAATAAGAAGTCCACTACCTTCCTATGGATACTAAGGTGTTAACTTCCTATGGATTACCATGAATTTATCAATAAGAAGTCCACTACCTCATTTAGAGAGAGAGAGAGAGAGAGAGAGAGAGAGAGATGGTATCGTGTGTGTGCTAGTATTGGGGATGTAACTGAATAGGGCCCTATGTTTAGGTTCTCTCTACAGCCCAGCCTTCATTAAGTTATCATTTTTTCAATGGTATTTGGCCTCCTATTTCATCACAAATTTGAAGATATCTTGTGTATTAAAGAGGAATGCATCAATAATACACTAATGTCTACAAGTATTGGCCTATCATTCTTTAAAATAAACATTTTCTTGGCCCTAAGGCTTCTTGGCGCACAAGAGCACTTAGTGCTCAATTTCTAAGGGCAACAAAGAGATCTTTGGATTTCAATACATTACCACAGTTACCTCCCAAAAGAAGAAGACCACCACCAATGATGTAAGCAAATCCTCCACTGCCTGGTGTCCTAGCAAACCCCAAGGTTGGCCCAACCAAATTTAGCGACTCAAGGAAAGCTAATGCTGATAGCCATGTTGGTCAGTTTGAAACCAGATGGTAGGCTAGTGGATTTGGGATGTGCCCGGATGAAGTGAAGAAGGAACACTTTGCTGCTACACTGGAAGGTCGTGCAGTGAGATGGTTTACTCAATATGGATTACAGCATTTCCCAAACTATAATTATCTCAAAGAAGCTTTTCTTGTGAGGTTCAGGAAGGAGAAAACCCTAAAGATATCCTCAATAAGCTAAGGGAGGTTCGCACATCTGTTTATTCTGCATAGAGGAAAGCCATTGGCAATCGGAGTGCCCAGAGGTGCAGGAGTATGATCACAGGAAGGCAGAAAGACAAGAAAAGGCAGCAGGGAAGCAACCAAGTGTGTCTATGGTTCAAATTGAGTCTCATGCCATGAAAGGCAATAAGACCACACGTAACTTAACGAAGCACATAGGAGCACAACCAATTAGCATACACAGACGCAGAGAGAGAGAGAGAGAGAGAGAGAGAGAGAGAGAGAGAGAGAGAGAGAGAGAGAGAGAGAGAGAGAGAGAGAGAGCAACGTTCCACGAATTGCACAGTGGAAGCGTGGTAGACTATTTATCTATGTCTCTCTCTCTCTCTCTCTCTCTCTACCCCTATCTCTCTCTAGCTCCCTATATAACAACCTCTCTCCCCCACCCACCCCCTCTCTCTCTCTCTACCTCTTTCTATTTCTCTCTATCTCCAGGTCCCTGTTTAACTCTTCCTAATGTTTTCGCTCTTTCTACCCCTATGTCTCTGAAGCTCTCTATATATAACAATCTCTCTCTCTCTCTCTCTCTCTCTCTCTCTCTCTCTCTCTACCCCTATCTTTATCTAGCTCTGTTCCATAGTCTTCATATACCCATTTTTATATTCAATATTTTCCTCTATTTATATATATATATATATATATATATATATATATATTCTTTTACTTTATATAGATAGTTTTCTCATTATAATCCCATTTACAGATTCTTACTCATACATACCCATAGTTTTTATAGTCTCACTACCATGCTTGTTGATCAAAGTTGGGATTGTATGGGAGAACATGGGAACTGTTGGGATTGGGAGAAAGGATTGCCAGAACTATGGAGATAAGAAAGCTTGAAGACGCCAAGGCCTTAGTAGAAGAATGTCAACAGCTTCAAGAAGCTAAACTAAGGGCTAAACTAAGGGCCAACCGGGTCAAGGATGCAACGGCTTCAACTAAGCTAAACTAAGGGCTAAACTAAGGGCCAATCGGGTCAAGGATGCAATGTATCTATGAAACGAGCCAACTAGGGAAAGGGAATTGGACGTACCTACTCCTATTCCAGAAGTGACAGACTTGGCGAGGGATGCGAATCAAGAACATTGAGGGAGTGGAAATGGGGAGTAGGAATGGAAGGATTCATCAATGGTAGAGTAAACTAAAAATTATTAGGGCCCTTTGACTTAGATATGCTAGTTCAACAGCATAAAAAGAAACAAGAAAAAATAGACAAGGGAAATTTGAAAAAAGAGGCTCTAGAGATAGCCAAGGACAAACAAAAAATAAATCACCAAACACTGCAAATAAACATGGCTACTCTTACCCTGATAGAGGAGGAGGATCTAGAAATTGAACCTAAAAGGTTAAGGGTAAGCATGTCTATTTTAGGAAATTATGCACCGTGCATTGCATTAATTGACATGGGAGCTAGCCAAAACCTGCTCTCATATGAAACCTGGGAAGAAATGGGCTAGAGCCAACAAGAGCTAGAATTTAAAACATTCACTCAGGAATAGTCTATTCTTTACAAGTCTTTAAAGTTTTTGAGAAGGGCCCAAAAAGATTTGGATCTCTACTGACTTAACCCCTAAGGAGGAGACTAAATTAATGGAGTTGCTCAAGGGTACTATGAAGGACAACCATAGATCTAGATTCCAAAACAACATGGAAAAGTGAACACGGATACAATTGCTAATGAGAAGCCTCTACCACAACAACCAACGAAGGACAAACATGGATCTAGATTCCAAACAACCTCTTCTTTTTAGTTGCTAATGGGAAGCTTCTACCACAATAGCTAAAGAGAAGAACAAGTAATGTCAGTAGTACCACATAAAGCTATGGTTACCGGTGAGAAGTCTAGAAGCCTAATGATACTATCAAGGGAACAACAAAATCAAGGACAACACATGGTAGAAGATTGGAATAGGAAAACAAGCCTTGAAAGGGGAATGTTCAAATGATATAGTGACCTAAAACTACCCCCAATAGTGTAATTGAGAAGCCACAAGAGCCTATGTCAATGCCACAAGAACCTTCTCATAGAAAAATCGCACTAGCTTGCAACATGGAGGAAAACAAGGAACCCCTGCTCCAAGGGCAAGCAAAAATTGGCTAAAAAGCAAGAACACAGTCTAAAATACAAAGTGTTACCACAAGAACTTGTAGATGAATCAATGGAATCTTAATAAAATGGATGGAACATGAACTATTCTCTAAAGAGGACCTACTAGGTCTACAATAACACCAACCATCCATGTCCAGAACAACCTCAGGGTATACTTAGGTGTAACCAGTGGGCTCAAGAGACAATGTCCCATAATAAGAGAACTAATGCACAACCTCTTTCTAATTGATAATTGATGCTATGGAAAGCCAACAAAAGACGACGAAAAGATTTTGGTAAAACCTTCCTTATGAAACCACCATCTTGAAGCCAGTCACCTTGGGTTGACAAGCACCACATTTCAAGGTCAACCTAGGATATGCTTCCATGGAATGATTCCATTGCATGATCAACAATAGTAGGCATGATTCTGTTGCGTGATTCCATTACGTGATTGATAATAATGGGCATGATTCCATTGTGTGGTTCTATCCCATAAATTTTTCCCATGATTTTGTTGTGTGGTTGAGTGCCATGCTTACATCATGGATCGAGTGGCGTAATCCCATGGCATGATTGCATGATGGGATCACGGCATAATTTTTGAGGTCCAATTAGGAGTCGCCCACATCGCACATGACCACCTCCCATTTATGATCGGACCTTAAAAAGTTTTGGATCTTGATTTTTTCATGTTTTGTTTTGTTTACCTCTTGGAGCCTTCTTCAACCAATTTGCTTGTTTGCCTACATCACCGTGTCTACTCCACTCCATTGGCAAGATGGGATCTTCACCCAACTTGTGTGTAATTTCATGTCTCTTATCTACGTTGCGTAATCTGTTGTGTGCATGTTCTTGGTCGACATCATCTTCTATTCCTTACTATTTAAACTTAAAGGGATGTTGGTTGTAATATGGAAATGATCACACTGTTGTGATAAACACAATCCACATTGTTTCTCAAATTAAAAAAGATAATAGTGTTCCACGGGAACACTCACAGGAACACGGATTATGGAAGGAGGCCGGAAGCAATTAATGCGAGAGAGCGGGATTGTAGCCATGGGAACATAAAGACGCACATAATTTTTTCATATTTTTGTTCCGAAGTGCAATGTAAATTGTTTTTGGTCAATGTGGGTTCTAAATGAGAGTTCTAAGTGTATTAAGCAAGGCTCACTTATGGGGTTGTCCGCCCATGTGTGAAAGAGGCCTAGGGTTAGGGTTAGTGACATCTTTATAAAAGAGATGTTAGCTAAAGAAAGGGGACGTTTTTGGCCATTCTCATAAGCTATTGAGTAAAGCTCTTGAGTGAAGCTCTTGAGTGAAGCTCTTGAGCTCTCTAGCTATGGCAACTCTCTAACTCTCTCTATTGTACTCTAATGAGCATCAAGCTCCAATGAGTATAGCTCCACTTCTTTCTCTTAATCTGTTTTAGCACCATTGAAGTAGATTAATCTATGATTAGTTGAATGCTTCTTTCTTTCTCTTGTGTATGCTGCATGCTTGTAGTGTGTGTGTGTGTAGTCTCCATTGATGCAAGCTCTTGCCCACTTCATTGGCAATGAATTATTCATGGATAGACTCTCTCTATGAGCTTGTGGGTTTGTGAATGTTACATTCTATGCTTGCTTAAGCTTGTGGGTTAGCAGATGCACGCTTATGGGTTTGCAGGCATTAGGGAAAGCTAAGATTTAATCAATGTTTGAATGGGATTAAGAGATTGCCATGCATTGCTTGTTCTCTTGATTAGTGTAGTGGATTTAAGGAATTGAGAGATTGATTGAGGTGTTGAATCGTCAAGTGGTGGTTTGTGTATGTGAGCTCTCCCTCATGGGATAAGCCTTCATGCACTAATCGGATCGAGTCCTCGGATTGACATTGTGTTTCTTAACACATTTGTTGATCAGTAGTACTCTATGAGCACTATATTGCACGGTAGAGAGAACCGCTCTACAATGGTGCCGCTGCCGGGGAGCAAGTGCCTACATTAGTTGAGCACCATACACACACTACCACTCCTTGTTAAGCTCCAATCGGTTGCAAAACTGTTGGATAGGAGAGCAGGCTTTGGGACTAATTTTGGTATTTATTTAAGACTAATCTGTTATTAAATTCTCTTTATTTGTCTTGCAATTTGAGTGCGATTGGCTAGCTACGCTTCTCCCTTGAGGTCAGGACAAGGATTCAACACACGGGAAGGATTGGAGGTAGGCGCTAAACCTGCAAATTTCAATTTGTGTGCAAAAGAGAGAGGCATGTTTTTGCATTTCTGTCATTCTGTTTGAGGATAATTTTTACAGTTTCAATTTTCTGCATGTTCGTTTTATTTTATGTTCTTAGCTTAGTTTAGTTTTCTGCATCTTTAATTTTGTGCATTTTAGTTCTTTGTTAAACCTGCACCTATAGAGAAACTGAAATCTATACACACATGAAGACTGAACAATTCGAATTCGCTACAAATCTCACAGCTGCACACGCATTGAATTCGCTGCAAATCTCACAGCTGCACATGCATTGAGTTCACTGCACACGCACTTCAAAAAAGAAAAAAATAATAATAATAATAAAAGAAGACGACTGTGTGTGAACAGCGCACCGCGCGGAGAGACCCACACACCGCACCATAAAGACCGCCCACTGCACCATCGGATAAGGGGGTGCAAAAAAAAGAGCCTGGAAAATTTTTCATTTTCTGCCGCAAAAATTCAGGAGGTTATCTAACTTTTCGGGAGGAGTTAGAAAACACCCATTGTCGAAATTTCGGTCCTGAAAGCATTTTCCCATAGTGAGCTCAGTATGGGAAACTGGTAAATTTTAGGCGATTTTTGATCCTGAAAAATACGCTATTTTTTTGGCCTAATGTGTTCGAGGGGGTTCAAAATGGGTTCTGGCAAAGTTTGAGCCAACTTGAAAATTTTGGGTTTTTTTGGAAAAAAAAAATAAAAAAAAAAACTTAAAATTTGACCTTATGCACTTGCGGCGGTCGGGACGTCATATAGACACTGCCATAGGGTCTAGGGCACCTTCTAGAGTGCCTACGCCGCAGGAAAGTGGGACCTAATCGGTAGGAAATTTGGCAGATATTGCTGAAACCTTTTCCGAATCCCAATCTGATACCCTTTCTAGGACAACTAGCTCATTGTCTATGGACAATCTAGGGCCGTCAAATAGTCATCCCTTAGCCCCAAATAGGACACCCACAAGATCTTTTAATCCATTTGAAGCCGACATCATGGGGTTACCACTCAATGTGAGACTTCAATATGTCTACACGAATGCTCAAGGAGCTGAGATCTTTAGGGATCCACAACAACGGTATCTCGTTAAGATCGCAGACTTTTTCTCAGAGCTTGATAGAGCACCTCTAGTCAATGACCAGGGTAACATGTACATGGGTGGAGATGGTGTTCGCTACGAAGTCACCTATCATCCAGAGAATGTAGACAAATTAGGGGAGCTCTCTAAAAGTGAGTTCATAGACTTATCAAAGCCTTCCAGAGCAAGGGAGTCTAGAGATGATTGGCTCATTGAGCCAGACATGCCTGGACCATCCAATGCCCAGTCCTTAAAGCCATCCATAGATGATTTACTTTTTGTAGATCTAAATTTGGAAAGGGACAGGAAAGGCAAGAGCAAAATGGATCAGGGGGCTGAGAACCAATGGGAGTTTGTACGACAAATTCCAGTGACAAAGGTCTTTCAGGATGACCCACTTCAAGAGGTCTATAAGGACTCTTTAGAAGGATATTATGCCACAACTAGATTGCCAGAGCGAGATCTTCCTCTAGCACTTGTGGTGGTAGTCGAGAAGCTTGCAGGATACAAGAACCGAATCGTTGAATGGGCCAATGAATACCGAACCTTAGATTGGAAGGAAATTCGTGAGCTCACGTGGAGAGGACAACCATTATTCATGGAAGTGTTCTCAACTAATACAGCTAAACCAGGAGAAACAGCCTTTCTTGGAGAAACTGTTGCTCCTCCCCTAAGAGAGTTCACTAGAGAGGGACCCTCAACATCAAAGTGGACCACTGCAAGTAGCCCAACTCTAGCACCAAGATATTATCCTACACCAAAAGTGCGACCACAGATCACACCACAACAACGTTTCTCTCACTATGACAATCGGAGGGTAGGGGAGCCAACTCGGCCTCCCATAAATGCACCTCCTGAAATGTGGGTAACAAGATCTTTGGAGGGGGTTAGTGAGGCAGGTAATAGGGGATCCACACCAATTTGGGATGCATGTGGACCATCTTACCAAAGAGAGGAACAGTTCCCACTAAGAGTGAGAGGCCGTAGGCCCGATGATGAGTATTCAAGACGAGTAAGGCCATCAACTCTTCAGAAACTGGTAAAGAAGTACGAAGGGTCGGGAGATCCATATGACCATGTAGCAGCATTTAGGCAAGCAGTTCAAGCTGATGACAAGCATACGCAAATTGAAGGATTTGGGCTCACTCTTGAGGGAAAGGCCCTTGCTTGGTTTCAGGCACTAGAGGCTTCAGACAAATCTTCTTTACGAGTTTTGGAAGAGAGATTCATTGCTGCTTTTTCCTTGATGGGGATTCAGCATGACATAGTAGCAAACATCTACTCTTTCAAGCAAGGCGAGACTGAGAGTGTTAGAGACTGTGTAAATAGGATGAAGCAGTATATTAATCGTTGCCCAGAAGATGAGAAGCCCACCCAGAGTCGATTAATTTCTCTCTTCTTAAAAGGACTCAAAAATTCAACACTGCACACACATCTCTATGCAAAGAAGCATACAAATTTCAATGAGCGTTGCCATGATGCTATGGATTTCACAGATAACTTCAAATTCCAAGATGGTATTGGCCCTGAGGTGCAACCTAGTGATCCGTGGGGTGATGACCAAAGTTCAGTGTCTAGCGCAATAGTAAATCCAGACCAGATAGCTAACCTAGTCCTAAAGAGATTGGGACAAACCTATCGCCCACCCATGCAGCCACAACAACAGCAGCAGAGCGAATGAGGAGTGTACTACCTACAGGTCCTCATCTTTGTGGAGCATGTGGCGGTAACCATAAAACTGAAGAATGTAATACCTTTTCTCCTCTAGTCACAAACCAACCCACAAAGAAGTGGTGCCAGGCCTGTGCTTGGAATTATACCCACACCACACAGGAATGTACTCGCATTGCAAGAATGAGACAGGAGCGTGAACATCAAAGGGGTGCAGTGGCTCCACAAATGCATCAACAATATACTAATTTTGAACGTAAGCCACACCGATGGCACAAGAGCAAGCAAGACCTGTACTTGGAGCTCAACCTCCTGCTCCTGGGACTGCTCCTGTGAGGTTTGTTGACTACTACGACAATTCAAATATGTGTAGAGACTTGGTAAACCCAAGCTATGTGGAGGAGGAATATGCATCATATTCATCCAAGGAAAATCTCTTTGAAAGTCCCGCATATCCAAGCCAAGCACTCCGGGGGAACAAAATTCTTTGATGTTGCTAGGCGGCTACCAACCTAAGACTCCAGGACCCTCAAGTCAATGGCAGCAACAAAGGAAAGTAGAAGCCAAACTAATGGGCCCCTGTTATGAGTGCGGAGAACCCCATTGGGCTCGTGATGTCCACATCGCCCAAGGCAAGCAGCTCGATCCAATACAACAGTACCACAGTTTCCACCAATTGAAAGATATTGCCTAGGGTGTTGTGTAGAACACTTTCCAAAGGATTGTTTGCTGAAACCACATGAGGAAGGCACCTCTCAACCAAAGGTCTCACTCAACTTTGTAAAGGCAGTTCCATCGCCACCTTCATCAGAGAATGAGGGTGTCGTGTCACTTAGAGTCATGACTAGATCACAGACACGAAATGCCGAAATGCAGACTGATGAGACACCTCGAACTAGAAATGCAAAGGCAAATCTAGTGGACAAGACCCTACATTCCAATAGAAAAAGGACCATTAGGAGAAAAAAGAACCGCAACAAGCAAACTACCAGTAGTTCTCAAGAAGTCTCTAAACAAAACATGAAGGATCAAGCTTTTACATCCCAAGAAGTGCATGAGGAGCATCAACCTCAACCTAGGCCTAGTGCTAAACAAGATGAGGCTAGTACAACCAAGGATAGTTCTGGGGGTTCTATTTTTGTGGATAAGGTGAACGAGACTCTAGATGCCATCATTGATACTCATAGAAGTCGCATTGCAGCTTTATCTTAGCTACCCAAGAAGCTTCAAGAATACCCAAACCCTCGTGAGGAGAAGATCAATCTAGCTGTACATCAGCAACTCATTAGGGAAGCTCAATCAATACTTGAGGGCCCACCTTCACCTATCCCTCGGGGCCCAACCTCTCTTAAGCCAACATTAGAAACCATACCAGAAGTGTCATCAAGCTGGGAAATGAAAAGTGAGCTGATCTCTCATAGCAAGAAGTCTGCACCAATTGACACCCCATTGAAAGAAGGCATTTTGCCACCACCTAGTCTTGCCTTCCCATGCAATGATGAAGTTATTGATGCTAAACGAGGACATGGCAAATGAGATGTGGGCAGCAGTTCATGAGAAAGTTAATGAGAATATGTCCTCTATGATTTCACCTCCATTCTCTGAAGTGGATTTTACCAGGGGCACAGAAAACAACTTTAGATGCCCAAGCATCCAAGAGGAAGTTCAAACAATTGTTTCTCCTAAAAGTAAGCATACAATGAAAACCTTACCATCTTATTTGGGAGAATATGAGAACTGTTCTCAAACCTTGAGGATACCCTCCATGCATAGAAGGTTGACAAAGGAGATGGATATGGGTATCGTGCAAGCTATTTTGTCAGCACCAGTGGCTTGTACCATACCTTTGCTTGATTTGATAAAGCTTCGACTAGAGTTGTGGAATGATATTGCCACATGTTTGTCAGAGCAGGTATTGCTTCAAAAGGGCCACCATCATTGTACTATACACCCTGAGACAAAGAATGTTATGCCAGTTCCTATCAACAAAGTAGGAAAATTTTGTGAGGACGATCAAGGAAATGCTACCCTCCCATTAGAAGTGCGAAAAGTAGCTTCAACTGCAATACTTGACAGTGGTGCAGGAGTGGGCATTGTGACAAGGTCCATTTGGGAAAAGTGGGGCAAACCAGCTATTAGGAGTACCAGGATATGCTTGCAGCTAGCAGATGGAAGCTCAGAACATCCCATTGGGCTACTAGAGAACATATTGGTCACCACATGTGGGATTGAATATAAGCACACATTTGCAGTAGTGGATTTTGGAAAGCATCCAAACTATGAAGTGATATTGGGTAGACCATTCATGCGACAATTTCAAATGATTCAAGATTGGGGATACAATTATTTGTACCTCCAACATGATTCTGTCATTTCACAAGGGTCAACCTAAAGAATCACTCATATCGTGATGTAACAAGGTCTCCAATAGATGAGTTTGATTCTGCTTCATCTGAGGGCTCAAGAGTTACATTGTCAGATGGGCGAGAAGATCTATGGATGTGTGGAGCCTCATGTAAGGATTTCAATACTGAGAGACTTAAGGGTAATCGAAGTGTATCAGATGCATTCACGACCCTTTCCTGAGCACTTAATTGATCCCCTAGAATGGAGTCATGTCCTTACAACATTATCGACATGTACTTTACCTAAGCCAATTCAATTTTGTGACTCAGATGGATATGGCATTATTCCTATACGAATGGTACAACCACGTGACCTTCTAGATGATTTGTACTATGGGGATGCATCCACAACAGCACTGCATGTAGAGGAAGTCTCAATGGAGGATTTAACACTCGAATCTGCTAATGATGCTGATAAGGAAGATGGATGGGACTCTGATTTTGATGATGATGTGATAATCCCCAAGGAAGAGTTAGGAAAGGCACGCCTACTCTTGAGAGGAAGGGAGGTTCAAATAGAGATCCCTCGAAGCCGACCTAAACGTAAATGCTGTAAGAGCCATAAGAGAATCCGTAAACAAGATGAGAGGGAACGATGTGAGAGAATACAAAAAGAAGACAAGGAGTTTAAGAATGAACACTCTCGACCACCACCTCACTTCTCAGGAAAGAATGGATATCTATACTATGTCCAAGCACAAGATAGTATCAAAGACCAAGTAAAACGATCAGATGGATTCCAACCAGGAGAAAAGCTAAAAACTGTTAGCAAAAATCGTAAAAAAACAAAGAAACCAAAACAAAAACTCAAGTCTCAAACCGATTCAAAAGAGAGTGTCGGAAGTGCAAAGATAACGGTTGAACAAAAAACTCTAATGCAAGATTGCAAAAGAGAGCTCAAAACCACATGGTCTTCAATTAGTGATGACTCAAGTGCACAAGAACAAGGTCTCAATGTTCCCTCCAACTTCACACAGTACACTCTTCAAGATCGGAAGATTGTTCTTCAACAGCCCATGCGACAAAAGCCAAGCATGCCAAGGGTTTCATATGATGGTCCAGAAGATGCAAAAAAATTTGATATCACTAAGCCAGGAGAAGAGCCTCGCTATGTGTGGATTGCCACAGACTTGTCCTTAGATGAGGAGAAGTTATTAATTCAAACAATAAAGGAGTATCGCGATGTTTTTGCTTGGAGTTATAAAGACCTCAAAGGAGTTGATCCAAGCATATGTCAGCATACAATTCCATTGCGAGAGGATGCAAAGCCTTCCAAGCAACGTCCTTATACTTACAATGAGAATTTTGCACGAAAGATAAAAGAAGAAATAGACAAGCTCTTAGAGGTAAAATTTATCTATGAGATTGAACACACTGAATGGGTCTCCCCTATTGTAGTGTGCCCAAGAAAAATAGAAAACTTCGAGTATGTGTAAACCTCAAGAAGGTAAATGCAGCTACTGTACGTGATCATTACCCACTTCCATCATTACCCAGCTACTGTACGTGATCATTACCCAGCTACTGTACGTGATCATCACAGATCATGTTTTGGAACGAGTTGCAGGGAAAAAGGCATATAGTTTCTTGGATGGATTCTTCGGTTACAATCAAGTGTCAATTAATCCAAAGGATCAACACAAGACAGCCTTTGCTACTGAAGATGGTATCTTTGCCTATCGTGTTATGCCATTTGGTCTAACAAATGCACCTGCAAGCTTTCAGCGGTTAATGAGTCATGTATTCAAGGAGTACCTTAGGCTATTTCTTGAGATCTTCATGGATGATTTATGTGTTCACTCACAAGAGCATGATGATCATATAGAACACCTCAGACTTGTGTTTCAAAAGTGTCAAGTTTATCGTATATGCTTGAATCCTGACAAGTGCAAATTCATGGTAAGACAAGGGAAAATTTTGGGCCATATTGTTTCTCGCAATGGGATTTCAACAGATATGGATAAAATTGATGTCATTGTCTCATTACCTCGGCCTATCAACCCTAAAGGGGTACAAATATTCATGGGACATTGTGGCTATTATCGTCGATTCATCTACATGTACGCTGTCCTAGCCAGACCATTATATGCTCTTCTTGTAAAGTTTAATTGGACTGACGAGTGTGAGGAATCCTTTGAAAAGTTGAAGCAAGCATTAGTGACTGCACCCATCGCACCAGATTGGAACCAAATCTTTCATGTCCATATTGATGCGTCAAACTTTGCAATTGGATGTATTTTGGCTCAATCGGGAGAACATAATAAGGATTTCCCAATCTCATATGCTAGTCGACAGTTGAACAATGCTGAGAAGAATTATACCACAACAGAAAGAGAAGGTTTGTCCATGATATATGCAGTGAAAAATTTTCGCCATTACCTTTTGGCAAACAAATTTATATTTTTTGTGGACCATCAAGCACTGCTATATTTGGTGAATAAGCCTTGTGCAACTGGAAGGATTGTGAGGTGGTTTGTCATCCTTCTTGAGTTTGATTTTGAAGTGGCAGTCCGAAAAGGAACAACTCATCTTAGGGTAGATCATTTGTCTCGAATCACCTCTAGCTCCTGTGGGTGTGGATGATGATATGTTAGATTCAACACTTTTCCTTGTAGAGACAGCTCCTAAATGGTCTGAACCCATCTTAGAAATTTTGACAAGTGGGCAGATATAACTAGCGGGTCCTAATGTGGACCTATGGTGACCATTCAAGTTAATCTCAGGGAGATTATATCGTTCGGGTTATGATGGAGTGTTGCGGCTTATACCTAACCCTGACCAATATGAGGAGATCTTGGAATCGGCACATGAGGGTATTGGTGGAATCCATGCATCAGATACTACTTGTGTGCGACATATAACTCAGGATGGGCAATGGTGGCCTACCATGCATGCGGATGCTGAAAAATTTGTTCGTAAACTGTGCTTCATGTCATATTCAACAACCAATTCATAATGTCACATTATTCCAAATTTCAACTACACCAAGTTGGAGTAAGTATATTGTGGACTATCTTAAGCATGGTCATACTGATCGAACAATTCCTAAACATCGAAAGCGTGCTATTGAAGTTGAAGCGACCAACTATATGCTGATAGAGGGCCAACTCTACAAGAGGGGCAAGGATGGCAACTTGCGCATGTGTGTATGTGAAGCTGACTACTTGAAAATCTTGACTCATGTACATGCAGGTGTTGGGGGTGGACACTTTTCGGACAATACCACACCTAAGTTGATTAGGTGGACTGGGCTTTGGTGGCCAACCTTACAAATGGATGCCGAAGAATATGTGAAACGTTGTGACGATTGTCAAAGGACCAAACCTTCCATCACAAAGGATAATATGCCATTGCGGCCTATGTTAAGCACACGTGCGTTTGCTAAATGGGGTATTGATTTTGTCGGTCCCATTAAACCTCCAGCTCGTCACACACATGCCGAATATATTATAGTCGCAACAACTGACTATTTAACCAAATGGGTAGAAGCAAAGGCTACAGTAAAAAATGATGCCAGAACCACAGCCAAGTTCTTGTATGAGTACGTGTTTACACGCTATGGCTTACCTATTGAAATCGTTAGTGATCAGGGTGTCGCTTTGTGAATGAGGTCATAGAGTTTTTACTTCAAGAATTTATGGTAATTCACAAGAATTCTGCACCCTATCATCCACAGACCAATGGTCAAGCTGAGAGTACTAATAAGATTCTCTGCACAGCACTCACAAAGATTGTTGAGAGACATAGGACTGATTGGGAGCAAAAGTTGCACTCAGTTCTTTGGGCATATAGAACAGCCTATAAAATATCTGTGGGGCACAACCCCATTTGAGCTTGCTTTTGGGCTAGATGCAATTCTTCCCATTGAATTTCTTGTACCTACTCTACGAGTTGCTAAACAATTGGACTGGACTGGTCATGAGCTTTCTCAATGCATTGATGAATTGGAAAAGCTTGATGAGACCCGCTTATTGGCGGTAATGAGGATGTATACCTAGAAGGTGAGCAAATGCCTAACTTCATTAATGGAAGTCGTCTCAAGAAATACAATGAACCATTAACTGAAGTCATGCTTCAACAAATGCATGCTGCCCACACACGGAAAGAAGCACATGACCTACTTAAACATGAGGCTCAAGAAGAAGCTAAAGCTAGAATTGCAAAAGCCAAGGAGCTTGAAACCACCAATGATCTCAAAAAATAGACGAGTTGATTGGGTGTGATTATGCATTCATGGGCTTGTAACTCCATAATCACGCCTTCTCAAGTATGTCAAAAATATATGTACCTCCCTGAGCTCTCTAATTGGATTTTCTAATTAACTAGTTAAACGATCAATGCTTTAAAATCACTCCCGTGATTGGCAAGAACGCCATGATCAGTCACATCCCATTTTTTTGTGATTGCATAATAATGGTCATGATCAGTAGTGTAATGCAATGATCATCACATGATTGAACACCATCTCAGGCTCAGGACGACTGAGATCTCCTAGAAGAAACTAGAGAATAAAAAGCTATGTGAAAAAATAAGAAAAGATCACCCTCACTTGCCTGACTTAATCTTGGTAATGTAAGGTCCCAACCTCACCATGATGATCAAGTGCCAATCCCACACACCTATCCTAAGGCATGTGCATCCCAACACCAAATACCTTCTAAATACAAGATTGTGGTGTGAGAGGGCAGTGGAAATATGTAGATGAATGACAAAAATGCTAAAGCTCCAAGAGAGAGATGAGAGAAAATAGCAAAACACTAATGCACTAATCCTCAAGAAAAGAGTGGATACAACCGGCCTATAGAGGTGAGGAGTGGACTCTATAGGCAGAGGGCTAAAGGTGCTCACCAAAGTGATCAAGTAAGAATGATCAAGAATAATGAAAAGTGAGGAAGAGGGCAACATATATATATACTCCTATATGAGCTGGCCGACTACCACCTAGACTCCTACACGACCTGAAATAGGTAAAATACCATGAAAAAAGGGTGGGCAACCCACATCAAAGTCCCATAAAATAGGAAAAAAATATGGGGAATTCCATAGCATAGAAATGGCCCCTATAGACACCAAAAAAGCCACTAATAGGAGATGAAATATGCTAACACCCCCTCTCAGGTTTTAGGTGGCCCAAGACCCAAGGAGTTGCCATGAATGCCGACAATAAGCTGACTGAGATAATCCTTTAGTGAATAAGTTTGCAACATTGTCGTGGGTAGGATAATATTCAAGGATAATGTCTCCCTCCAAGATCCGCTCCCACACCAAGTTGTATATTGGATCTCTATATGCTTGGTCCGCATATGAAATACCGGACTCTTAGCTATAGCCAAGAAACTCTGGTTGTTGCATGAGATAAGGGTAGGCAGCTATCAAAAATCCATCTCCTCAAGTAGCCACACCACAACCAAATCCCCTCACAAGTAGCCAAACAAGCCGCTCCTAATACTCCACCTCAGTCAATGAAAGTGCCACCGTAGGGTACTTTTTACTCGTCCATGAAATGGCTCCAGATCTAAGAGTAAAGCAATACCATGTACTACATCATCGAGAATCCGTATCTCTAGCCCATGCAGAGTCTCTCCAGCCACGTTAAGTGGCCCCCTTTCAATAGAAAATGCCAAAATCCTTGGTACCTTTCAAGTACCGCAACATGCGGAGTGCTACCTGCCAATGAGTGCCCAAAGGTGCCTACATGAAAGCACAAATTTTTCCCACCACAAATGAGTGCACAATCAGGCCATGTGTTAAGCAACCAAATCAAGGAATCAACCGGCACAAACTACAACGTCTGGAAAGTTATGATGGAAGCAGTCTTGGAGACTTATTATCTTCTGGAGTCTTCCCAGCCCAACCCGAACACCATAGAGGATGAGGATAGGAGGGATGCCATTATGCACGAAGCTGCTCAATGGGATCAGCTTAATGCCCTTGCTTGGTCATTCATTCTTTTGAACACTCAACCCTTAGTCATCGCTCACATCAAATGGGATACCCATGCACATGTTGCTTGGAAGAGACTCTCCGACATCTACGATCAAAAGACACCCATGAAGAGAGTTTCCCTAGAGCTTCAAATGTTGAAGCTTTCACCCACTAATTCTACTTCCATGCAGGATCACATCAATAAACTGGAGTCATTGCGATCTGAGATTTCTAGGTGCGGGAAGGAGATCTCTACCATTGAGGATATGGCAATCTGGCTACTTGCTCAGTTGCCCTTGAAATACGATAGCTTTTACTCTTCACTTCTTACCTCTCAGGGTAGACGGAAACCATTACCTAGGAGGAGCTAGTGCCTATGGTCCTTAATCATGAGAGAAGATTTAGGGATTCTTCTTCAAAGAAAGGTAACTAGGCTTTCATTGGACAGAGAGGGGGGCATAGCCTAACAAAGGCAAAGGTGGGGCACCTCCTTCTAAGGACTCCAAGGATGTAAAGCCGAAGGGTTCTTTAACTTCTAATTCTTTTGGAAACCAGAAGGTTTATGATTATTGCTCCAAATAGGGGCACTTATGGCGACAATGCCAGAGTCGCATAGGAAGGGAAGTCAAAGGACAAAGGGGCAAGCTCATCCGCCAAAGTTGTGGAGGAGTCAGCTTTTTTCACCCTGATTGATCTCGAGTCCGAGATCCCCCCTAGAGTGGTTGAGTAGGCTTTTTTCACCCTGATTGATCTCGAGTCCGAGATCCCCCCTAGAGTGGTTGAGTAGGCTTTTCCTTCTTGTTCTCACTCTCCTCAGTGGATTTTGGACAGCGGGGCCACACAGCACATGACTTGTTGTTTGCAAAAGGATTGGCTTGATGAACTGCAGAAATGCCACGCGACAGAGTTGCTATTGGAGATAACTCTATTGTCCCCATTCTTGGCGAAGGGACAATGCCCCTCATTCTAGATGGAAATGGAGGGAAGTACACCTCGAGAGTGCTATATGTGCCAAATTTAGGATCCCATCTCCTTTCTATACATGAGATTTACAAATTCGGCACTAAGGTTGAATTTATGGAGGACTCTGTGATCATTCGGGACCCTCTCACTGACAAGATCCTTTGGCAAGGCATCAAGGACCTTGGCCTCTACAAACTCATGGCTCTTTATTCTCACACACTTGCCTGCACAAGTGATATTTGGCATGCTAGATTTAGACTTCTTCATTTGGAGGCCTTGCGGAAGGCTTTTCGAGAGCAACTGGTGGATGGATTGCCAAATGTTGGCACACATGAGGGCCCTTGTCACTCTTGTCTTAAAGGGAAATAACATCAGGAGGCCATTGCAAAAGAAGGCCACATGGCAAGCTACGGCACCTCTGAAGTTGGTTCATGTGGGTTTGTGCGGCCCAATGTGCACTCCATCTCTTGGTTCTGCCAATTATATTTTTCTTTTAGTTGATGATTTTAGTCGGTATACCTAGGCCTATTTTCTCAAATCCAAAGATGAAACTTTTGACCGATTCCAAACATGGAGAACCTTGGTGGAGAAACAATCGGGACACTCTGTCTTGACATTACGAGCCGACAAAGGAGGCGAGTTAACTTCTTACGCCCATCACTTTCCCTATGGATCATGGCATCAAACTCTCCTCTTCTAGATCCGATCTAGTGGGCGACATATACACTTCTACACAAGAAAGTCTAACTTGGCATCTCAAGGAAAAGTCAAAAGAGTGTGGGTATTTGAATCGCCTGAGGTTGGATGAGCGCCACGATGTACCTTCTTTGAAAAACGCACCCACCAAAATAGCCCAAGAGATACTCTCTGCACTTGTAAGGCAGGGTGGGCAGGATAGAAACAGAGTAGACAGAGTAGAGAGGAGAAAAAATGTAAAAACTACAGATCTTCCCCTCTAGAGAGGGAAAACGTAGGTATGAACCACTACATACAGCCACTAAGTTTGCATGAAAATGTAAAAACTACAGATCTTCCCCTCTAGAGAGGGAAAACGTAGGTATGAACCACTACATACAGCCACTGAGTTTGCATGAAAATACAAAAAATCAACACCAATCGCAATTCCAGGTCTAGACATCTATGGCTCTGATACCATGTTAGAGGGCAGCAGAAGGATGTAGATGAATGAAAAAAATGATGAAGCTCCAAGAGAGAGATGAGAGAAAATAGCAAAACACTAATGCAGTAATCCTCAAGAAAAGAGTGGATACAACCAGCCTGTAGGTGAGGAGTGGACTCCATAGGTAGAGGATTGTAGGTGAGGAGTGGACTCCATAGGTAGAGGACTGAAGGTGCTCACCAAAGTGATCAAGAAAGAATGATCAAGAATGATGAAAAGTGAGAAAGAGGGTAGCATATATATACACTCCTATATGTGCTGCCTCCAAGGCTCCTACATGGCCTGAAAATAGGTAGAATACCATTAAAAACGGTGGTCAACCCACATTAAAGGCCCATACAATAGGAGAAAAATATGGGGAATGCTAGAGCATGGAAATGGCCCCTGTAGATACTAGAAAAGCCACCAATAGGAGATGATATATGCTAACATGTGGAAGACTTTTACGCCTAAATTTCAAGGGGTTAAATTATTGTTTGATGTTTACAACAGGATGGCATCTGACTTGGACTATGTGTCTGCTTACTAGGAGAGGAGAGGACCCCAACAAAGCAAAAGTCGGATGGCATCCGACTTGGACTATGTGTCTACCTAGGAGAGGAGAGGACCCCATCCAACTTGGACTATGTGTCTGCCTAGGAGAGGAGAGGACCCCAACAAAGCAAAAGGCCAAATGCACACCCCAAAATCCCAACAAGTAGAAAATAACATATCTTGGGAACTACATTGACAAGGTGTAAGGTATTGCTAGGTAAAGAGACGGTGTAGAACAAAAAGGTGTACTTCCAATACCGCTCACTTCAATGCATGAAGATCCTTAAGGACGAGGATGTCCAAGAAAAACTACAACAAGTAGAGCTTAAGGGATATGCCCAGAGCAATTAATTGCAATGTTAATACCAAGCTCTACACAGAGTTCTTAGCCACATATAATCAAGGTACCAAAAGGGGTACAGTAAACCACCTTGATGGTAAAAAAAAGTGCGTGACTTGGTCACGGAGTTCTTAGCCACATATAATCAAGGTACCAAAAGGGGTACAGTAAACCACCTTGATGGTAAAAAAAAGTGCCTGACTTGGTCACGGAGGAACAACTTATCCAAGATGTTGTGCAATTTTAAAAATTGGAGAACCCCTTATTTCAGCAAAAAGAATATGGATTTACAAAGAGACATGTGCCAACTAGACAATGTCAACAACAACGGGGAAAAGTTTGCCTACATCAAAGACCAAAAGTTGGAAAAAGCATGTAGGGCGGTGATGATTATAATGCAAGTGAAGCCCACTGACAAGTATAACCAGGTAGATTTGTACAAAGACATAAAAGATGATTAGGCACAGATGCTACATAAGGACTTCTCACAACCTATATGACAAAGCATGGATGCAAGGTGATGAATTTGTATTTGATGACAAAAATCCTTAGCCATGAAGTAGACATTCCCTTGTTGGATGAGCCACTCAAGGCCTCTTCTCCTCATCAACGATTAGATAGCAAGGAGTTGTTGCAAAAAGGATATTCATAAATTTATAGCAATCCTTAAGGATTTAATAAAGAAGACAACAGTAAGTGAAAGACAGATAGAGTTGCAGACAGTAGGAACTCCAAGAAGAGAAAAAGAAAAAATAAGTAAAGGAAGCCGAATCTCAAATGAAGCAGCACACTCGTGTAAGGCCCACCGCACACAGTAGTAGGAGAATAGGTAACCACCTTACCACCCCTCTCATCTTTAGCAAAGTTGCAACAACTAGAAACAATTAATATAGGCATTTATTCACCACCCAAGGGGCACTCAAGAAAAGTTGGATATAGCAATGAACAAGATGAGGAAGAAATGTTAAGGAAAATGCATATCCCTCATAGGCGAAGGGGGAGTGAGCTACTAACCATGCAGGCAAGGGATTCAAAAATGCTCCATACAAACACCATTATAGAGGTTTTTCAAGTTGCATTATGCATTGTACTGACAAAGATATAGATACATATCTCGTGGTAGAGGGTTTTGATAGGTAGGTATAGGAGCTTGTGCCAGCCAGCTGAGGAGTGACTGGTGGGGCTGGCAAGGCCAATGGTTGCCTTGGCTCGAGGAGCATCTATCATGGTTTCGGTATCCACCCTCCTGGGTTTCCTTGGTACCAATAATGAGGTATGTCATGGTTCCTTTGGCATTGGTAATGAGCACAAAGTTGTTGCAATCTAGGCCTTAGCATTAGACACTCTGTGCTTGTATGATTTTGGTGGTAAATTATGCAACAAACCATATCTCTTCATCATGACAACCCCAAGGGTAGCCTTAAGGCCAATTCCAACCCCAATAGCACCTCAAATAGGACACCCACATGTATGCCTAAGCGGTTTAGCAGATTCTCTACTAACTCGTCCATGCTCGTGTCCTTGAATAGGACTCTAGTTGGTGTTGGGTTAGGCACCCTTGGTCGATGAGGCTTTGGATGATGCATCCCCTATCTCTTGGTTTGAGTGGACGACTTCTACATCCTTATCTTGTAAATTATCTACTAGGTCTATTGCTTCACGCGAGAAGCAATCATCAAAGATGTAGTAGACGTGTAGAGATGGTCGTGAAGATTTTTGCTCTTTAGATTGAGCAATAAATCATCTAGTCTTTCGTGGGTATTGTATCTCATGGTTCCAAAGTCCACCCTCTTGGGTTTCCTTGGTACCAACAATGAGCATGTCATGGTTCTTGTGGCATTGACAGTGAGTGGAAAATTGTTACTATATATACCTAAGCATTGGACACTCCGTACTTGTATGATTTCGACGGTAAATTATGCACCAAACCATGTCTCTTCATGGGAATAATATGGGTGTCCTATTTGAGGTGCTGGCTAGGGCTGTTGTGGCCTTGAGGTTACCCTTGGGGCTGTCCCTACCACTATTGGCCTAAGCAGTTTAGGAGATGCCAACTTGTCCATGCTCATGTCCTTGACTGGGACTCTAGTTGGTGCTACTTGGGCACCCTTGGCCAATGAGGCTTTGCATCCCCTATCTCTTGGTTTGGGTGGTACATCCTTGTCTTGTAAATTATCTACTATGTCTATTTCCTCGCAGGAGGCAGCACTCATCAAAGATGTAGTGTCTGAACTTGTAGAGATGGTCATGAAGCCTCTTGCTCTTCAGACTACATAAATCGATGGATGAGCGATAAATCATTCAATCTTTTGTGAGGAGGGATCTTTTGCAAGGAGTGCTACATCTCATATGGAGATTATAGATATGTGCAATGGGGCTCCATTGGGCTCCACTACTCGGCAAGAATTCCCACAATGAAATTGTGCCTCAAGACCTAGTAGCTGGCCTTTTCAAGTGGGTTTAGAGATTTAAACCACTAGCCTACTTTGCCTTCAAAAGGAAGAGTCCAAATAAGCAGAATTTGATCGAACTTCTCTAAGTATTAAATGGGTGCTCCAACTCCATGAAATTTGGTCATCATACTTGAGCGAGACTTGAGCATGTTCCCCAATTGTACCCACTCTAGTTTTGTGGCTAATCATTTAAGTGCTTAATTGTATTCATGGTACGAGCATGTCCTGAGCATTGGTGGATTCTTGTTGTGTTATATTGGAAGTAAAAGATCCTATCTTGGCAACACACCAATTATTAACCTAATTAAAGCCAAAATGGCCACCATCTCCACTACCATGGAGAAAGTCATGCTTCAAGACATGCATGAAAAGACCACTATCAGATGAAGAAAAATTATGGACAAGAGAACTTTTAGATAGTTCATTGACAAGAAAAATGTTGAGTCAAGCCTTGCATCACCTCAGTTCGAGATGCACAAGAATATATATGTGATGGCAGCAGATCTAATTGTTTGGCTACTAAGCATCAAACTTTTAGATAGGTTATTGACATAAAAATGTTGAGTCAAGCCTAGGATCACCTTGATTCAAGATGCACGAGAATATCTATATGGTGATCGATGTCAACAGAGAGAACCAGACCACATCCTTTCCAAGTATACAAACATCCTAGTGAACGAAGCCGAGCATGCAAACTTTTGAAGGCCTGATATACAAACAAGCTTTTACATAGTAAAGTTGGGATTAGCCTTTGCAAAAGTAGTAGGTGTTCCAAGTTTACTCCTTGGAGATCCATGAATGGTTTTGAGCACAATGCCTACTGATCTTTGTAGATATGAATATGAAATATGTTGTTTTGAGCTATCACCATGCTGTCAAAGTTGGTGTTGTTTTATAGTTTATTTCAAACATTCATATATCTTGATCAATTGGAAACCAAATTGCTCAAAACTAGTGGAATAAGAAATGCTAATAACCAAAATGTTTATAACTACTAGAAGGTGGATGCTTGTAACTATGATCCTTGGTAGTCATATATTATGCTATGTTGAACCATGATGAAAGGATGCTTTTGAACATCTCAGAAATCATCTGGATATATCAATTAAAATCAAATTCTTTATGACTATTGGATTGGAATGGCTAAAAGCCAAGGCTTGGTATCTAGTGACCAGTACATATCTCATTATGGTCTATTTATCAATATTATAGAGAACCAAGGTATCCTCTATGAGGGAGAGTCCCCAATTCCGAATACACCTTAGATATCCTTTGCAAGGGAGAGTTACTTCCTCCAATTGCACATATTTCCTAAGTTGGATTAGGAGAGGCTTGTATCTAGTTGGAACAAGAGTTGGATGTTTCTAAAAGGTGTTGAGTTAGGGACATGTTCATTATGGTTGATATCAAGTGGAGACAGTGGTCTACCACATAGTTGGGTCATGTTCATTATGGTCTATTTATCAATATATTAGAGAACCAAGGTATCCTCTATGAGGGAGAGTCCCCAATTCCGAATACGCTTTAGATATCCTTTGCAAGGGAGAGTTACTTCCTCCAATTGCACATATTTCCTAAGTTGGATTAGGAGAGGCTTGTATCTAGTTGGAACAAGAGTTGGATGTTTCTAAAAGGTGTTGAGTTAGGGACATATTCATTATGGTTGATATCAAGTGGAGACAGTGGTCTACCACATGGTTGGGTCATGTTCATTATGGTTGATACCAAGTGGAGAAAGTGATCTACCACATAGTTGGATCAACACGCTTGTCAACACAGATAAGAACACTACCAAGCCCTCAATACTTGTAGTTGGATATTCTCCTAGGATCAATAGTTATTTTTGTCACCTTGGATTAGTTTTGTGGTGGTTCATTTAGGTGCTTAATTGTATTTATCGTAGGATCTTGTTCCGAGTGATTACATGAAACCCCTTACCTTCTAGAAATCAACTATACCTTTTATTATCATCTTAAGAAAGGTTTCCCTATAAGAAGCAATGTGTTGGTTTGGAGTAACAGCCCTCCAAATGTGTTGATAACAGCTACTGTATGGAGGGTGTGTACTGTGGTATGGGCTCTGTCAAGTAGCCTGATGCACTGCAACCTCTGTGTGTTGACCAAGGTGTGGATCTCTATGATGTGTATTGAACAAGGTGTGATCTTGGTGGTACGACCATACATTGAGCCATTATGTCACTACCAACAAAGGCTTCTCTTCTTACTCACATGTGTCCTCTTGATGTGGCGTGTGCCATGTCTTCAAAGCTCACAACTGGGATGGCATTTGACATTGAGTTAGACTATTGCACAAGAGGACATGAGCAAGACACTTCGGGTTATGTGTCTTAAGCAATTACTCGCAATGAGTTAAGTGCAAAGCGAGTTGAAGACACTCTCATGCAGAGTCTATAACTGAGACATAGGTGGGGTTCCCTTGGGTGGACAACCAAGAAATCAAGACCCTGCTCAGTCCTTTGCGCCTTACAGTAAGAGGATAGGCTATGGCAGTATATGGGATGCTAAGACTTCCCACCAGGAATGAAGTGCATAACATCAAGCCTGCTAAAACCAACAAACATTAGTATCTAGAATCTCCTTGAAGCATTGGCAGGCTCACATCCCCCAAAAGCCTGAGGCCAGACCGATACTGGGCTATGTTCAGTATCACCAAAAGGGAGCAGCAAGGAGCAAACATCAGTGCAGAGAGTGTGGTGGACTACAGCATGGTTGCGATCATTGGGCTGCCACCTGGGCACTAATCAGGCAGGGTGCCTAAATGTGGGTGTCTTGAATAGACAAGATCCTCCCAAACACCAGGTGTGTAAGAGTAGAGTTTAGAGGGCCAGGTGAATGCTGGAGGCATCCGTGAAATAATTGGCCACATGGCAAGCACCTGCATATGATAGAAGCATCTTTTGAGGAGCTACTAGGAAAGGGTTAAGGGAATTTGCACATACTTGAAAACCTAGTCAAGGTTGGGAGGTGCATGAAAGAGGAATCGCCCTTTGGATAAACTGAGAACTATGTATTTTCTCAATTGAAGCAATTCTGGTTTGTGGGCTGCTTACCTTTGAAGATCAGGCTGTAATCTCCCAAAAGACAATTGTTGTTAAGTTGGATAACTTGATGATGTCACAACTGCTGTGAAATTTGACACATTCAGTGGGGCCAAAGATAAGCTAAGGCACTTACCTTTTTACAGCAGTTTGATGCTGCTTTTTCTCGTGGAAATTACACGGAGTCCTCTAAGGTAAGAAAAGCTGCGACTTTTCTCAAGGGCAATGCATGGTATTTATTTTTTATGTGAGTGGGTACTTAAATTCGATGTCCATTAAGGTAGATTCGAACCTAGTTACCTCCTCGAGAGGCATGGGCACTACCGTTAAGGTATAGCCTAGGAGGCAATACTGTGTTCTGTTTTGTGTGGGCTTGTAAACTCATTTTTTAAAGGTTCGCACCTACCAATTTACTGACCAGCATTCATCAATTTACTGCCTGGTTGCCTCTATTTAGTCCACCTGATTCTTGTTACCTTCTTAAATTGCGAAGGCTTTAAAGGGCAATTAAACTAAAATATTAGACCTTAGTTACAAAGAAAAAGAACATATTGCTTCAGCAAGGTCACAATACTAGTCCACTATGTGCCCTTCATCTATGTATCAAAAAACAACAAAAGTTAAGGTAGACATGAAGCCAGCAAAGCAATGATGCAAGCAATCAAAGTCCTTGTGCCTGTCAATCAAACAAGAAGTTACACAAATGAATCAACAAGGGAGGAGAACCTGCAGTCTGCAAGACTGGGAAGACCAGTGAAGCTCCTTCTGCAAGTTGAAGAAAGAAACGTCCCAAGATTGAAGCCCCCGAGAAACCAAGAAGAGGATGAGATGAATGAGGAGCAGCAGGTAGGCAGGAACAGAGTGTGAGAATGTGTTGTAGTATGAGAATGTGTATGTATACTACAACCTGAGCCCATAGCGGAGGGGACACAAACACCCCAGCTTTTGGACCTACTTGTATTGCTTTCCCCAAATCTTTGAGGAATGTGTCGATGTCCAGCCTTTCTTTTCCTCTTCATGGGAAGGGAAGACCCTTGCTATTGCTCTCTCACACTAAAAGAACAAAGTCCATCACATAGCTAGTTAGGAGCTCCACACACAGGACTTCTCAACTTCATCTCCGTTCCCACCATTTGCATATACACTAGTGATGGTAGTTCTGTATTTTCTTTTAGTTACTTTTTCCATGGCGCAATATACCCATGGTATCATTGTATCACTCATGCTCTCACAGATATTTTGTAGACGTTAATATTACTCTCTCTCTCTCTCTCTCTCACACACACACACACACACACACCCCCACCCACACACACACCCACATCCACATCCACATCCACATCCACACCCACACATCACAAAACAGACAACCACATTATACTATTTTAACACTGAGTCTGTAATTGTCTTTTGAATTGGTCTGCATGCCATAAAAAAAAAACCTATTTTGCAGGCACAGGCCATTTGTTCCAGCAAGCCAAAAAACCACAAAAGAGTCTTGTATTTGGCATGTGCAATGCAAAAGCAGACTCGTGTACAACTCTGCAATGCAGAATCATGCAGTTGCAAATAGCAATACAAGCTACTTTGAAAGCTTCCAAAAGTATCAAGGTGCTGCATATTGTAACAGAGACATGAAAAAGATGTCAAATACTTGCATTGAAATACCAAAAGGTTGATTTCCACATCTAGAAGCAGCCAAGCAAGTGTAATAATGCAACTACTTGGGCAAACACATTGGACCTGGTGTGAACTTCTTGCTTATACCCATACCTGAAATCTCTGCTTAACCACGGGGCTAGAGATGTCACGGTATCTTCTCAGCATGCTAACCAGAAACATTGTCTGATGGACTTCCCGGAGGGACTTCTCCTTGATCATCTGCCGGTGGGGCTGGCCACATCTGTGGGGCTCCATATCCCATGCTGGGTAGCTGAGCCATGTACATGGATGGATCCATGGGCATTGCTGGCCTTCCGACAATGTATGCTGGTGAGCCTGTCACGTTTTGAGCTACCTGGGACAGCGGAGGCCCATACCCAGGAGCCTGTGGCTGTGCCATATAATACATTCCCCCATAAGGGATAGCATCAGCAGGTGGGAGACCACCTCTAGCTACTGAAAGCCCTTCCTCTTTCACCTCATCCCTAGGAACAATGTCCACCAAGAAATCAAAAATGTCAGTTCTAGTGATTGCTGCTGCAATGTCATTTCGCTGCAGCGTCCGCCTCTTATTCTCTTCGGCATGCATCCACGACCTTAAAGTTAACTCCAATGTGAACATCTCACAGGCTTTCGCAAAAAGAACAGGTGCCTCGGCGGAGATCATCTTCACGTCCTCATCTGCTTTCATTATCTTCTTGATTCTAGCCAAAGGCAGCTGATGGTTCTTAAAATCATTCACCTGCTCAATATCTTGCCTTTGAGTGTTCCAAAAATGCTGCAGCTGCTGCATGTGGATATTCTGATACCCCATAGGTTGCATTTGGGCAGCAGGATAGCCACTCGAAGGTGGTCCAGGCATCACACCAGATGGCTGTACTCCTTGCATCTGTCCTGGTGCAAAGGCATATTGCACATGGGGCTGCCCACTTGCCACACCCATGGGTTGCTGGTTATTTTGTTGATCCATTGTCTGAGCTAACCTCTCAACACTTTTGGCGCCGTGTTGAGTGTATTGCTTGTTGCCTGGAAGTGCAAAATGCTTCTAATGAATTCAAGATGTTTTGTTGCCCCTGCACATAAAACCCATCTTTACATTCAACACCTCACATGCACATAGCCCATCTGAAAATGTACTCCACGAGCCCTTCTAAGGTTCTCCCCTTTTCATCAATTCAAAGATGATTAGCTGCAACTGTGCATAATATCCATCTTCGCATGCCCATTTGATGATCTACACTTTACATGAATATATACCCATCAAAAAATGTAATACCCATGCCCACCTAATGTTCTTTTCTTAGTCTTCACATGCCCATATGATAACCTACTTTTCACATGCACAAATACCCATCTAAAAAATGTGCTCGCCATGCCCATCTAATGATTTTTCTTTAACTTCACGTGCATATTTAATAATCTACACTCCAAATGCATATATAACCATCTAAAAATGTAATCTCCATGCCCATGTAATGATCTCTCCTGCACATGCCTAACTAATGTTGTCCCTTGACATGCACATCTGATGGTCATGCACTAAAATGAGCCCATGTGCAGAACTAAACCTTAAATTAACAGACGCATATAATGATTCCAACCAAATTAGTTTCTTCATAGATATCTCTTTCATAGGATGACACACACAAACAAAACAATGATTGCCCTGTCAGGTAACTATCCCGTATACTGCAGTCAGATGCATAAAAATGAGTTAAAGATGAGAGTTCTCTAACCTTGACTGGGCTGCTTGATCTTCCCACAGCGCCTCAGTCAAGCAGCAAACATTCAAGGCTCTTCATTCGGCGCGATCACTCAGAGCACACAGACGGATCTCGCTTCTTCGGCCCACAAACAAAAAAAAAAAAAGCAGAAAACGAGCGCTGGAAATACAGAAGAACAGAGAGGACTATAAGGCAACGCTTAGTCATCTTATTTGACCTGCAAATTAGGGCATAGATTAAAGTTGATTCCTTTGCAAATGTGTTTTTATTAATAATTTAGTACATAAATGCATAGTGGTTTTATTGTTCTTTTAGGGAAATGTTTGTGAGGGGCTCTACACACTTGGGCAATGCACTCCTCTTGGTCTTTGTAATGTATCTGAGGACATACTAGTGCTTTAAGTGGGGCCAAGCTTCGCGTGCCTTACTAAGGTATGGGCACGTCCGTGCTCACTTGGGCAGTGCCCATATGTTGACTTGATGTAAAGAGCCTTACATGGCTTACAAGATGGATGTTTAGATGCAAGGGGCCTAATATTTCCTTTATCTGTTTTGCTTGCATGCAAACATATCCATGTCTCCACATTCTGCATCAGGATTTACATTGTGTAGCCAAAAGTGTGCCTCTCATAGACTACCCACACCATTGTATGTGTGAGATCCCTGCCCCCTCCGCGGTGCCCGGCCCGGCAGCGAGAGCGGCATCCGCCTCCCGCGCGGGGCGGGGATCCACACTTGGGGCCTCGCCCGCGGATGTCCGGGACGAGAGGCTAGCTCGGGCGGTCCCTCCGAGAAGACCGGGCCCGGAAGACACGGGTGATTCCGCCATGGGAAAAATCTTCCAACATGGGAATTACTCTAACGACTCAAAGTCTTAACTAGTTAAGCTGATCTGACCGAACCTGAAGTCACATAGTCAGATCAACGAGATCCAGTATCAAAATTTGGTTTCCAAAAACCTTTCCTTTTAGTCCATCCGAAATCTTCCCCTCTAGGATCCTCCTTAGGTGTCCTAGCACTTCACTCATGGACTGCTTCGTCGGTCCTCGCCCATCGTACCGAAAGCGCACCATTTTAACTGTACCGAGGCTGGTCAAGACCTCGGCAGGCTTTGCCGTGATGAGCGATGTCCCTTGACGACTCCCCGCCAGCTGTTCCAAACGAACCTCCTCTTAGAAAAACATAAGCCAAATGCTTCCTCCAGCATTCTGGCGTAAAACAGTCCTTTGAATTAAAAAAACAGAGGTTCCAATGCAAGTAAAATTCCAATTTGAGATTGGTTCCAAAAACCCTTTTTCCATAATTTTCAGTTTCATAATGAGGATCCTTGATCTCTCGTCAGGGTAATCTACGCATCATTCAATCTGATTGTCCAACTAGATTCTTGGTGAGTTCGGTCAGGAAAAACTAGTTTAGTTCCGGTAGTCTATTCTTTGTGATTAGAACTGGAATTGGTCACACGAAGTTTTTACTTGATTCAGATCAAGAGATGGACAAGTAGGTTTACTGTCTATCCCTCTCGTAGTCTAACCAAATTCATTCAGTTTAGTTCTACAAGGATTCCCTTCAGATAAACATCTAGTTTTGGGTAAATATCCATTTAGTGATTTTACCAATTAAAATATCCAAAGATATTCTTTCTATCACATAATTTCTCAACCTTAATTCATTAGGTAGAATTATGGTGGAAATTCATCTTTTGACACCAAAATTTAATTCAAATCCATCTTTTCTTAATTATCATATAAAATCTTCTTTTTAACTAAATATCATACCTTTTTTTTAAATAAACTTGAAATCCCTCTTTTTTTCATTTTAATGAGTGCAATCCCATTATCATGGGAATTCCTCTTTTACCATAAATTAAATCTATTTAAAACTCTTCTTAAAAATTATATAAAAATATCCATTAATTCCATTAAGCTAAAAATTCCACTTTTCTCATTTAAATATTTGAATTCCAATATGGTGGAAATTCCTCTTTCATCATTTAAATTTATCTATGCAAAAAGATAAATTTAACTAAATTTTCTCTTAAAATTTAAATAAAAATCTCCATTAATTCCTTTACACTAGGAATTATACTTTCCTCATTTAAATATTTGAATTCCAATATGGTGGGAATTCCTCTTTCATCATTTAAACTTATCTATGTAAAAAGAAAAATTTAACTAAATTCTCTCTTAAAATTTAAATAAAAATCTCCATTAATTCCTTTATACTAGGAATTACACTTTCCTCATTTAAATATTTGAATTCCAATATGGTGGAAATTCCTCTTTTATCATTTAAATTTACTATGCAAAAAGATAAATTTAACTAAATTTTCTCTTAAAATTTAAATAAAAATCTCCATTAATTCCTTTACACTAGGAATTACACTTTTCTCATTTAAATATTTGAATCCAATATGGTGGGAATTCCTCTTTCATCATTTAAATTTATCTATGCAAAAAGATAAATTTAACTAAAATCCTTCTTTAATGTTTAAATAAAATATACATTATTTTAGCATCACAATTTTTCTCTTATTTCATTGGAATGCATGGATTTCCATTGTTATGGGGGGATTACTCTTTTAACTTAAAAATGGATTACTAGAAATTTCTCTTTTTCTTAATTAACTATTTATGCATAAACATAAAATTCAAATTTTTCATGATTATAATGAGAATCATTCAATTAATCTAAGATGATTAATCCTAGAATATGGTAGGAAGTCCTCTTTTCATATTATGAATGAAAATGATTTATGTGTTAATTTTTCAAAAAATTTACCATAGCTCCACTGCTATTACTGATAATTCTCAATAATTTGAAAGCATAAAGTTTAGTAATATCCATATGATTAGAATAACCATTAATTGGATCAATATCCAATTATGGACTTGATTCTTAATTTTTTCATAAATTAAATAGCATAAAAGCATTAAAAAGCCATTTATTTGGCCTCAATTTGACAAGCATAGAAATTACTTTTAGATTAGAGAATTGCTTCATGCGAAGCTTCATTTGAATATAGAATGGGTCATAGGAATGACCATTCTTTGGGAGAGAGAGAGAGAAATGCTTAAAAAATATTATAATTTAAGCATAAATGGAAATTTATGTGTTTTATCACTACAATTCATTAAAGGACCTCAATTGTATTCAAAAGCCATTCAATTGAATGCTTCTCAAGCTTGAGAGGGGTTGAGAAGAGAGAAACATTTGGAGATTAAAGAAAAAAGACCATAAATCACATTTTACCTCTTAGATTGCTTGATTCTTTGATCAAAGTAGAGGCCCCCAACCAATCAATTGGTTTTTTTGGTATGTTGATGAAGTCTCCAAGGAAGATTGAAGAGAGAGAGAAGCTCCAATCTCTTCAATTTGTAGAGGGTTTTTAGAGGATAATAGAAAATAAGCTTATCTTAAAGTAATACCGACATAGTTTAGTTCACAGATGAGAATACAAAAGAATGAGGGTCTATTTATAGGTGAGGGAGGCCACTAATTGAGTCCAACTAAGTTCTAAAATTTTCCAACTTCAGTTTGGCTGAATTTGGACAAGTGTTGGATCAGTTTGGCTCCCTTTTTTATTTGGTTTGATCCAGGCGAGAGGAGAGATAAAAATATCCTATTATTTTTTAGTTTAAAACTCATCCACACATGTGAAATAGGCGCCTCCTTGAAGGGCCCCCTTCTCCTTACCAATGTGTCAAAAATGAATGATTACTCCAAAATATCTCATTTTTTATCAATACTTCATAATTTTTAACTAATAAATCTAGTACTTAGTGAACTCTTCATCTTATGTGGGCATTTACTCATTTTTTGGGTATTTTCTTTTATTCTTTGGATTTATCTTATCCCAACACTTAGATTAATCTTATTGGTCCATAGGAACCTTAATCCAAAATTTTCAAACAATCTTGACCCTTAGGCTAAGGTCTTCTAAATCATTTTTAATTAATTCCAATTGTACCTTGGAAAATCTATTTTGATTTTCTGTTTTAGGGAAACATTTCTTTGATATTTGTAGAATTTATTTATCCAAAAATATCCCAATATTGATTTACCACTCTCTAGAAATTTTTATCTCACTAGGCCAAACAAGGAAAAATAATATTTTCTTGTATTCAGAAACATAGAATGATTACAAGGGATTGAAGTAGAGGCTTATTTGTTATTCAGGGTGAGGAGGAATCTTACATCCTCTCCCACTTAAAAAACGCGAGATGTCCTCATCTCGCAAAGTGGGGGTAATCTTTCGCCAATTCTTCTTCTTACTCCCAGGTGGCGTCTTCTAGAGGGAAGAACTTCCACTTTACTAAGAATTCTCTGAGGACTCTGCTCCTAAGAATCTTTTCCCGAACGTCAAGGATTTCCTCAGGTTGGAGTACCATCTCGCCTTGAGTCGGAGAGATCAATCATCAAGCATGTGACTCGGGCTCGGTACATACTTCTTAAGCAAACTGACATGGAATACATCATGTACCTTGAGATGGGGAAGCAGAAGAAGTTTGTAGGCTAGATCACCCACTTTCTTTATGACAGCATATGGTCCACAATATCTGGGAGAGAGCTTTTTGTACTTCCCTAAGGATAAGGAACTTCTTTTTGGTCATACTCGAATGAATACCATATCTGACTCTTCAAACTCTCTCTCTCTGACCTCTTTTTATTTGCATAATGCTTTTGTCTGTCTTGAGCTGCCTTTATATCTTTACTACAAATTGATTGCATCTGTTGGTCCATGTCATCAAGCATTTGTCTGGACATTTCGACTCTGATCAATGGGTCAGACTAAGTCAACGGTGTAAGGCAATCTTGTCCATACAATGCTTTGAAAGGACTCATCCCAATGCTCCGATGATAAGAAGCATTGTAAGCAAATTCGACCAGATGCAGATGACTTAACCAATTCTTGGGTTCCCTGCCGGCATGACCAAAGGATATCTTCTATTACCTGATTCACCCTTTCCGTCTGGCCATCTGTTTCGCGGTGATAGGCTGTGCTAAGATCCAAGAAAGTTCATACTGCTTCAAAGAACGCAGTCCAGAATTTCGATGTGAATTTGGGATCTCTGTCACTTACTATCCTCCTGGGTAAACCATGCAATCTGAAGATCTCCTTAAGGAAAACTCTGGCAACATCCACTGCAGAGTATGTTTCTTTCACTGGAATCAGATGGGCAACTTTGGTTGGCCTGTCAACTACCATAAAAATGGAGTTGTAACCTGATTGCACTGAAGGTAATCCAGTGACAAAGTCCATACTGATGCATTCCCACTTCATCTGTGGAATGTCTAGAGGCTGTAGTTTCCCTGGCATCTTGACTCTCTCTGCCTTGACTTTGGCATATCAAGCATTTCCGCACATGATCAAGTACATCCTTTTTTAGTCCTGGCCAGAAGAAGCCTTTCTTCACACACATATAGGTTTTTATAAACCCTGGATGTCCAGCTATCATGCTATCATGGGCTTCTCTCAGAATTCTTCCCTTTATTCCCTCATCATTGGGGATACATAGCCGATTATTATAATACATGCATCCTTCATCCAGTTTGTATCCAAGAACTTGACTCATTTCCTGAGGAGTCTTGCTTTCCTGCATCAGAAGGGTAGTAATAGGGGCAAAGAATTTATCCTGCAAGATTTTCTCCTTTGCTTCATTGATCAATGGATTTGACACCACTGTTATTGCAAGCAAGGAGGCTGTTCTGCTGAGCGCATCTGCAACCACATTTTCTTTCCTCGGCCGATACTTTATTTCAAAATCAAATTCCTACAGGGTTTGCATCCATCTCCTTTGACGCATGTTGAGATCCCTTGGGGTGAAGATCCACTTCAGACTTTGATGATCTGTCATCAAGGTGAACCTTTGTCCCAAAAGATAATGTCTCCATAACTTCAGAGCATACACTACTGAGAGCAACTCCATAACTTCAGAGCATACACTACTGAGAGTAGCTCCAAGTCATGGACGGCATAATTCCTGTTTTCTGGATTCATAGGCCACTGCATGACCTTCCTGCATCAGAGCATCGCCTAAGGCAAACCCATTAGCATCAGTAACTACCTCAAAGGGTTTGGTAAAATCTGGCAATTTAAGGACAGGGTTGGTTACTAAGGCTGTCTTCAGCTTGTCAAAGGCACTCTAACACATTGCAGTCCACTGAAAAAGTGTACTCTTCTTGAGAAGGTTAGTTAAGGGGGATCCTATCTGAGCATACCTAGGTATAAAGTTCCTATACCATCCGGTTAACCCTAGGAATCCTCTGACTTCCATTGCTGACTTGGGTTCTGGCCATTCTACGACTGCTTGGATCTTTGCGAGGTTAGGAGAAATACCATCCTTTGACACTATGAATCCCAAGTATTCCACCTGGTCAACAGAGAAAGAACATTTGATCTTCTTTGCAAAGAGTTGGTGTTTCCTTAGGATTCCCAAGACCTTGCGCACATGATCTTCATGGTCTACAGCATTCTTTGAGTATACCAAGATATCATCAAAGAAAACAAGAACAAAATCATCCAAGTATTCTCTGATAATATCTTGCATAAGACGATTGAATGTCGCCCCGAGACATTAGTCAATCCAAACGGCATGACAATGAACTCATAATGCCCATAGCGAGTATTGAATGTTGTCTTTGGGATGTCCTGCTCCTCGATTCTAATCTGGTAGTACTCGGACTTGAGATCTATCTTTGTGAACATTTGGGTCCTACACTCAATTGATCCAGAAGTTCATCAGTCCTAGGAATAGGATACTTATTCTTAATTAATAATTGATTCAATCCTCTGTAGTCAATATAGAGTCTTAACCTTCCATCTTTCTTCTTTTGAAAGAGAACGGGCGCACCCCAAGGTGAGACACTGGGTTTGACAAATCCGTGTTCTAACAGTTGTCTTAACTGTTCCTTAAGTTCTATGGCTTCAGGGACTGTCATTTTGTATGCACGCTGGGCTACTGGCTAAGCTCCGGGGGTTAATTCGATCTCATGATCTACTTCACGAGATGGAGGCATCTCAGTCAGCTCTTCAGGAAACACATCTACATACTCACTTAACCACTCTGGTTCTTTAGCCTTGCATTTTATGTCTACTGGATTCATTTTAACGACATACACAGCTTGCTTCTTTCTGAGCCCTTTTAATAATTTGGAAGCCTTGACTAATTGTAGCATTGGAGATCCGGAAATTCCAATTCCTTGAACTTTATTCCCGTAAAGGTCAAGGAAAGAGATGGTTCCTTTGTGAGACAATGAATGTTAGCCTGATTCTTTTGGAGCCAATCCATTCCAAGGATTCCATCATAAATTCCCAGGGGTAGGACTCTGAACTGGCACTCTGTTGCGTTCCCATCTAGGCTAAACTGAATAAGGTCAATCTCAAGGTGAGTGAAAAGAATCTTCCCACTGGCTAATTCCACTTGCATAGGTTTTCCTGATTTTTGATTTAGGACTAATTTACGCAGACATCCTGGGGAAATAAAAGAATGAGTACTGCCTGAATCAATCAAAAGCTTGAATTGCTTACCCTGGTACTCTGCTGGAGTCTGGAGGACTGAGAATTGATGGTTATTTCCCTAATGCTCTATTGCTTCATAGATCTGTCCTTTCTCTTCCTCAACTTCCTCAGCTATGGTGACTGCTCTGGCTGCTGCAGTCTGAGGTGGAACTCTCTCTCTTTGATTATTCCAATTCTGGGAGGCACTTCGGAGACTACTTTGCACATGGAGGCTGCAGGCTGAGCTGGCACTGTTCTTGGGTTACCCTGATGATTCTGGCGTGGGGGACCCTGATTGGTGGACTGAAATGAAGGAGTCAGTCTCTCTGAACTCTGGGACCCTGGCTTCCTTGGCCCACCGAAGGAGATGGGCAATCCTTGAGCTGGTGCCCAAATCCCTGACATCCGAAGCATTTGTTCTCGCTTCGAAGCTCTTCCCTTGCATTATGGAGAGAGCCGGAGTTCCTGAGAATGTACTTCGGGGGAAAGGTCTTCCTTCATTTTTGAAACTTCCCGTCTCCACATTCTGGACCTTGGTGTCTCTTTGGAGGCGGAAAGTTGGAAGAACTTCCCGGTGTCTGAAATCTTTTAACTGAAATCTTTTAAAGGATGAGGGGGCTGGCTTTGGCGGGACTTTCATGATGAAGGATTTGGCAAAGTCCTTCGCCATTCTGACAACTTTTTCCATGGATACTGGCTTGGCATTCTTGACCAGTGTGTCCAAGGGTTCGTTCATTCCCCGAATGAACCTGGACATGAGTTGCTCTTCATCTAGAGGTGGTGAATATTTAAGTAGAAAAGCGAAGCCCTGGTGATATTCCTCGATGGTTTTGCTCCCCTGCTTTAGCTCTAAGAATTCGTTCATTTTGGTTTCCAAAAACCCAGGGGGACAAAATCTCTTCCTCAAATAGGTTTTAAGGTTGTTCCAGGAGACTGAGTATTCCTGTCCAGACGGTTGGTGTCACAATGGTTCCTCCATGCTACCCTGGCTGTTTTCACTGTTTGTAGCCTGGCAAGAGCCATTTTGCTTCGCTCATTGTAGCCTGTGACGTTGAAATATTCTTCCATAGCTTCCACCCATTCTCCACAGCCTCGCCCAGGTTCTCCCCTTCTCCTTTGAAGGGTCCTGGCTGAGTTCTATGAAGAGCCTTGCGAACGTCGAGGTCAAGCTCATCATCTTCAGAGAGAGGGTTGATGGCCACGGTTTCCTCGTCTCACGATTTTGTCAAAAATGATATATTATTAAAGTTTTATTTTGATATTGTCCACGAGATCATAAGGCTTAAGGGATTTGGAAACAATTTCTTAAACAAGATAAATGATCTTATTGGAGATCTATGACATATGTCCGTTAACATATTTTTCTTTATCAATTCGTCCATAAAGAATCACTTATACAACAAGGAATTTTTCTCCAAAAAACATTTCTTTATTTATATAGAAGTTGCAATATGTACATAGAGCAGCTCGGCTCTAGAAATCAAAATCTCCTCAGGAGACGCATAAGATGGCGGTACTGGGCCATAGCCATGCCCTGATACAAACGTTCTCTTACTGCCAAGGGAGCTATTATCTTCTCCTTAGAAATAAAGCGACTAAGGAGTCGGTAGATTTGGCATGAAAGTTTGAAATTCCAAGGCGTTGAATGATATAGAATGACGCCATGTACCACTTTCAGCTTCATCAGAATCATGGCCAATGAGAGGTTCTGCCTCAGCATTGCACGTTGGTTGCAGGCCTGGACATACAACCCTGCAAACCACTTATGCTGTCATCTCTCCACTGGGTCAGGAAAATATAAATCCTCGAAATGGCGTGCGAGTCTAACTCGGCTTGTTCGAGTTGTAGCAGAAGAGATGAGATGCTCGAAGGCGAACGGAGTCATGTCTTATGATGACTGGGTGAGGTCGGGAGGAACACCATATAAGTATGGAACTTCCATCTATAAAAAAATTTCTTTGATTAAAAATTCTTTATTAATGAGACTTGCGGGATGAAAATACATTATGAAAAATGCTTTTTCTGAGTTTGTAATTATCAATTTCTGATAAGAATTCATTTATCATCATCAGCTTTCAACAAAGCTCTGATACCAGCTGTGAGATCCCTGCCCCCTCCGTGGTGCCCGGTCGACCGGCGGCAAGAGCAGCGTCGGCCTCCCGCACGAGGCGGGGATCCACACTCGGGGCCTTGCCCGTGGATGTCCGAGACGAGAGGCTAGCCCGGGCGGTCCCTCCGAGACCTCGCCGGAAGGCACGAGCGATTCCGCCATGGGAAAAATCTTCTAACAGGGGAATTACTCTCACGACTCAAAGTCTTAACTAGTTAAATTGATCTGACCAAACACCTGAAGTCACATAGTCAGATCAAGAAGAGACTTGCACTTGGTCCATAGAATCACCGCTTTTTTTCTCATTTACGAGGCACAGCCGCTGATCCACTCCCACACAGAGAGCAAGGTCTTCTCAGGATTTAAACTAATTAACGTAACTAATCGTATCTAGTTGTTTCTCAGGAATCCTCCGATCCAGCCTCCATCCGGCCCGTGGGTTAGCCAACCACCCACCAACGACCACTGTAATGGTGGGATTCCTTTATAAAGATTTGGTTGTGTTTTTGCCCGAGTATCGAGGAAAAGAGTTCCCAGGCCCCCTAATCGGTGATTCATGCAAAAAATAAGGTAGGCATACCACGTACACATCCAATATGAAACATGTAGGCATACCACGTACACACCCAATAAGGTAAGCATTTTGGCGTAAAACAGTCCTTTGAATTTAAAAAAAAACAGAGGGTCCAATGCAAGTAAAATTCCAATTTGAGATTGGTTCCAAAAACCCTTTTTCCATAATTTCCAGTTTCATCATAATGAGGATCCTTGATCTCTCATCAGGGTAATCTACCCATCATTTAGTCTGATTGTCCAACTAGATTCTTGGTGAGTTCGGTCAGGAAAAACTAGTTTAGTTCTGGTAGTCTATTCTTTGTGATTGGAACTGGAATTGGTCACGAAGTTTTTACTTGATTCAGATCGAGAGATGGACAAGTAGGTTTACTGTCCGTCCCTCTCGTAGTCTAACCAAATTCATTCGGTTTAGTTCTACAAGGATTCCCTTTAGATAAACATCTAGTTTTGGGTAAATATCCATTTAGTGATTTTACCAATTAAAATATCCAAAGATATTCCTTCTATCACATAATTTCTCAACCTTAATTCATTAGGTAGAATTATGGTGGAAATTCATCTTTTGACACTAAAATTTAATTCAAATCCATCTTTTCTTAATTATCATAAAAAATCTTCTTTTTAACTAAATATCATACCTTTTTTTTTAATAAACTTGAAATCCCTCTTTTTTTCATTTTAATGAGTGCAATCAAATTATCATGGGAATTCCTCTTTTACCATAAACTAAATCTATTTAAAATTATCATGGGAATTCCTCTTTTACCATAAACTAAATCTATTTAAAATTCTTCTTAAAAATTGTATAAAAATATCCATTAATTCCATTAAGCTAAAAATTCTACTTTTCTCATTTAAATATTTGAATTCCAATATGGTGGAAATTCCTCTTTCATCATTTAAACTTATCTATGCAAAAAGATAAATTTAACTAAATTTTCTCTTAAAATTTAAATAAAAATCTCCATTAATTTCTTTACACTAGGAATTATACTTTCCTCATTTAAATATTTGAATTCCAATATGGTGGGAATTCCTCTTTCATCATTTAAACTTATCTATGCAAAAAGAAAAATTTAACTAAATTTTCTCTTAAAATTTAAATAAAAATCTCCATTAATTTCTTTACACTAGGAATTACACTTTTCTCATTTAAATATTTGAATTCCAATATGGTGGGAATTCCTCTTTCATCATTTAAATTTATCTATGCAAAAAGATAAATTTAACTAAATTTTCTCTTAAAATTTAAATAGAAATCTCCATTAATTCCTTTACACTAGGAATTACACTTTTCTCATTTAAATATTTGAATTTCGATATGGTGGGAATTCCTCTTTCATCATTTAAATTTATCTATGCAAAAAGATGAATTTAACTAAAATTCTTCTTTAATTTTTAAATAAAATATACATTATTTTAGCATCATAATTTTTCTCTTATTTTATTGGAATGCATGGATTTCCATTGTCATGGGGATTACTCTTTTAACATAAAAATTGATTACTAGAAATTTCTCTTTTTTCTAATTAACTATTTATGATTAAACATAAAAATCAAATTTTCCATGATTATAATGAGAATCATTCAATTAATCTAGGATGATTAATCCTAGAATATGGTAGGAAGTCCTCTTTTCATATTATGAATGAAAATTATTTATGTGTTAATTTTATAAAAATTTTACCATAGCTCCGCTGCTATTACTGATAATTCTCAATAATTTGAAAGCATAAAGTTTAGTAATATCCCTATGATTAGAATAACCATTTATTGGATCAATATCCAATTATGGAGTTGATTCTTAATTTTTTCATAAATTAAATAGCATAAAAGCATTAAAAAGCCACTTATTTGGCCTCAATTTGGCAAGCATAGAAATTACTTTTAGATTAGAGAATTGCTTCATGAGAAGCTTCATTTGAATATAGAATAGGTCATAGGAATGACCATTCTTTGGGGGAGAGAGAGAAATGCTTTAAAAATATTATAATTTAAGCATAAATAAAAATTTATGTGTTTTATCACTACAATTCATTAAAGAACTTCAATTGTATTCAAAAGCCATTCAATTGAATGCTTCTCAAGCTTGAGAGGGGTTGAGAAGAGAGAAACATTTGGAGATTAAAGAAAAAGGACCATAAACCACATTTTACCTCCTAGATTGCTTGATTCTTTGATCAAAGTAGAGGCCCCCAACCAATCAATTGGTTTGGTATGTTGATGAAGTCTCCAAGGAAGATTGAAGAGAGAGAGAAGCTCCAATCTCTTCAATTTGTAGAGGGTTTTTAGAGGATAATAGAAAATAAGCTTATCTTAGAGTAATACCGGCATAGTTTAGTTCACAGATGAGAATACAAAAGAATGAGGGTCTATTTATAGGTGAGGGAGGCCACTAATTGAGTCCAACTAAGTTCTAGAATTTTCCAACTTCAGTTTGGCTGAATTTGGACAAGTTTTGGACCAGTTTGGCTCCCTTTCTTATTTGGTTTGATCTAGGAGAGAGGAGAGATATAAAATATCCTATTATTTTTTAGTTCATCCACACATGTGAAATAGGTGCCTCCTTAAAGGTCCCCCTTCTCCTTACCAATGTGTCAAAAATGAATGATTACTCTAAAATATCTCATTTTTTTATTAATACTTCAAGTACTTAGTCAACTCTTCATCTTATGTGGAAATCTACTCATTTTTTGGGTATTTTCTTTTATTCTTTGGATCTATCTTATCCCAACACCTGGATTAATCTTATTGGTCCATCGGAACCTTAATCCAAAATTTTCAAACAATCTTGACCCTTAGGCTAAGGTCTTCTAAATCATTTTTAATTAATTCCAATTGCACCTTGGAAAATCTATTTTGATTTTTTGTTTCAGGGAAACATTTTTTTGATATTTGTAGAATTTATTTATCCAAAAATATCCCAATATTGATTTACCACTCTCTAGAAATTTTTATCTCACTAGGCCAAACAAGGAAAAATAATATTTTCTTGTATTCAGAAACATAGAATGATTACAAAAGGGATTGAAGTAGAGGCTTATTTGTTATTCAGGGTGAGGAGGAATCTTATAGTATGGATTGATCATAGGCATCTCTCTCTCTCTCTCTCTCTCTCTCTCTCTCTCTCTCTCTCTCTCACACACACACACACACACACACACACACAGTTGAGTCCCCTCCTTTGCAAGAAGGATAGGTTAGGGGGCTTAGCATATTCATAATCCACAAACATCATCGAATTCAATATTTATAATTATAAGAGATAAATGTAGCATATATAACATAGATAAAGACAAGTAACTAGCATGGATTATTTAATAGCTCAAGAGAGGGTTTTTTCCAATGGTCAAAGAAAGAGTTTTTATCCGGCCAACAAGGGGTTTTTGAACGATCGTGTGCAAAGGGGTTTTCAAACAATGATGCTAACCCACCCTTTGTGCACTATGTTCAAATACTCAATTAGCACCTAGTAACATCAAGCAAAAGTTGAAAAGGTCTTAGTTGTTGTATGATCCAAGGAAGAAAAAGTGATTGCAGTAGTAGAGTGTTATATCTTGTAGAATTTTGTATTTAGTACTATATATCTGTATGTATATATGTATGTACGTATACGTGTATGTACATATGTATGTATGTATATATGAATGTTTGTTTGTGTGTGTGTGTGTGTGTGTGTGTGTGTGTGTGATGGCTCAGTTGGGTTAATTAAGAAGGCATATACAAGTCGTCAAAAGGACATGTGTAAAGGTTGAGGATGTGTGGATCAGATGCTTGTTGCCATTTATAAATGATGGTGTTAAAATTACAGCAATGTGATGAGCTATGGTGGATCAAATGCTAGAATCAACATCATTAACAAAGAGATTAGATGATAATTAAGACGTGATTAGTGAGCAATTAACTGATAGCTTAATGTAGGCAAGGATAATCAAAAACCAACAAATTCTCGTTAGGCCAATGCCTCAATTTATAGGGTTTACATCCAAGCATCTAATCCCACTGATTTCTCCTTGATTCACTCCACCTCTTTTGCTTGATTCTCTCCACCTCTCCCAGAATATCTCCACACCTCCTAAATCTCCTCATGCTACCCTTTATTCTCTCCCAGTAGATACTTCTCACCTTTTCACAGTTTCTCTCACATTTATAGATTCTCTTTTACAGCCTCTTGCCAAGGGCTTGTTCCCGCACACACCCTATTCACTTGTATATTTCAACACTTCCCCTCAAGTGAATACTCCTAGCACACCTGGACCCTATACCAAGTTTTCCTCTTACTTGATAGTCCGCGACCAGTGCCTCAAGTCCCTAAACTCATAGTCCTTGACACTCTCTCTCTCTCTCTCTCTCTCTCTCTCTCTCTCTCTCTCTCTCTCTCTCTCTCTCTCTCTCTCTCTCTCTCTCTCTCTCTCTCTCTCTCTATGTGTCCAAGGCTACTACAAGTGCCCGTGACCTTGACTAAAGTGCTCACACATACATCTACCACATGGCCTACATCATCGATGGCTCAGAGGTGGTTTTACTCTGTTGGGGCAGGTTACATTGGGTTGTGGGGTTTCACTCTCTCTCTCTCTCAGAAAAGATGATCCGACTCCACTTCCTTATAGGAGCCTCCATGAAGTTTGCCGATGTTGTTCCTTCTCCACTGGGTTTGCTGTAACAGTCTCTTGCATGTGTCCTGGCTTTCCACAGTTGTGGCAAGTGAAGGGGGTCTTACCTCTGTGATGTGAAGGGGGTCTTACCTCTTGATCCAATTTCAAGATTCAAGGGCAATGTCTACCCTTTTACAACTCAATCTAGTGTTTAGGAGATGATTACAACAGATTTATCAGCATAATTTTACCAAAAATTACATTAAATCAAGGGTAACCAATTTGTACGGAATGGTTGGAGTATCAAACCAACTCCGAATTACAATATGAAGTTATAGAGATCTGTATCAAATACCTAATGGTTAATTTGAACCCTCAATTGCACCAAAAAATAGTGATTAGCATTGATTAATCATTGATTAGCAAATTAATCCTCTATTTTCTGTGCAAAAAACAGAGTATGCGGGGAGTCCATATCTGAGGCCTTAGAGTTCAAATGAGCTCAAATCCTTTCAAGGCCATTAATAGCAATTAGTCTAGTAGAGGATTAAGCCAAGAAACACAAGATTTGACCAAACATTGAATGCTTAATCTCTATTTTACCAAAGTCACCTGTAGATTTGATGAAGAGCTTGGATCTCACTGTAGACTTGATCAAATCAAATTCTGACTTCACCAACTTGTAGAGCACCCTTGAAAACCCCTAGGGCCAAGAGGAATTAGAGCAATTTAATCTAGAGGATCAGCACAAATATCAAATCTTCTTCAGAAAAAAAGATGCCAGTGATTTAGCAAATTTCGTGAGATTTGCTTGGCGGTTTGACATGCCGATTCACTTGGCTAGACTGTGGGGAGGCTAGCTATGTATGCCTAGAAGGGCTTGCCCTAATGTTGCTCCTGGAGGGAGATCAAGCCCCTCCACTGACTGGGGGTACAGTGGGCTACTTGAAAATAACTTTAAAAGAAAGTGATTATTTCTTAATCATCTACTAATCCTAATTAGTTAGATAATGGGCTCATAAACTTGATAGATTCTAGGCTAGGCTCTAATACCATGTTAAAATTACACCAATGTGATGAGCTATGGTCGATCAAATGCTAGAGTCAACATCATTAACAAAGAGATTAGATGATAATTAAGACGTGATTAGTGAGCAATTAACTGATAGCTTAATGTAGGCAAGGATGTTCAAAAACCAACAAATTCTCATTAGGCCAATGCCTCAATTTATAGGGTTTACATCCAAGCATCTAATCCCATTTCTCCTTGATTCACTCCACCTCTTTTGCTTGATTCTCTCCACCTCTCCCAGAATATCTCCACACCTCCTAAATCTCCTCATGCTACCCTTTATTCTCTCCTAGTAGATACTTCTCACCTTTTCACAACTTCTCTCACATTTACAGATTCTCTTTTACAGCCTCTTGCCAAAAGGGCTTGTTCCCGCACACACCCTATTCACTTGTATATTTCAACAGATGGTTGGTGCTTCATGCTATCTTCATTATGTGCCTTTGAAGTATTGCATGTGGGTGCCATGCTTTGTGATGTGGCTACCTTGGCTTTAAACATGCTTAATAGGAGTAGTGCTCGTGCATTGTGCTCTCTTATTTGTGTTTGCATGCCATGAATGAGGTACCCAATTTGTGTTGGCTTGGTTTTTTGTGTTACGTCAACCAAGAGTACCTAGACCATTACATAATAATGTGAGAGAGTGGGGCTTACATTCTTGAATGAGTCCAATTTGTGTGGTTTACTAATTTTTGCAACATATAAAGCTTAGTTTGGAAGGGGGATTGGAGAGATGACAGCTAACGTCATCCACTTGCTGGCAACATAAGCAAAAGCTCTTTCGTGAAGTGTAGCCAATCTACACGAAATCAAATATCTACTTTCTCTTTCTTTTTATTTCCATGTCCTATTGCCATGTTGTGGTATGAATAATTTTGTAACTATGACATCGATCGTAGCTATTGCATGGAATAGTATTAAAGCAGATGTAGAGTTTAAGTAGCTAAACTATGTTTTGACAAGTAGAACTTTCTATGAGATAGTTGACAGGTATAATTTTGTGGTGACACAATGAACTTCAACAAATGGATGCCAATCGATCAAGAAAACCAAACTTCACATCATCTTTGCAATCTACAATCTTACAAAGAGTAAGATAAGCAGTATCTTTCTTTATTCTCATATCCTTAAAATGTTTGTTAAAACTACATTAGTCTTTTTTTTTCTACATTAGTCTTGATGTAAGTCTTTTTTTTTCTTTTTTCTTCATTCTTATATCCTTAAAATATTTTTTAAAACAATATTAGTCTTGACATTTTGGTGAACTTTTACTTTCCCATATCTTTTACAATAATTAGTCAAACTTTATAACTAAACAGAAAGTTTTATTAATGGAAATGATTGCTTGGCATGTGACAATAGTACACATGATTTCCTTTTAAAAAGGCTTTTGAGATTATTTCATATTAGTCATGCATTAGTCAATTGCATCACATTATTGAGCTATGTCTGCACTCTATAGGATCAAATATAAATATATTAGAGACATCTAGACCTTTGATATTTCCATCAAAAGATTAAAAAAACAAGAAATATTAATAGTACCTTTGTAGAGGGTAGGCATTATTTTGGGGTATAGCATAGATGACAACGTTATCACGCAAGAGTGGGAGACCATAAATGATAACTACAAAGAGTTTAGAAAACCTTATGAGACACTACACATAAAAGACTACAAACCACATTTCTTAGTGGAACCTTTGTAGAGGGTAGGTATCCCCTTGGCTACTTTAGTTTTCGAGAGTACAACACTCTTGCTGCCAACAAGCAAGAGTGAAGTTGTTTTCCTCTTAACCACAATAAGCAAGAGTGAAGTTGTTTTCCTCTTAACCACAATAAGCAAGAGGGAAAAGTGAGACATGAGACCTAAAAGGGAAATCTTTAGCATTTAGCTTATTGACCTAGGTGCCACTTTTGCTAGGCAAGAGGGAAAATACCTACGTAACTCCTCAAGAATAATAAATCACTCTCTAATAGATATATTAATAAAACAAAAAAAACAAAAGAAAATAGTGAGACTGGGTAGAAGCATATAAAAATGAAGATGAAAACATCACACAAGCAAGAGGGAGAGACCATAAATGCTAGCTAGAAACACTTTCAAACTTCATGAGTTACTTCTACACAAGAATATACTTATCAAGTATAGCTGAGAATGACCATAGTAAATGACTTTTAGCTTAGATAAAAATATGTGTTAGAATATTATTATTAATTTCCAAGTGTTAAAAAGCTTAACATAGAGACTTGAGGAGGAGAACCACAAACTTACATATTCATGGTATTATGATGTTTGCTATCTATCTTCTAGCGCACGGAAGAAGATACATGTTGGAACATCATTTGCTATGAAGACTCGAGACACCCGAGAAGATACATGTTGGAACTCATTTGTTATATTCTTCTATGTATCAAGAAGATACGTGTTGGAGCATCATTTGCTATCAAGACTCAAGACACACGAACCTTAAAGTGTGATTAGACAATGACACAAATATATATCATATAATGCTCGACGACCAAAGTCAAAATATGACATTAATTAAATATGAAAAAAGGCACATTGTCATAAATACTCTACATGACACCATGATCAGCACTCGTACACCATGCTCAAATTGTCATCCATGTGATACCTTAATCGATACCCTCTCACTGCTCAACACCTATTATTCACAAGCATTAACCACATTGGTTAGAATAATTAATTGAACTCCTCAATAATTAATCCTAATGCAATTATTCATAGTATGATCATGTTCATAGGCTCAAACACAACACCAATATTACACTAGCTCAGTATTTAACATCGTAAAAACTCACCTACAAGACCAAAAATTCTAGCCCCAAATAGATATACCAATAACAATATTAATGTTGTATCACCCATGATACCAACTACTAGCATGGTACAATGGTATCTCAGGCATCCTCGATCAACCATAGAGCGAACTTCCTAAAATGAAAGCCAAAAAACCACTTACCCGTCCACCACGATGAAAGCTTTCATACCATTGTTTTGCTAGCTTTGTTGGTGCGCCCTATAAGGCTCAGCTATAATTGACACCATAAAGGATGTTTAAATAAATAATTACAACAATGGAAGTAAGGTCAAGAAATACCTTGGGCCTCCAATACACGATATGTTTGCTCAAATTCATCAAAATAAACAAGTAAAAAAACAATAAAATTCATATGTCCAAATACATAACCAAAAGGAAGCTAAGGCTCAAGAGAAGCCAAGTTGAAATATGCAAATGAAGAAAAAAACCTTGCATATGTTAAATGTAAACTCTCACCTAAATGGAAGCACCTAAATGGAAGATAAGGACCTAGAAATTGAACCCACAAGACTTAGGGTGGGAATGAGCTTTATCCTTCTAGCATGGCACATGGGGGTGTTGTGGGATCGTTGAGCCTTGGGGTTACTTAGCAGTGCCATGGAAATGTATGTGGTGCTCTTGGGATTTTGACACCACGTGTGGCTTATCTTTGATGATAATAGACAGAGGTAGGGTCACCACATATGGTATTTCCTCTTGCTCCTTGGTGCCCATGGACTCTTCAAACTCCTTCAAAGGTGGTGTCAGCTCATCTAGGTGGTAGTCAATGCTCTCCATTCCTACTTACACTTTGGGAAGGGTGTTGGAGAGTCATGTCTTTAGGTCACCACCACTCCATCTTTGATTTGACGATCTTTGATTGCATGTTTATAGAGGCTTGTGTTGTGGGTTTCTTTGATCTTGGAAGGGGATTCCTTCATAGAAGGAAGCCCCACCTTGAGCTTCTAGCAGTTTGGTCGGGGGACCAAATGGAATAATATTGGCTACTATGGTGAGCGCTCAATCTAGGGTCTAAGGTTATTGCTTGACTCTATTTGATTTAGGAGATTAGGGTGCAGACTGTGAGGTACTTGGAACCCAGGCACAAGGGTTTGCCTCACATAGAAGCGTTGAGCTTCTAACACCTTCATGGGGATCCAACACAAAGCTCACATTGTGGGTAAAACTAATCTGCTTGAGGCTCCTGCTTGGCATATTTCTACTCATGGTGGGTAGGCTTTTTGGCTAAATGGTCTTTACTTGGACATCATACCTTCCTTGGCTTACCAGGGTAGTATTGGTCCTTAGTGGCCTCCCCAAGAGGTTGTCGAGGTTGATGTTTGAGGGGTCCTTCTCTCTATCGATGAGGTTTTGGATCTCTATAATGGTTTGAGGGGATGGCTATACCAATGCGCCAAGGTGAGAGGAGTGTTGAGTGTTAGGGGTTACTTGAGGCAATGTTGAAGGTTCGGGGTGTTCTCATCGACCAAGGGTATGGTGTTAACTCATTCCGTACATCTAAATTCCCTACCTCTAGCCTAGGAATAGTTTATATTATGTATGGCCATTGATCCAATGATGTATCAAAACCCAATTATAAGCCTTATATATATGGGTAGAGATAGGTAATGGGCACCCACTTAAGTTGGGTGATCGGGAAAAGCCCACAACTTTTGACAATGTAAATGGTGGGGGAATTCACAATCATTTCTCAAGTGCAAAGCTTTCTTCTTCTCTTGAGATCTTACCTTCTTGCTTTCTTGGTTGTAGGATGCATGCTTGTGTGTCTAATTGGAATGTGTTAAGTTGTGTATGCTTGCTAGCTTCAATGAGAGTGTGACTGAGGAAGAGCGGAGAAGAGGGTGGTTCAAGATTTATAGCTTAACTTAGGAGATTGCGAGTAGAGGAAAGGATCAAACAAGAGGAATTTACACACCTCTTAGCCTCTTTTGCCTCTCCAATTGGGACTTCCACTATCCAAGATAAGATTTCCAACTACTAACACTATGATTCCTTGCTAGAGAGCAAGAAGCCTTTTGACATGAAGAAATGACACCGCTACCGATCAAATTAGTCTTGGATGAGGAAAGGAAGTAAAGATATCCTCTACTCAAAAATCTTCTATTAATCTCACTCTATCTTTCCCTTGGATGAAAATCCTTGGTTGAATGTTAGGGAGATGAGTTCTGGAGTAGGATTTGAGTTATTTTGAATGATTGTGTGTACTATTTGGGTGTTTAGAAGTGGATTAGTGTGATTAGAATAGGCTTTCCTTCTAACCTTGACTTTTTGTGTTTTTTTCAAATTAATTTGATCTATTCCTTGTCTTAAGGGAGTGATGGAATAACCTTAACTTTTTGTGTTTTTTGTTGATTAATTTTCACTATTATTTATCTCATGGGAGTGATGGAATAAAGAGCAAGCTCTCCTAGATGTGAGTAAGGTAGGTTATCTCTCCACTTAGTTGATTTCATCATTACTTTGAGCATTAGCCTTAGATTAAGTTGAAAATTAATGTAGCATTTCTTGTATTTTTGCTAAGATTATCTTAATCAAGGCATTAATCTTTGTAGTTGTTATTTCTAAAAAACATTAAGAAAAAACCTTTAAAAATCCAAAATTCTCAAAAATTTATCTTCACAAGATCTAGATCATTGAGCTTTTTGATCATTGAATCTGCGACCAAATCACTATGACCAAAGTGGTTAATGGGGGACTGTTTGTGGTAAAGGATCTTCATTTCCACACACTTAAGCTTTATGTCAAGGTCCCAATTAAATATTCTCTTATAAGAGGGCATAAAGTTGAGTAAAGACACCTATTATACCTAGAAAGTACATAGAAATCGGCACCAACTACCATCATTAATGTACAATTGAATCATCAATCCTAAATTTGGATTGCTGACCCGATCAATATCTAATCTCGATCATTGATCCTAGCTGAAGATTCAGGATCATCGATCCTGCTCTAAGATCGTTTTCCTAGAATTTTGATTGTTCAAAAATCAAATCGCCTCTCTTTTTAGTTTAGAAATCGGATCACCACTCTTTTTAGATCATTTTTAATCGTGCAATTCTAAAGTCAGATAATGTTCTATTCCTAATCGTCACGATCCTAACTTTATTGTTAGATTTCCACATCATAGCTTGTTTGGATGGTTAAACATTCAAATTGCTTGTAATCTGGATCATCCCCGTTAGACATCCAAATTGTTAATTGAAAATTTTTGGATTTTCAATTTGACTAGATCCCCAAAAAGTGGAAAAATAAGAAAACATTAAAAAAATCATACTTGCATTGTTTATATGCTGCATCTTGCATGTCCTCTCTTTACTGTTCTTCTGTTAAAAAAAATACATTCTAGTGTGCTAGATCAAGTGCTTATACATTTGCAAATCAAGTCAAATCATTGCCCATTCATATTTTAACCTAACCTTTGAATAGGAGGCTTTATCTCACACTCTGACATTAGGAAGTGGTATTGGACCATATGTGGAGTTGACCTCCCCGATTGTGTCACACACTAGCTCAAAAGCAGACCAAGAGTCCCTCACAACAGAGTAGATAAGATCAATATTTGAAAAGATGCTGCTGAGAGGAAGAGAGCTTGAGCTCTTACAAGCACACACACTCACACAAACCTTAGATGAGAACACACAAGATGAGAGGCTGAAAATTGTTCTTCTTCTTCACAACAAAAGGGTTTTACCAAAAGATAAGTGAAATACAACATAAGTACTAAAGTACTATGTACATGTGGCCCATAATGTGAACACGCTAAGTGAATGAGCTAGCAAGATAAGTATGCCATAACTCAATGGTGGACTAGTAGTAGCTGGTGTAGTCCAGTTGTATAATCACTAGCAAAGATCTATCATGTTAGCATCCTACCAAACACGCCAGTGATGTAAGTGGCGAAAACGGTCACCTAGGCATATCATAAGTGTCAGCTCGTGTTGAGCTTAGCATCTCAACACTCCCCCTCAAGCTCAACTCCATCTCTAGGACTCCAAGCATAGTCCGGAATCTGCAAAGCTTCTCTGCTCCCAGGGCTTTTGTGAAAATGTCAACTACCTGCTCCTCTGTGCTAACATACATGAGATCAATGTCTCCTGCTAGGACCCTCTCTCTGATAAAGTGATAGTGGACCTCTATGTGTTTGGTCGCACGTGAAAAATAGGATTCCTCTCCAATCGTATACTGTTAAGGTTGTCACAATAGATGACAACATGTCTATCAACCTGTAGCCCCAAATCACCAAGTAGCTTGCACAACCAAGCTACCTCACATGATGCCATTCCAACACCCCTATACTCTACCTCCGTACTCGACAAGGCAATTACTGGGCTACTTCTTACTACTCCATGTCATAGCAGCACTCCCAAAAGAGAACATAAATCCACTCATAGATCTCCTCTATGATACTACCAACCCAATCTGCATCGGTGTATCCAAATATTTGTAACTCTGTACCAGCCTTATAAAAGAGACCATAGTCTACTGTAGACTTCACATAGTGCAATGTGTGCCTCATACCATCCAAATGTGGCCTTCAAGGAACCTGCATAAATTGACTCTATAATCTAACTGTATAGTTCAAATCTGGCCTGGTGATCATTATGTAAATCAAGCTACCCACTATCAAGCTACCCACTATCTTCCTGTACATAGTGGGGTTCTCCAAAATCTCACCCGCAACTACACTCAACTTACCATTTGAATCTAATGGCATAGAAATTGGCTTACAACTAGCCATACCATATTTGGACAGCATGTCCAATGTATACTGCCTCTGTGACAACCATATGCCCTTGGCCATCCTAATAATCTCAATGCCAAGGAAGTACCTCAGCTCACCCAAATCCTTCATGTCAAAGTCCTACTTGAGGAGACATTGGTGATCATTATGTAAATCAAGCTACCCACTATCTTCCTATACATAGTGGGGTTCTTCGAAATCTCACCCGCAACTACACTCAACTTACCATTTGAATGTAATGGCATAGAAATTGGCTTACAACCAGCCACACCATATTTGGACAGCATGTCCAATGTATACTGCCTCTGTGATGACAACCATATGCCCTTGGCCATCCTAATAATCTCAATGCCAAGGAAGTGCCTCAGCTCACCCAAATCCTTCATGTCAAAGTCCTACTTGAGGAGACATTTCACACTTTCAACTTCCTCTCACTCTATCACTCCCAACAATCAAGTCATCCCACATAGATTGTGATGACCACAAGGCCCTTATCACTCTTCCGCACATAAAGTGAATGATCAGCATATGCCACATGAAAACTAATGGTGATAAGATATTGTGCTATCTTATCATGCCGTGCTCTCGGTGCGTGTTTCAAGCCATATAAAGCTTTACGCAACTTGCATACAAAATCAGGGTGGCCCACATCTTCGTAACCTAGTGGTGGTTGATCCATATATACTTCTTCTTGTAATTCACCATGCAAGAATGCATTCTTAACATCCATTTGATGTAAAAACCATCCTTTTGATGCAGCCATCACAATAATAGCTCTCACGGTTGCCATCTTGGCAACGGGGCTAAACGTCTCCTCAGGATCAATGCCATAAATTTGAGCATAACCTTTAGCAACAAATCTTGCTTTATATCTACTAATACTTCCATCTAAGTTGTGCTTTATTTGTACACCCACTTGCATCCAAGGCCGGTCAGGCACTTTAGGCTCATAAGAGGCCTAATGCTATTACAATGACTACTCTCATTTAATATATCCATGAAGTACATCACTTAGGACTTCATCCTAGCTTGCTACCACACGCTCTTGAAGGGAATCGCCATAAATACTCCGTCACACCATTACGGGCGCTGTCCAAGTTGTAGCTTTGGACACTATTGCTTTATATCGTGAATGTATGACCCTTTGGTGTATCTACCATGACTCCTTGATGTAAGATAATGGTGGTAGCTCTTGTTAATCCTAGAATTGGATTAACATTCCCCCCTTCCTGATAGCGATCGCGTCTGCGTGATCGCCTTGAAGACCTCTGTATGGGGAGAATGAACAAACTTGTCGATGGTGTTAATGTTGAATGACGTTCAATGGTCTTTGTTCCTCCGGAGGAAATAAGAAAAGCTAGTTTATGAATGAAGAGGTTAGTTATGTATTGGGAATTCCTAAACGGGATGGGGGATTTTTGAATGATTGCATTTTTATATTTGTGTGAGCTCTTTTTCTTTTTTCTTTTTTCTTTTTGGGCCCACTTTGTTTTTGGCAATCATCGACAAAGTTACATGTGATTTTTGTTAGTGGGGACACTAAGAGATGTTAATAATGGGAGAGAAGAGAGAGAAGGATCTGGAGAAACACGTAGACTTAATCTCAGAACGAGATGGTGATTCTCAGTTTCTCATTTGATTCATTGAAGCGACATTCATCATTTAAAGTAATTGGCTTGTGATGATGTCCCTTTATGTGGTAGGATTCTTGTCAAATGTTGTTGAGTAGGACGTGATCCTATCTTCTTCTGCCCATGTGCTTTTATGTTTTTATACATATTTAAGTGCTCTTAGAAACAGATTTTCATGAAGTACAAGAATTGAGTCATATAGACTCTTATTGAACTGCTCTGTGTTAAAGTAGCCACTTTTGTTGGTGAGGATTGAAAGAATTACATCAACTTGCAAGCCGAGCTTGTAACCCTTAAGGTCTCCAAGCTCTACAACTCCTTCAGAAGCAATTCCACCATGTCTCCCGCAAGTGTTATCACATCGCAGCATTGCACTATAGGTCCTTGTCCCTCCTCTCACCTCACTTCACTCAGGCACGCTCACTAGCATGAAATAGAGAGAGAGATTAGTTCGCAGCGTTGCACTACGGGTCCTTGTCCCTCCTCTCACCTCACTTCACTCACGCACACTCACTAGCATGAAATAGAGAGAGAGAGAGAGAGAGAGAGAGAGAGAGAGAGAGAGAGATTAGCAAGACAATTAGCAAGAGTAAGACTCAATTGCACAATGGGAGAGTATGTTGTATTATGAGAGAAAATCACTTATATACATGGCCATAAGTGTTCACACTCACTTAAACTATGGCCATCCGGGAACTTTAGGCTCATAAGAGGCATAATGCTATTACAATGACTACTCTCATAATATATCCATGAAGTACATCACTTAGGACTTCATCCTAACTTTCACACGCTCTTGAAGCAGGAATTGCCATAAATACTCCGTCACACCATTACGGGCGCTCGTCCAAGTTGTAGCTTTGGACACTATTGCTTTATATCTTGAATGTATGACCCTTTGGTGTATCTACCATGACTCCTTGATGTAAGATAATGGCAGTAGCTCTTGTTAATCCTAGAATTGGATTAACATTCCCCCCTTCTTGATGGCGATCGCATCCGCGTGATCATGTTGAAGACCTTTGTGTGGGGAGAATGAACAAGCTTATTGATGGCGTTGATGTTGAATGACGTTCAATGGTCTTTATTCCTTCGAAGGAAATAAGGAAAGCTAGTTAATGAATGAAGAGGTTAGTTGTGTATTGGAAATTCCTAATGGGGTGGGGGGGTTTTTGCGAATGATTGTTTTTTTTTATGGGTCCTTTTTTTGGCCACTTTGTTTTTGGCAATCATCGGCAAAGTTACATGTGATTTTTGTTAGTGGTGGGGACACTAAGAGATGTTAATAATGGGAGAGAAGAGAGAGAAGGATCCAGAGGAACATAGACTTAACGAGATGGTGATTCTCAGTTCCTCGTTTGATTCATTGAAGCGACATTCATCATTTGAAGTAATTGGCTTGTGATGATGTTCCTTTGTGTGATAGGATTCTTGTCAAATGTTGTTGAGTAGGACTTGATCCTGTCTTCTTCTACCCATTTACTTTTTATGTTTTTATGCATAATTAAGTGTTCTTAGAAGAAAATTTTTATAAAGTACAAGAATTGAGTATTGAACTGCTCTGTGTTGAAGTAGCCACTTGTTGGTGAGGATTGAAAGAATTACGTTGACTTGCGAGGCTAATATAGATATCTTCACTAAGGATTGAAGATCATTGATTTTGTGAAGATGGTGGCATCGTTTGGAGAGGTTTATAATTCGAAGAAAAATTCCAGGCGATGGGTTGTACCATTGACCAGGCTTCCGCCCACCATGGCCCCCCCATCCAAAGATGTACTTGGAAGTTATCGATGGTGAGGCTTTGGTGCAAATGTTCTCCAGTGCATGAGTATGGATATGTACCCATGGAGCAGTTGCTACATTAATTTAGCCAAAAGAATAGTAAGCAATAAGCTTAACCAATATATAGTGGCTAGTGTGTGATATGGCATAATCCATGATGAGGCTTAAATGTGAAAGTGCAGGTTCTTGAGCCATGAGATTGAACTCCGTGATATGGAATTCCGTGAATTTGTAGGTGTTGACTTGGAGGTGTTTTTTTTTTGTGGGTCTTCTAGGTCATGACTTGCAAGCAACAGCTTCTTGTGCGCTCATTTCTCACTACCAGAGGGGTGACAAGAGCATTGTTATTTTGTTCTTGATGTGCTCCTGAGTCTCTGTATTTGATCTTGAATTTGTTGCTAAAATGATGTCGAGGCAGTAGGGAAGACTACTAATTGTTTGCTTGAACATACAAGCTCTTACAAGAGTGGTGGAGGGATTTGCTTGCTTTTGCTTGGGATTCATTCTTGTCAAACTATATGTGAAGTTGTTGGGGTTGAAGTCAGTGGTGAGATATTTTTCACATTGTTCGATTTTGGCAACCATATGATGGAATTACCATCATAGTATCCTTGTTGTTAAAGTACATGCACATGCACCCATCTTTGATGAACACTATAATTTGGTTGCCGATGTGCTTAGTGTTGAGGCTTTCTTCTTTGTGCAAGCTTAGGGGACTTTGTGATGCACTTGGGGACCCAAGATTTGGTATTTCTTTGGTAGTACCCTTGTGCTTGCAGCAATGTTTTTGGTACCCACACTTGTTGCATTAGTGGAGTTCTTTGAGGAACTCGCATAGGCTCTTGTGGACGGTGTTGTGGAGTACTCTTCTTTTTCCTTGGCTTTCAAGTGCTTCGTTAAGGAAGAGTTTTTGACTGTCGAGACACCCAAATTTGATTGGCACCTTCATAGTAGCCTTGAGCTACAAGTAGCTGCTTCTCCACCCACATTTTGATACTATTAAGATATCGTTGATTGTGGGAGGCTTGGTGGAGTTTTTTTTAAGGTTGATGCGAAAGGTTTGGGACCCTCCTTGACTTTGGTTGGCGCTGAGGCTGTAGGTTTGAGACTCATTGGCATGGTTGATGATGAGTTAGAGTCTCTTGTGGAGTGGGTGTATCTAAAGTAACTTGGAACTTCAATGTTTTGTCCATTGGCTCCTTTTGCAAGACTATTGCTTGTAGGGATGAGATTAGGTTGTCCCAATGACACCCAAGTATCTATTGTCATGATGTTATGCTTAGGGATGAGATTAGGTTGTCCCAATGACACCCAAGTATCTATTGTCATGATGTTATGACTTGCTCGAGGGCTAATCAATGCGCGTTTGCACCGCTGAACATCATTGCATGTAAGAAAATCCAACCATACCATGATAGAATCTTCCAAGGGAACCATGGGTGTTTCAATTATTGTTTCAGCTTCAGATCCTACGTCTGTTTCATGTTCCCATTCACTTTCATCCTCTGTTTGGGTCTTAGCTTTTTCAAGAGTACCCAATGCGTACACTGGCACACTTAGCCCTCTGACAATTCTTAATGAGGGCTATTTGGAAACTTGCGAATCCTGACATTCCTGTTTTATGTAGTTCGTTATGTCCTTGCATAACTTAGGTTGAGCCATTAAAGGTGCAATTGTTATTGTGATGCTAGCTTTATCATGAGAGAAGAGCATTTCTCCGAATGAGGTTTTGAGAGACTGTTTTAATCTTGTAAGGGAATTATCGAATTCCTCACGTGCTTTCTCAAGCCTATAGTTCATACAGTCTGTTCCAAATGACTCTTCTGTAGAGAGTATGTCTTCCTCCTTGAAAGGGAAAGCAGTACTCCTCTAGGCTTTATATCTTGGTTGCTATTTTAGGTTTGGCATTATGAGATTCAATCATAACCGATGACCTTGTAAGACATTCAACAAGCTAAGCATGCTCTCCTGAGCTTGCTTTTTGCGTTCCGCATATGTCATGTGATCATTATTATCCATTTGGGGTGGTTGGGTGGTGGGCTCTAGTTTCTTGATTGATCTATGTGGTGCACTGAGCGAAGAGTAAGAACTTGTTTCATCCTCACTTAACGATGTACTAGAACTTGTTTCATTTTCTGACTTTCTTTGGTTTGTCAGATTTTCATTATGTTTACCCATGCGACGAGATCGAATTTTCTTTTGGGTTTTTGTATTCTATGTCGCCCATATGGGTATTGAAGTTCGTGTGGTGGTCTTTGAGGTGGATGCTTCTGCATCATGTATAACTTTTCGCTCTTTTGTGTTTATGCCCCCTTTTGGGTTTATGTCCTCTACAGACTCCTTTCCCTGTCTTTTAATTCGACCTTGATTTTGATAGCTTTTCTTCCCTTGTCTTTCTTGGTTTTAGAAGGTTTTGTTTTCTCCTTTAGGTTCTGTTTTAAAGCATGTTCTTCTACCCATGTTGAGATATTATCTTTTACGTTCTTTTCGACTGTTTGTCATGCCTTGGCTTGAAAGCGTGTAAGCACATTCAAGGGTACTGTGGACAATTGCCCATTTTGTACACTTAAGATGTTAAGAGTTGTATTTTGTGAGACAAGTTGCATTGAAACAACTCGTCTTGGGCAATCTTGGAACATATGATCAATGCCACATCATTCACACATTGGTCCTCGCAAGGTGTTAGTGACTATGGGCATGGAAGTATTCCAAACTGTGCAGTCTGCCACCTTATGAGGTCCACGACAATAAAAACACTGAAGTGTCCGATTAACTGCTTCCTAAGCAGTTTCTACCCTTTGGACTGTTTCTGTTTGGTGCACGGGAGATGGAGGTTTTGAGTCCATTGTGGATGAAGCGGGACACTTTTTAGTATCATGGTCAAAGGTTTTACAATATATGCATTATAGTAGAACAGGTGTCTTGTATGCACAATGAGGGTTGGGATGGTCGTAGTGATTGCATTCAACAACACAAGGCATTTCGCTCCTCACTTTTATAGGCATTAAGGATGTTTGGTTTTGAAGGTTTTCATCCTCCCTCTTAGAGATGTTTCTTGTAAGGTTTTAAGCAAGGCTGCATAAAATTCTGGCAATGTCAATTCCGAGATCGATCTTTCTCTTGCCATTGCCGAGATCGATCTTTCTCTTGCCATTTCTTCACTTGGTTTAGATGAGGAACATCTCGTAGCATGATCATCTTCTAGCATGTTGTCATCTAAACGTATTGCTTCTTTACACTGGCATGGATCAAATGTTTCCGGATTGGATACAATGATCAAGTTATGTAAGTTGTTATTCTTTAAGCCCATCATGAAACATCTCCTCAATTGAACATCGTTTAATTTTTTCCATGACTCACAACGTGAGTCCAAGAGTTTTATCCGAAGGATAAAGTCTCTAATGGATTCATTTGGTTGATGCTCAATTAAATAGAGTTCTGTTATTGCACTCCATCGATCACCTTGTCTAGAAAAGCCATGTATAAAGGCTAATTTCAAGGTTTTGAAGTTGGTCTTGATTGCCGGCATCAATGCAATGAACCATCGACTAGCTTTTCCCTTTAAGCATAAGTTCAATGCATGTACCTTAGTGGGACAGTTGGGATTTCCAAAGGCTTCACATCTCTGTTCAAACATTTGAATGAATTGAACAGGGTCGGTTGTTCCGTCATATTTGCCCATAATTTTGGAAATTTGTACGGTCGTATTCCTGTATGAATCATTGAGGTTGTATGTGAGTGCTCTTGTTGGAAGAGACTCAGTGAGTCCTTGGGCCACCCCCCTTCCTAGACTAGTCAGTATGTCCAAAGTGTGGGCATCCAGGAAAGGGTTGGTACTTATAGGATTTGCGGGAATGTTAGGCAAGGAACCAAAGCCTGGTGGAATCAAAGTGACAGGGGGGCGTGCTTACCCTCAACTCACGTGTAGCAGGGTTATAACACCTGTGTATCCCTTTTGCTCAAGGGAATATCCAATAAACACACATTTTTCAGCTTTTAGATCCAGCTTAGTTCTCAGCTCATCTGGCACATGCATATATGCAATGTATCCAAAGACTTTCAGATGAGACAACTCAGGTTTTCTGCCCAGTAAACCTCTCCTCTGGAGTTACATCATGTATGGCTGTAGTTGGAGTCTTATTCATGATGTAAACTACTGTAGAAATAGCCTCAACCCAATAGCTATGCTGCATATTCTTCTCTTCCATCAATGCTTGCGTAATCTCAGCAATGTGCCTGTTTTTCCGCTCAGCAACTCCATTTTGCTGCGGAGTGTATCTGCATGTAAACTGTCTCCGAATACCATTTTTCTTCAACTCATTGGAGAAGTACTCTCCCCCTCCATCTGACCTTAGGCACTTTACATATTTCCCTGTTTGCTTTTCAACCATAACTCTGAAATTCTGAAAGTGAGTGAACACCTCACCCTTCTCCTTCATGAAGTATACCCACACTTTCCTTGTGTGGTCATCAATAAATGTCACATAATACCTGCAGCCTCCCATCATAGACATGGTCTTCGTAGGACCCCATACATCTGAATGCACAACATCTAGTGCATTTCTGCTCACATTTCTGTTACGTGGAAATACATACTTTGTTTGCTTTCCAAATTGGCATGCTTCACGTATTCTCTGCATACCTTCAACTTTAAATTTTGGCAGCCCTGTCACAATTCTTTTAGTCTACATAGACTTCATTCTCTGCACATTCACATGTCCAATTCTTTTATGCCAAATGTCTGTGTCTGCAACAATTCCCGAACCATTTGCAAACATTGCAGCACTCACTTCAGGCATGTTTACATTCAATGTAAACATTCTGCCCACTCTGTTGCCTTTTGCAACCAACCCGCACTTGTCTTTAAAGTCTTCAACATAACAACCATCAGGACTAAACTAAGCTTGCAAACCCTGCTCAATCATCTGGCCAACTGAAACCATATTCTTTGTTATGTTCAGAACATGAAGCACATCTGCAAGGTACTTCACTTTGCCATCCTGCATAGATAATGGCACATCTCCAACATGTGCAATTGGATGAGCAGTGTTATCCCATGTTTTCACAAAACCTGGTCTTTCAAGGTTCTTCATCTCCTTGAACCACTCCCCATGACTTGTCATGTGGTTTGAAGCACCTGAATCAACATACCATGCATCATCTTTATGTGCTGCTTCAACATTTTCAGACATGGCATTAACGACATGCTGCAAGCCTGCTTCTTATAACAATCTGCCTGCACATGTCCAGGCTTACCACAATAAAAGCATCCACGTGTATCATTATACTGCCTTTGCCAATTTCCACGACCTCTTTGACTCCCCTTGCCTCTGAATTGGCCTCTTCCACCACCTGCATGTTGTTGTTATTGTTGTTGTGAATTTTGGGACTGTTGTTGTTGTTGCTGCTGCTCTGCTGACCATAATTTTGATTACCTGTTCAGCCAACTCCTTGACCGCGTCCACGGCCTCCTCTACCTCGTCCTCTTCCTAAACTTATGTAGAAGGCCTATTGCTCTGAAGAACTGTTTTTGTTTTGTGAAGACTGCTGGTCCTCACCCAAGCTCTTCTCTTTTATAATCAACATAGACAACAAATCTGTGAAATTGGGAATGTTTTCCCAAGTCTGAATAGACGTCTTGAATGCCTTGTATTGTGGCCCGAGACCACGTAGACAGAGACTTCCACCTTATCATCATCATCTACTGAAACACCAATAGATGCAAGGGATTCCTTAATACCCTTTATCTTCAATGCATGGTCATTCACAGACATACTCTTTTTCTCCATAGTATGTTCATTCTTCAACTGTATCTTCCGTGCCTTGGTATTTGTTTCATAGAGTTTCACCAAGGTGTCCCACGCCTCCTTGGGAGACTTGGCATCCTGTATGTGCCCAATCATGGTGTCCTATATGTGCCCAATCATGGTGTCCTGTATGTGCCCAATCATGGTGTCCTGTATACTGATAGAGAGAGACAATACATAACTTTTCTGGCTCCTTGGTTCCAATCCTTGAACTCTTTCACATCTGTAAGAGTCGGATTGATGTCCGGTATCTCCGGTGCCTCTTCATGCTCACCTTCTATATAGTCCCAGTAGCCCTTTCCCATCAGAAAATTTGTCAGCCATCAAGCTTCTTAGCAGTAATATGGTTTATGCCATCATTTGACATCTTGCCAGACACACAAATTTACCAGAAACATCACTCTGGTTTGTCCTGCACAAACTGCTGTATTTTCTGCAGCGGTACTGTAGTACACTCAAATGTCACAACCAGTGACCTCAATGTGCATACATACACCTAATGGCAACTGTTGACCTCCTTGCAGCACACACAGTGTTTGCACAGCCAATCTGTCTTCCTGCAGTTCTTAAAATAGAGTTCTGCAAAGAATCGATGACTTACCTGTAGTGCTCGAAATCTCCTGCTTTCTGAAAAACGGAGGTCCTGACGCGCCCGAAACGCATTTTTGGCCCAAAAAAATGTAGTCCAATAGGACAGTATAGATGCCCTATAACTTTACTCCCGCTAAGAACGCTCCTCAATACTAGAGATCGTTTGCCGATGCCTCTCGTAGAGCTCCCGACAAGGATGTAGTCGCCAACACAAATAGGGAAGAGTAGTTGAAGCTCTTACCCTCGTACCACTTCCTGTGCTTCTCTTGCTTGCAGCTCAGTCCTTAGCATGAACCAAGCTCTGATACCATGAAATGATACAGGGAAGAAGAGAGCTTGAGCTCTTGCAAGCACACACACACTCACCAAACCCTAAAAGAGAACACACAAGGTGAGAGGCTGAAAATCTTCTTCTTCTTCACACAACACTAAGCACTCCATATACAAAGATAAGAGTACACACCATATGAAAGGTACTCAACCAAATACATACTAGGGTTCTCTATAGTGTGAACCCAACTAAAATGAGCTGGCGCTATAACTATGCCAGTCTCTAGAATGGCTGTCACACAGCCTGTCATCCCACTGGTCGCATATCACCCATGATCTCACCAACCATGAGTGGTGTAAGTGTGGGGCCTATCCCCCAGGCGGGTCATCAGTGTTCCACCACCTCACTAGATGAGCTCGATATCTCAACAAAGGGGTAGGGATCTCACAGCTGGTATCAGAGCTTTGTTGAAAGCTAATAAGGAGAAATAAATTCTTATAAAAAAATTTGTAATAAAAACTCAAAAAGAGCATTTACATATTGTAATTTTATTTCGTAAGCTTCATTAAGAAAGAATTTTTAATCAAAGAAATTATTTTATAGATGGAAGTTCCATACTTATTTGGTGTTCCCGACCTTACCCAGTCTCACAAGACATTACTGCGTTTGCCTTTGAGCATCTCATATCTTCCGCTACAACTCGAACGAGCCGAGTCAGCAGACTCGCACGCCATTTTGAGGATCTCTATTTCCCAGACCCAGTGGAGAGACGGCAACACAAGTGGTTTGTAGGGCAGTATGTCCACGCCTCTTGTAGCCAGCGTGATGCTGAGCAGAATCTCTCATTGACCATGATTCTGATAAAGCTGAAAGTGATACATGGCGTTATTTTATATCACTCTACGCCTCGAAATTTCAGACTTTCATGCTAAATCTACAGACTCCTTAGTCGCTTTATTCCTAAGAAGAAGATAGTAGCTCCCTTGGCAGTAAGGGAACGTTTATATTAGGGCATGGCTATAGCCCAGTACCGTCGTCTTATGCGTCTCCCGAGGAGATTTTGATTTTTGGAGCCAAGCTGCTCTATGTACATATTGCAACTTTTATATAAATAAAGAAATGTTTTCTGGAGAAAAAATCCATGTTGTATAAGTGATTGTTTATAGACAAACCGATAAAGAAAAATCTGTTTTACCGAACATATGTCATAGATCTCCAATAAGATCATTTATCTTGTTTAAGAAAATGTTTTCCGAACCTCTTAAGTCTTAGGATCTCGTGGACGATATCAAAATAAAAAATTAATAATATATCATTTTTGGCAGAATCATGAGACGAGAAAACCGTGGCAGTTAGCCAAACCCTCTCTCTAAAGATGAAGAGCTTGACCCCGATGTTCGTAAGGCTCTTCACAGAACTCAGCCAGGACCCTTCAAAGGAGAAGGGGAGAACCTGGGCGAGGCTGTGGAGAAATGGGTCAAAGCTATGGAAGAGTTTTTTGATGTCACAGGCTACAATGAGAGAAGCAAAATGGCTCTTGCCAGGCTAAAAATTGTGGAAACAGCCAGGGTGGCATGGATGAACCATTGTGACACCAACCATCTGGATAAAAATACTCAGTCTAGGAACGACCTTAAAACCTATTTGAGGAAGAGCTTTTGTCCCCCGGGTTTTTAGAAACCAAAATGAATGAATTTTTAGAACTAAAACAGGGGAGCAAAACCATCGAAGAGTATCATTATACTCAAATATTCACCACCTCTAGATGAAGAGAAACTCATGGCCAGGTTCATTTGGGGAATGAACAAACCCTTAGACACATTGGTCAAGAATGCCAAGCTAGTGTCCATGGCAGAAGCTGTTAGGATGGCGAAGGACTTTGCCAAAGCCTTCATCGTGAAAGTCCCGCCAAAGCTAGCTCCATCATCCTTCAAAAGATTTCAGACACCGAGAAGTTCTTCCAACCTTCCGCCTCCAAAGAGACACCAAGGTCCCAATTGGAATGTGGAGACGGGAAGCTTCAGGAATGAAGGAAGACCTTTCCCTCGAAGTACTTTCTCAGGAACTCCAGCTCTCTCAAGAATGCAAAGGGAAGAGCTTCAAAGAAAAAAAAATGCTTCCGATGTTAGGGATTTGGGCACTAGCTCTAGGATTGCCCATCTCCTTCTGTGGGCCAAGGAAGCCAGGGTCCCAGAATTCAAAGACAGACTCCTTCATATCAGTCCAATCAGGGTCCCTCGTGCCAAAATTAGGGTAACTCCAGAAGAGTGCCAGCTCAGCCCCTGTAGCCTCAATGTAAAGTAGTCTCCTAACTCCCTCCCAAAATTGGAACAAGCAACGAGAGAGAGTTCCACCTCAGACTGCAGTAGCCAAAGCTATCACTATAGCTGAAGAAGTGGAGGAAGAGAAAGGACAAATCTATGCAGCAATAGAGCATCAGGGGAATAACCGTCAATTCTCAGTCCTCCAGACTCCAGTTTAGTACCAAGGTAAGCAATTCAGGCTTTTGATTGATTCAGGCGCAATACTCATTCTTTTATTTCCCTAGGATGTCTGCATAAATCAAAAATCAGGGAAACCTATGCAAGTGGAATTGGCCAGTGGAAAGATTCTTTTCACAGACCTTGAGACAGCAGACCATATTCAGTTTAGCCTAGATGGGAACGTAACAGAGTGCCAATTCAGAGTCCTGCCCTTGGAAATCTATGATGGAATCCTTGGAATGGATTGGCTCCAAAAGAATCAGGCTGACATTCATTGTCACAAAGGAACCATCTCTTTTCTTCTTGACCTTCACGGGAATATAGTTCAAGGAATAGGAATTTTCAGATCCCCATTGCTACAATTGGTCAAAGCTTCCAAATTATTAAAAGGGCTCAAAAAGAGGCAAGCTGTGTATGTCGTTAAAATGAATCCAGTAGACATAAAATGCAAGGCTAAAGAACCAGAGTGGTTAAGTGAGTATGCAGATGTGTTCCTGAAGAGCTGACTGAGATGCCTCCATCTCGTGAAGTAGATCATGAGATCGAATTAACCCCCAAAGCTCAGCCAGTGGCTCAGAGTGCATAAAAAATGCCAGTCCTTGAAGCCATAGAACTTAAGGAGCAGTTAAGACAATTGTTAGAGCAGGGATTCGTCAGACCCAGTGTCTCACCTTGGGGTGCGCTCGTTCTCTTTCAAAAGAAGAAAGATGGAACGTTAAGACTCTGTATTGACTACAGAGGACTAAATCAATTAACAATTAAGAATAAGTATCCTATTCCTAGGATTGATGAACTTCTGGATCGGTGAAGCGAGACCCAAATGTTCACAAAGATAGATCTCAAATCCGGGTACTACCAGATATGAATCAAGGAGCAAGACATCCCAAAGACAGCATTCAATACTCGCTATGGGCATTATGAGTTCATAATCATGCCGTTTAGATTGACTAATGCCTCAGTGACATTCAATCGTCTTATGCAAGATATTCTTAGAGAATACTTGGATGATTTTGTTCTTGTCTTCTTTGACGATATCTTAGGACACTCAAAGAATGCTGCAGATCATGAAGATCATGTGCGCAAGATCGTGGAAATCTTAAGGAAACACCAACTCTTTGCAAAAAAGAGCAAGTGTTCTTTCTCTGTTGACCAGGTGGAATACTTGGGATTCATAGTGTCAAAGGATGAGATTTCTCCTGACCCCACAAAGATCCAAGCAGTAGAAGAATGGCCATAACCCAAGACAATAAAGGAAGTCAGAGGATTCCTAGGGTTAACCGGATGGTATAGGATCTTTATACCTAGGTATGCTCAGATAGCATCCCCTTTAACTAACCTTCTCAAGAAGAGTATGCATTTTCAATGGACTGCAATGTGTCAGAGTACACATTTTCAATGGACTGCAATGTGTCAGAGTGCCTTTGACAAGCTGAAGACAACCTTAGTAACCAACCCTATCCTTAAATTGCCAGATTTTACCAAACCCTTTGAGGTAGTTACTAATGCCAAAGGGTTTGCCTTAGCCGGTGCTCTTATGCAAGAAGGTCATGCAGTGGCCTATAAATCCAGAAAACTCAAAACACATGAGAGAAATTATGCCGTCCATGACTTGGAGTTACTCTCATTAGTATATGCTCTAAAGTTGTGGAGACATTATCTTTTGGGACAAAGGTTCACCTTGATGATTGACAGATCATCAAAGTCTGAAGTGGATCTTCACCCAAAGGGATCTCAACATGCGTCAAAGGAGATGGATGTAGACCTTGCAGGAATTTCATTTTGAAATTAAGTATCGACCGGGGAAAGAAAATGTGGCTGCAGATGTACTCAGCAGAAAAGTCTCCTTGCTTACAATTACAGTGGTGTCAAATCTATTGATCAGTGAAGCAAAGAAGAAGATCATGCAAGAAAAATTCTTTACCCCTATTACTACCCTTCTGATGCACGAAAGCAAGACTCCTCAAGAAATGAGTCGAGTTCGTGGAGATACAAATTGGATGAAGGATGCATGTATTATAATAATCGGCTATGTATCCCCAATGATGAGGGAATAAAGGGAAGAATTCTGAGAGAAGCCCATGATAGCCTAATATAGCTGGACATCCAGGGTTTATAAAAACCTATATGTCTGTGAAGAAAAGCTTCTTCTAGCCAGGACTCAAAAAGGATGTACTTGATCATGTGCAAAAATGCTTAATGTTCCAAAGAGTCAAGGCAGAGAGAGTCAAGATGCCACAGAAACTGCAGCCTCTAGACATTCCACAGATGAAGTGGGAATGTATCAGTATGGACTTTGTCACTGGCTTACCTTCAGTACAATCAGGTTACAACTCCATTTTTGTGGTAGTTGACAGGCTAGCCAAAGTTGCCCATCTGATTCCAGTGAAAGAAACATACTCTGCAGTAGATGTTGCGAGAGTTTTCCTTAAAGAGATCTTCAGATTGCATGGCTTACCCAGGAGGATAGTAAGTGACAGAGATCCCAAATTCACATCAAAATTCTGGACTATTCTTCGAAGTAGTAGGAACTTTCCTGGATCTCAGCACAGCCTATCACCCCGAAATAGATGGCCACACTAAAAGAGTGAACCAGGTAATTGAAGATATCCTTCGGTCATGCTATGGCAGGGAACCCAAGAAGTGGTTAAGCCAATTGCATCTGGTCGAATTTGCTTACAATGCTTCTTATCATCAAAGCATTGGGATGAGTCCTTTCAAAGCTTTGTATGGACAAGATTGCCTTACACCGTTGACTTGGTCTGACCCATTGATTAGAGTCAAAATGTCTAGACAAATGCTTGATGACATGGAATAGTAGATGCAATCAATCCGTAAAGATCTAAAGGCAACCCAAGATAGGCAAAAGCAGTATGATGATAAAGAGAGATCAGAGAGAGAGTTTGAAGTATTAGATATGGTCTTCATTCAAGTACGACCAAAAAGAAGTTCCTTATCCTTAGGGAAGTACAAGAAGCTCTCTCCCAGATACTGTGGGCCTTATGCTGTTATAAAGAAAGTGGGTGATCTAGCCTACAAACTTCTTCTACCTCCCCATCTGAAGGTACATGATGTATTCCATGTCAATTTGCTTAAGAAATATGTACCCAGCCTGAGTCACGTGCTTGATGATGAACAATTAATCTCTCCAACACTCAAGGCCAGATGGTACTCCAACCTGAGAAAATCCTTAACGTTTGGGAGAAGATTCTCGGGAGGAGAGTCCTCAGAGAATTCTTAGTAAAGTGAAAGTTCTTCCCTCTAGAAGATGCCACCTGGGAGAAAGAAGAAGAGTTGGCGAAGGATTACCCCCACTTTGTGAGATGAGGACATCTCGCGTTTTTCAGGTGGGAGAGGATGTAAGATTCCTCTTCACCCAGAATAATGAATAAGCCTTTACCTCAATACCATGTAATCATTCCATGTTTCTGAATACAAGAAAATATTATTTTTCCTTGTTTTGCCTAGTGAGATAAAAATTTCTAGAGAGTGGTAATTCACTATTGGGATATTTTTAGACTTATAAATTCTACAAATATCAAAAATATGTTTCCCTAAAACAAAAAATCAAAATAAATTTTCCAAGGTGCAATTGGAATTAATTAAAAATGATTTAAAAGACCTTAGCCTAAGCGTCAAAGATCAAAAGATGTAGGGGGAATGTAAGCAGTGTTGTCCACACCAAAGATCAAAAGATGTAGGGGGAATGTAAGCAGTGTTGTCCACACCAATCACAATATCACTTTGGGACCTGCTTTCTGGAAACCTTGGATTGTGTAAAGATGTTAAGGGTTGGATGGATAGTAAATGCCCTTCTCCCCTTGATACCCTCTCAAGTGGTGACTCCTTAGATTTTGAAGAAGAAATAGCCCTGGATGATAACTATGTGCATGAGGTCCCTCTAAAATCAAGTGGGCGAGTACTACAAGGGCGATAACATGAATGCAATCCTCAAGGTAACAATTAAAGGGAAAATAACAACCACAATATTGGATGGTGGGGTAGGTGTTAGCATTGCTAGCAAGAAATCCCAAAAGTATGTGAACAGGGGCGAGAAATGGTGTATTGACTACAATATGGGCTGGACATGTATGTAGATGTGGCTTTGGAAAGGTAGCTAGATTTAGTAACAATTGTGCCAAGTGTCAGTTTTTGGAGAAACTTGCCATCTTGGAGGCGCCATGGACTGCAGATAGGGATACATGTGTTGACATACATGGAACTACACACACACACACACACGCACACACACACACACACACACACACACACACACACACACACACACACACACACACACACACACACAGAGAGAGGAAGAAGAGCTTAGAGTAAGGATCTTAGAGAAGTGTGAGTAGGTGTGGGCTAGGCTAGAGCAGAGAGAATGAGTGTAAGTCAGAGGATCAGGTGAGGGTTGCAAGAGGCAAGCGCATGATCTCTGGTTGAATCTCTGTTAGAACATGCTCAATTGCAGTTTGTGTATGAAGAAGAAGACAGAGAGAATGAGTGAAAGAGAGAGAGAGAGAGAGAGAGAAATTTGTAGGAGATGGATGTAGAATCCAACAAAAAAATTTGAAATTGTGGAGATGAAGATGAAGACTTGGAGAGCTCTACAAGGAGCTACCTATATAGGTTCCCTCTATTTTTAATGGTTTTTTCTTGTTTGAGCCCAGAGTCTCAGTTGTTGTTGATTACTAGTGAAGTGCTAGTGATAATCAATAGTTAATGTTTTTTATGGAGTTAAGGGTGCAGTACCGACACAAGACTGGAAAGTTATGGACAAGAAATTTTCCCCTACTCTTTTTATGTATTGTGTCGACAAAGTTTGAACTATTGGAGAGTTCAATTGAGGACTTGTTTCTCAAGTCTTTGATTTATGTCCAAGCAACCCATTTGAGTCATAGTCTACATGTCTTAGTGTAGTACCCTTGCTTGCATAGTAAACGAGTTTTTGCATGATTGAGAAACCAATGAAATTGGGTTTGCAAAGGGACATAGAGGAGTTGGCTCTAAATTTTAAATATTTTAATGCATCACATGTATGTTTGTGTTATGTTATGGCGAGTTCACATCAAATAAGTTGGTTTGTGAATTTGAATCATAAGATCCTATTGTGTCGATCATATTCCTTAGGTAATTTATGGTCAAGGATCTTTCACAATGTTATGTGGCTAACCTATTGAGCAAACACAGTTTGTGTTTGTTGTTAGTTAGTAACAGACTTCAATATAAAAAGTTATGTGTCATGTGCTCAATACGAACACATTTCAATGAAGTTTTACTTTTCGGGAAGAAGTTTGTTACTTAAGGAGATATTCGTTTGGTCATTGATTTTTTCTTTGATTTCAAAAGATTATCTAAAGATAAATGTTGCACATATAAGCACTTTAAGGTTGAATTCTTTTAGTGTTTATGTTGTGTACAAGCGCTTAAAGGTTGGAAATAATTGAAGCGTTTGATCTTGATTTAGGTGAGTTGGCTCATAATGGAGCACAATTCACATCTATTATTAGGTAACTTGATTTACAAATTTTAACCTCAATGAATGGTCACGGTGCCTCAAACGTAATCTTTTTAGATTTGTTTAAAAGTATGACTCATCAAAAAGTGCCACTTTGGGTCATGAACAAAAACATATTACCAATGTTGATTCGAGACGGTAAAGATAGTTGATTGTAGATAAAAGCGACCTGTCTATCTATAAATAAAAGTCTAAATCCTTGGAAAAGAGGAAAGACTATAAATTCTCATGGTGGTGACATAATAAAGTGATGTCTGCTTCGGCCACATCGTAAAGATATGAGCACTATGTACTTGCAAAAGAAAGTAATAAGACATACTCATTTGTGAAAAGAAAAGTTGATCATATTAAAGAGAGGCACAATTACGAGTGATTAGGCTCATGGATTCCATAATGGTAGACATGGTATAAGGAACCTTATAATTGTTTCTATATATGCATAAAAGTTATCCAGCAAATAAGTTGCTTGAAAAAGGTTTACCAATAAAAAGAAATGTCTATGTGGACATTGTTTCACTTATTAAAGTGTGAACGAAAAAAGAAGTTATTGCCTAGATCCAAATTCAAGGACGTCCACACTTTTAAAAGGCAGGGTCTAGTGTTAATAGCCGGTTACTCAATGTGCTTGGAAACAACTAGGTGGAATGCCTGGTGATGTGTGCTATGCCAATGTACGAGTAATCAAAAGGAGTTGACCAGGCAAGGTTGAGGTTGCCTCATCCAAAAAAATTTCTTGATTGAGTCGATGGTCGAGAAATAAAAGGAATTGGCCAAGGGAGTAAATGGTTACTTTACTCTTCATTGCTTATGGTATGCAAGGTCGGTCAACTAGTACGTAAGGTACTAAAAGAGGCATTAGAACAATCTTATTTGAAAATTGTGTCTCACGGAAAGGAGGTTATCCGTTGTAAGATTGGGTCTAGTTAAGTGTATACAAGTATGCACTAAAAGAAGGTTGATGGTAACCAGTTAAAGCTTCTGAGTGATCATGAACCTCAAAAAGAAAAAAAGAGCAATGAAAAGTTATTAACTGCATTCAAGACTCTGATCAAGGACATATGCAAAGTTGGTGGACATAATCAAATTGGTTTGTCCGCATGTTTAGTATCAACCAAAATAAAGTATTCATCTTAGAAGAAGGTGTTAAAGCCAGCCTCATTGTTCTAAGGGGAACATAACGTTCAACATCGTGTCAGATCTGTATGGTGTGATGACACTTACATAGATAGTAGGTGTTCTTAAAAGACAAAGGTACTCTCTCGTAGAAAAGGAGTTTAAAGGCACATGAACGAGGGAGTAATATTCCTGTACTAAAGGAAGTGTTTCTTTAATTGAAATACTTATAAAAGAGAACTTATTCCAAGTTAAAGACTGTTAATCCAATTCTCGGATGAACAAGTATGAATAAGTCCTTGTACACTTAACAAGTTAAGGCTTGTCGAATTGACTCATGCTTTTGCCTAGGGTGACTGTCACTCTATTAGGATAATCCTTGAAATGATTGAATCCACACTTCTAACATGTGCCTCCGAGATGGACCAAATGTGTTACATTTCCGTTTGTAGCTCCTAGGAGGCTCTTGGATAAGCTCAATCTTATGGTTTGTTGACTCATGGATAACCAAAACCACATACAAGCCATAACCCTTGCAATAAGAGACTCCTCATTGAAGATATAATTTCATGTGTTTGCATACATCATGTGCTTAGACATGAAGATAAGTCAACATTAAAGAGATATTTCACTTTCCAATTCTCATTTACTTTTATCCTTCAAACTCCTAATATCACAATTTCATGTAAGTGTACAACCACTTGCTGATCATCGTCATTTAAAAAAGAGTATGGCTTTGTTATTGTTGATTTCATGTCATAGTTTAACATACATTTTATGTCTTTTGAGATCTAAGTGACAGTTTACTTCGTATCTACCCATTTCCTTGACCTCAAGCCCCTCGCTATTATTTTAGCATCTTCACTTATGACCTCCATGTATAGTGTCCTTTCAAAAAGCCATCATAGAACATTGTGTGTTACTTTTAGCACTTCAAGGGCAACTAGCCACCATATCTTCTTTGACTAAACTTTATGCTTACCATAGGTCATGGCTTCGTTTATAACAATTAAACCAATCCTATCTATTTTATGGGCTTGCACTATCTCCTACTCAAGGGCAAATTTGATCTTGTCTTCAAGCCATACCATAGGCATGCCACCATGTTCAATTTTAAAGAGATTAGAACATCAATTCCTTTATTTTCAAGCAACCCAAACAAGAAACTAAATGCACCTTACATAAAAGAGACTTTATGCACATTTTAGCTTTGATTCTATCAATGTAAATATTTTTAAATCTTTTGTATTCAAGCCAAAAAAGATGGGTGCCCACACATCTACTTCATGCTCAAAGGTATCATGACAGCAATTCCTTTATATGGGTACCTTAAGAAATAAAAAATAAAGCCTCACCACCAACCTTAGTGACAAAAGCACAAAAGTCACATGGTGTGGAGGCCTCACCAACAACAGAGACCAACTTGCTAACTTTCCTACTGCTTCACAACTACTCCAAGCTTCAATGTCCTTGCCTATCCCACCACAACAGAGTTGCACCTCAACACTTAGTGGGGCAACTTCAAGCTTCAACACCCTTGCCAATCCCCTCCATAATGAGCTTGAATACACATTATGTACATCAACCTACTTCTGAGCCTACTATATACCACAATTCTGCATTGACTCTCATAATAGTGCATCTTATCATTGTGAGCACAAGAGCAATGGTTGCTAGGAGCAATGTTCCGCATGCATTACTATATACCACAATTCTGCATTGACTCTCATAATAGTGCATCTTATCATTGTGAGCACAAGAGCAATGGTTGCTAGGAGCAATGTTCCGCATGCATTGCATCGACAAACTTAGTAAACATAAAGCCACAGTTTATGCTTAGAAAATAACCATTTTACTCCAAATGTGACCGGGCAGTGGAAAATCTGACAACTGTAGAGTTTTTAGTCCAATGATTAATGACAGTTGCAGTTCAATAAATTAATTTGAGTTGCCAGAAAAGGTGTCTCTCCTCTGTTAAAAAAACCAATGCCCCTTTCAATACCACCAGAATTAGCATTATCCTTGCTTCATGCTTCGCAACTTTATAGGTACTCTATTTGCACATGCCCTCATAACTTATTTGCACGATGCCCTTGTGACTTTCTTCCTTGGGTTCACTAGCAGCATACGTAAATTCTTGAGAAGGGTATCCGATGTCATCCCGTACAAAACCTACTGTGTGGGATGCAACATATCACTTCCATACAGAGGCAGTCTGCCTTAACACCTGGTGGGCTCTCTTTATATTGACCAGAGTCTTGTGGGCAGTCATGTTCTAATAGGCGGTGAAGATATAGTGGGCAGTCATAATGTGATTAGATATACAAATATACAGAATTATGCCGTTTGATATATAAACCAGGTAAAAGCTCATCATACAGTAGGATGTCAGTTCTGAAATAAGTAGAGGCCCACAAACAGCAATCCATCATGCATATGTAACGTGTAACATAAACGACTGGTGACAGTGCAGCACAATAATTACTGCTTTACCACAGATTCCCTAAAGCTACAGTTTCATCAGAGTTCAAAAAGCATAGCAAAAGGTTGGTAGTGTAAATACATTCAAAGCTTCACAGAAAACAAAACAGAAGGGGCATAATATTTCCTGTTCCGTCTTGCTAGACTCTGCTCAAAACTCCTGAGAGGCACCTCCCGCTTCTCCCTTGCCCTTTGAGGACTTCTTTGGTAGCAGAGTTGCATGAATGTTTGGCAAAACTCCCCCATTTGCAATGACAACACTACCAAGCAATTTACTAAGCTCTTCATCATTTCTAACTGCAAGCTGTATGTGCCGAGGGATAATCCGGTTCTTCTTGTTATCACGTGCAGCATTCCCAGCAAGCTCCAAAACCTGCAGAATAACATCCCCCACAAGAAGGGCATTACACAGCCTATACTAAAATTCAGACATTTGTTTCAATACCTGAACATAGCTAAAACTCAATCAAGATGAGTCACAACCTCAGAGAACGAGGGGCAACAGGATGCAGAACCCTCTACTAATCAGGGATGAAGGCCCTTGAAACATTACACCTTAGGGTCCCTTATGCACAGCTACCAATGACATGTGAACCATACGAGAGTACTACACAGACGCAAGGAATAAGCACGTAGTTACACTACCACACACAAAGTCCCTTTAACTTGCTGTATGCATTGCACTTTGTCAAAACCATTGCTAAGACGTATACTGGGTATAGAGCACACAACAGAGTAAGAGATGGCAATCATGCAAGATGCAGAAAGATTTGAACAAAAGCATACTTTATAACAACACAAATATACAGCCTGAGTGCAGACTCCAGAAAGGCAAGGGTAGATGAAAGAGAGCAACATGATGGTAGAGGCACAGCAACCAGCCAAGCATGGTGCCCGCATGTCCACCGTGGAGCATGGATCAACAAGCATAGTAAAAGTCTATGGACATAATCTTGTCTGAATGGTCTCTGGACATCTGAATGGTACACATAAAAGACATGTATGCAGCAACCTTACACAGGGCGATATGCAAGAGAAACAACCTATACAAGAGACATGAGACAATTGTAAGAAATACATAAGACAATCACACAATTCCTAGATAGTGCAAACGAAGTATCACAAAGCAATTCAAAAAAGGGGTTCAAGAGAATCACCTCGGCAGCAAGGTACTCCATCACAGCAGCCAGGTAGACAGGCGCTCCTGCTCCAACACGCTCAGCATACTTCCCTTTCTTCAAGAACCTTGCGATCCTTCCAACAGGGAATTGAAGGCCAGCCTTCTGGGACCGGGAGACTGACTTGCTGTTCTTCGGCTTGCCTCTTCCACCTCCACCAGCAGCCATGGTGCAGATAATGCCTTCACACCAACATAACGTGAACACATACCTGTCAATACAGTTGCAAAAACAAAACCCTAACAACGCAAAACAAATCAGCAAAAATCCTGTATTGCCAGGCCACCTTACTCTAGCAAAATCCATGAGAAGCCCTGACCTAGCAGAGCATGGCCATGCCATATCATGTTGTGTTACCTAGCATAGCTTTGCCATATCAAGAAAAAACCAAGAAGAAGGCCATGCCAAAAGAAAATCTATAATGCTAGCAGGTAAATCAGAGCGATACGGCCATGGATCGGAAGCTACCACACAGAATCAAAAGAAAGCGAGGCAAAACATCATGTTCAAAACGCAGAAGCGATCGAGATCCTAAGAGACGCCATGGAAACTGAAGTGCCATAATCAGCCCAGAGAGGTCATGAAAACCATGACCAGAGCAACGAAGATCATGAAAACACACCGAAACCCTAACAAACGCCATGAAAAAAACCCCACACACAACCTATCAAAAAACAGAAGAACAAGGAAACAGCGCAGACTGAGCCATGTTACCTGACTGCAGATGACAGAAACCCTAAGGCGCTTCAGACAACAGTGATATATGCGTCTGTTGTCGACAACAGCATTTTATTGAGGTTCGAGATTGCCGCTTTTTTCCAAGAAGCTTATTTTGTCCAAATCAAACATGTCCGGCCGGCAAGTTCAAACTATCCTAGGTGGTGACACAGTGTGAACATATATATATATATATATATATATATATATATATATATATATATATATATATATATACGAGTAGCCTCACCGGTTGAGCTCATATAGATCGATCATCCACGAATTAGAATGTGAATATTTTTTCCTTCTCATATCGGGCCACGCATCTCCCTACCGTCTTCTCATCAATCTCATAATAACAACCTTACCATCCAGTGCCAATGTCCCGCCAACACTTACACTTTGGGACACGAATGATAGGTACCATAACATCGGTGATCGCAACTTGCCTTACATCACCAAATCGTAAACAAACTATGCAGTGTCTTCACTCTAGTGTAGCAAAACTACTAACTCGGTGGGTTCACCCCAAGACGATAGACTGGACGTAGGCACAAATCCACTCCAATTCAATAAGCAATCCACTCTCTCTCTCTCTCTCTCTCTCTCTCTCTCTCTCTCTCTCTCTCTCTCTCTCTCTCTCTCTCTCTCTCTCTCTCTTTGAACTTGAAAATTTTGTAAATGACCAAAACAATAATTAGAATCATGAATGAACATTATACACAAAAACAATACATATAAAAATATGGTACCCAAAAATGTTTTACATACAAAAGTCACCCTAAGCCATATATTGGTACCTTTCATCCAAGCAAAAAAAAAAAAACTTGCCAAATTACCTCTACATTCATCTCGGAGCCAATTGCAAACTCACTCTCTCTCTCTCTCTCTCTCTCTCTCTCTCTCTCTCTCTCTCTCTCTCTCTCTCTCTCTCTCTCTCTCTCTCTCTCTCTCAACTTGAAAATTTTGTAAATGACCAAAACGATAATTAGAATCATGAATGAACATTATACACAAAAACAATACATATGAAATTGTGGTACCCAAAAATGCTTTACATATAAAAGTCACCATAAGCCATATAGTGGTACCTTTCATCAAAGCAAAAAAAACTTGCCAAATTACCTCTACATTCATCTCGAAGCCAATTGCAAGGCCTCCTTGAACACCACATTCGTAGAAGTACTCATGTCAGTTTCAGATACAATGTTCATTTCGCAACAAAATAATAGGAGCATTTTTCTTCGAAACCAATCAATGAGCAGGATAACCACCACCTAGATTTAAGCTATTAAGATATTATGTTGCATACAAGAAGTTAGCCTCACCAGCTCCAAACACAAAATCTGCACTCAAGTATTCCTTGTTCTTTATAGGCATTGCACTTAGAGCAATGTCATTAACCTCAACATTTCGAGGTGCAAGGATAGCACACTCGTTAAAAAAACTTGCATAGTCTCGAGTTCTCAAAAGCTCCATGGACACCCATTTAATGAGTTGTTGCATAGACCCTATTTGAAGAAGCATTCTAGGAGGGATTGACACAACACCTTCTTCTATTTCGCTATGTACAGTCCCATTACCAATGTCTAGTATCCATCGTGCAAATTCGCACTCTGTCAAGTCACTTGTTGTTAGATCTCCGTAGCGCCGCTACGGGTGCTACCACAGGAGGGGACGGCCTCTAGCTCACACCACCTAGCCGCCCACAGAGGAAGAATGAGGATTGCCCCTCATCTCCCATGCTATATAGTGTGTTGCCGTCCACACTAGCCTAGCCGCCCATGACTCCGCATGGCCGTCCTCTCCCACTGAACCCCGGATGGCTACGTCCTCGGCGCTCCGGCCAAGGCGTTGACGCTAAAGCCCCGTCTGGCCATCCGATATGTCGTAGGTCACAGGCATTACAGCCTACGTGACACTTGTGTTATGAAGAACACACATGTTCTACGTAAGCTTTAACACTTTGGTCTCTCTCCAGATTTTAAAAATTCCCTCCAAAAAGCATAACCTTTCCACCAAAGAGCTTGTCATTAGACATTATGTCTTGTAGCGTTCTATCTAATGCTTCGAAGGCATATCGATGTGTCATCGGTGCCTCATCCCAAATTATCAATCTAGCCAATCTCAAGACTTTTGCAAGTTGATTGTTAACCTTTATATTGCAAGTGCTAGTGGCATTTAGGTCTAATGGTATCTTGAATCGAGAGTGAGTTGTATGCCCATTAGCTAACAGCAAGGTAGCTATACCATATGAAGCACATGTAAGAGCAACATGGCCATCTCCACGTACTCGACAAAGCAAGCAACTGTAGAGGAAGGTCTTTCCAATTCCTCTACGACCATTAAGAAAGAATACATCACCAATATTCCTCTCAATTGCATCAAGAATTTGATTAAAGGCAACTCGCTGACAATTGTTGAGAGTCATTTGCATCTGATTGGCCATTTCTGCTTGTTGCATAGGATCAAACATTATCTCTTCTTGCAACAACCCATCCACAACTCTTGCCCTACCTGATCTATCAATCAAAGGCATTCCTTCAAACTCAGAAAACCTTTACCCACTTGTAACAAAGCCTCATTTCTTGCTATAGCTTGACAGACATTAATAATTTGCATTGTACCTTGTAAATCATGGAATATATCCTCTGAAAGATCTAATGAGAATGTTTCCCACATACGCTTGGGAAATGCATGCTCACAAAAGATCAAAATTTTTACAAATAATTGTTCAATTGTCCAACACTTTGATCAAAAATGCGGCCTCTTGCATAAACCACTCTTTATCACTTTCCAATAGACCTCTAGCTATGCAAGCAGCCTTCAAAGTTAGATAAAGTTTACCGTCAACAATACACAAGTCATCAAAAGACTTACAACGTCGATAAATAGTAAGCAAGATACGTAAAAAAATATTGGTCACCAATGGATGGAGAAACATTATACATTCGGCCAATGGTATTACCTACCTTTCTTATAGTCCACTTCTTTGTGCATTTGTTCCAAACCCAATTGCAAGGGAAGTCACTATACATTAGATTATTTGCATCAACATGAAGCTCATTAGTTACAAACCACTCTATAAGAGTAGTTTTCTTATTGTTATCCTCCTCAACTACATCTCACAAGTCCTCATTATCTCGAAACATCACGTTATTTTACAACGGCAAATGAACTTGCAATCTCTGGATATCTAGCTTCTCCTCATGCAAATCATATTCATAGATTCTCTAGCATGCCTTTGATACTGATACATAACATGCATCCAAGTATTTACAAACTTCAAGATAGTCCCTGGTAGACTTTAGCACGTAAATTTTCTTGGTTATTTTGAATCCATACTAATCTTAACTCCTTAATAGCACTATAAGCATCAACAATGTATTGCTCCAATAGTCTTCCTCGTGCAAAAGGCTTGCAATGGTATCATGTCTAATTTATAATCGATATGCATAATATTACCTCTGAGTGACACATTTATGAGTCCTAGTTGTTGCATGAGTGTGCACATCAACATGTGAAAGTGAAGGATCCCATGGAAAAATGGCACCCTCTTCCCCCCCTAATCGGTGACTGTAATGCTCCTTACATCATAAGCTTGAGGACTTGTAAGACTAGATTCCAACTTCAGCCCCTTGACCTTTCATTGGCTAAACATTGCCTTTTCCTTGTCCAATGCCTCTTCAACTACCCCTGTGTCCCTTGGGCTTCCATTGTGCACCATCTAATTCTCTTTTTACTTTAACTTTAAAACTATTAACCATTGTTTAGGTATTTCCTATTTAAAATCGCCTGAACTTTATTTATATACAACCTTTTACATATAAATAATATTTCATAATCTTACCTTTTAGTGTTACATGTCAATCTCATAACATTTCCTTCCCCTTGAAAGAAAAGTTTTCGTCCTCGAAAACAAACTAGGTAACTTCTTTTTGAGAATGCCAACCTTCTCTTAAAGTTTCATCATACTCAATCTTTTAAGTATCGTCAACTATCTCAAAACCTTCAAGCATAATACTTTGGAGAAAGATTAGAACCTTTCCCCCTTTTAAAAGAAACATAGAGTGACATGCGACGGGGATGGGAACGGGGAGATGCTGCCATCCCCAACATTCCCAAGTCTAAAAATGCCCATTAATATCTTGTTTAAAGATTTCTAACTTTTTATTTTAAATCAAGCTTAAACAAGTCTTTGTTAATCCAATTCTAGGATTAACAAGAGCTACCGCCATTATCCAATTCTAGGATTAACAAGAGCTACCGCCATTATCTTACATCAAGGAGTCATGGTAGATACACCAAAGGGTCATACATTCAAGATATAAAGCAATAGTGTCCAAAGCTACAACTTGGACGGGCACCCGTAATGGTGTGACGACAGAGTATTTATGGCGATTCCCACTTCAAGAGCGTGTGGTAGCAAGTTAAGATGAAGTCCTAAGTTATGTACTTCATGGATATATTATGAGAGTAGTCATTGTAATAGCATTAGGCCTTATGAGCCTAAAGCGCCCGGTCGGCCATAGTTTAAGTGAGTGTGAACACTTATGGCCATGTATATAAGTGAATTTCTCTCATAATACAAGGGACTCTCCCATTATGAAATTGAGTCTTGCTCTTGCTAATCCTCTTGCTAATCTCTCGCCCTATTGCATGCTAGTGAGTGTGTGTGAGTGAAGTGAGGTGAGAGGAGGGACGAGGACCCGTAGTGCAACGTGGCAGTGTGGTGACAATGCTCGAGAAACGCGGTGGAATTGCTTCTCAAAGAGTTGTAGAGCTTGGAGACCTCAAGGTTACGAGCTCGGCCATTGGAAAGATCCTTACGACAGTTACGGTTCACCAGGTAAGCTCTTTTTGGATGTGTTTCAAAGGAGGGTTAGGGTAAGCCATGACATTTTTGGCACCGCTGTCGAGGAGCCATCCCTTGGCTTTTTCCATCGTTTTGTCTCTAATCTACGCATAACCCATTGCCCATCATCTCAATTAATGGTTTTCCATGAAAAGATGTGGATTTGATGGTGATTTGTGTGAGATTTGGTGTAGAATAGCTCTTTTTTTAATTTTTGAAAAGAATGTTTTTTACTTAATTTTTGAAAAGAATGTTTTTTACTTAATTTTTAGATTAATTGTGTTTTTATTGTTGTTTTTATGGTTTTTCATGTTCTTAGGGCTTGCACATAGTTTGTATTAGGCTTAGTTTGCATCCATTGCATCAAACAATGCAAGAAAATGCATTTCTTAGTGAATGTTAGCTCTCTTTAGTTTAAACATAGATCTAAGATCATTAATTTTAGTTTAATTGTGTGTTTTTTGTTAAAATTGTTTGGATTAGAGTGTTAGTAAGCATTAGGAGTAGCTTAATCTTTTAAAAAACTTATTAAAGCCACCAAAAAATCCTTAAATTTGACTAATTTCTCTTAATGGACTAGTTTTTGTCATTAAGGGTGATTAATCTTGATCAAGAGGCTAAAAATTTAGAAAATGTGTTAATTGGGGTGGTCTAAATTGATCATATGAGTAGTCAAAATTGGGGTTTTTGAGTGTTTTGAGAGCATCTAGATGCATTAAAACATCTAATCACATCAATTTTTTGATCAATTGGAGAAATTTGACTCTCTTTGCTTAATTTTGCCTTAAAGAGGAGACTATAATTAAGAGTCTAATTAATCCCCTAAATTAGATTAATTTATATAATTGTTGATGCATAAAGGTTAGCATTCCCTTACTATCCACCAATGATGTGCTCAATTGTGTGAATTAATTAGGGATTAATGGTTAATTAAAGTCCTTGATTAGTGTTGTTTTTTGATGAGATGAGCAGCTGGTATGCTGCTAAAAAAGAAGCTATTGAGGCTAATGTGAGTGAAAGTGTGGTTACACAGAATACAAGTCAACAATCACAGCCTTTGAGTGGACCAGGAGAGTCCTTGTCTAGTGGTTCAGTTGTTGATAGACCATGGAGTGGCAGGCTACGCCATAATACCAGTCCTGCAAATGTGATTAGTACATCACATAAAGGAAAAGAGAAAGTGGTTGAGCCCCTTGGTATGCCTGACATTTCTGTAGGGCATTCTCATGTTGATGGAGAATCTAGTGGCTCAGAGATGAGCCTTGATGAGGAGCTTGTTGGGATACCAGCTATGAGAACACCTGGTGTAAAGAAGGCTATGGAAGCCATGAATGCACAGCTACGAAGATCTGGGAGAGTGAAGAATCCTGTGCAGAGGTTTACCTATAATGGTTTTGTGGCACATCACTATGCATACATGGCAAAAGTTGTACAGGTTGTAGAGCCCACATGCATTGATGAGGCTGTTGGAAATGTGTGTTGGGAGAAAGCTATGGATGAGGAGATGGATGCACTATATGGAAATGAGACTTGGGATTTAGTGCAATTGCCTGAAGGCAAGAAAGCCATTGGATGCAAGTGGGTATACAAAGTAAAACATAACAGTGATGGAAGCATAAGCAGGTACAAGGCTAGATTGGTAGCCAAAGGATATGCGCAGACATATGGCATTGATTATGAGGAAACTTTCAGCCCAGTTGCCAAGATGGCAACAGTGAGAGTTGTGATAGCAGTGGCTGCGTCAAAGAAATGGTCTTTACATCAGATGGATGTAAAGAATGCATTCTTGCATGGGGATTTGCAGGAAGAGGTGTATATGTTGCAGCCACCTAGTTATGAGGATGTGAGATACCCCGAAGGATATGCGCAGACATATGGCATTGATTATGAGGAAACTTTCAGCCCAGTTGCCAAGATAGCAACAGTGAGAGCTGTGATAGCAGTGGCTGCGTCAAAGAAATGGTCTCTACATCAGATGGATGTAAAGAATGCATTCTTGCATGGGGATTTGCAGGAAGAGGTGTATATGTTGCAGCCACCTAGTTATGAGGATGTGAGTCACCCCGAGCATGTTTGCAGGTTGAAGAAAGCCTTGTATGGCTAAAACAAGCACCAAGTGCATGGTCTGACGAGATTTCTGAATATCTTATCACTATTGGCTTTCATGTAGCCAAGGCAGATTTCTCGCTGTATGTGAGACACAGTGATAGAGGGGTTGTGCTTGTTGTCATCTATGTAGATGACTTGATCATTACGGGGGACCATGATGCAGAGATCGTTGATGTAAAGATCTTGCTTAGACAGAAATTTGAGATGAAGGATCTGGGGAGCTTAGATATTTCTTGGCCATTGAGGTGATTAGGTCACCACATGGTATTGGATTACTACAGAGATAGGATGGCTTGGACATGTTGTCCAAGTATGGTATGATAGGATGTAAGCCTATCTCAGTGCCATTGGATCAGAATGGCAAGTTGAGTGCAGATTCAAGAGAGATTTTGGAGGATGCTACTATGTATAGGCGCATAGTAGGAAGCTTGATCTAGATGACGATCACCAAGCCAGATTTGAGCTATGCTGTTGGGTTGGTGAGTCAGTTTATGCAGGTTCCTCGATGCAGGTTCCTCGGAAGCCGCATTTGGATGCATTGAGACGCATAATGAGGTATGTGAGGTCTACTTTGCATTGTGGACTATTTTATGAAACTGGGACAGAGATATATGTGTACATGGGTACACAGATGCTGATTGGGCTAGTAGTATCTCAGATAGAAGATCTACTAGTGGCTTCATGTTTTTTTTTTGGAGTACTGTGACTTGGAGCAGCAAGAAGTAGCCTAGGGTTGCTCTATCCAGGACAGAGGCCGAGTACAGAGGTGCTGCTATGGCAGCATGTGAGGTAGCTTGGTTGAGAAAGCTACTTGCAGATTTGGGTCTATCAATGGGATAGACAAGTTGTCATTTTCTGTGATAACATTAGCAGTATATACAGTTGGACAGGAATCCAATTTTTCATGCTCGCACAAAGCATATAGAGGTCCACTACCATTTCAGGAGAGAGAAGGTCTTGGTAGGAGACATTGACCTTGTTTATGTCAGCACATAGGATCAGGTAGCTAACATCTTCACCAAAGCATTGGGTACAGAGAAGCTCCGCAGATTCAGGGCTTCGCTTGTGTACATGAGATGGAGTTGAGCTCGAGGGGGAGTGTTGAGATATCGAGCTCATCTAGTGAGGCGGTGACACTAATGACCCACCTAGGGGATAGGCCCCACACTTACACCACTGGCATGGTTGGTGAGATCATGGGTGATATGCGACCAGTGGGATGACAGGCTGTGTGACAGCCATTCTAGAGACTGGCATAGTTATAGTGCCAGCTCATTTTAGTTGGGTTCACACTATAGAGAACTCTAGTATGTATTTGGTTGAGTACCTTTCATATGGTCTGTACTCTTATCTTTGTATATGGAGTGTTGAGTGTTGTGTGAAGAAGAAGAAGATTTTCAGCCTCTCACCTTGTGTGTTCTCTTTTAGGGTTTGATGAGTGTGTGTGTGCTTGCAAGAGCTCAAGCTCTCTTCTCCCCTGGTGCGGGGCGGGGATCCACACTCGGGGCCTCGCCCGCCGATGTCCGGGACGAGAGGCTAACCCAAGCAGTTCCTCCGAAACCGAGCCCGAAAAAACTTTTCTCATTTAAATGGTTAAATTCCAATTATAGTGGGAATTCCTCTTTCATCATTTAAATTTATCTATGCAAAAAGATAAATTTAACTAAAATCTTTCTTTAATTTTTAAATAAAATATACATTATTTTAGTATTCCAATTTTTCTCTTACTTCATTGGAATACATGGATTTCTATTGTCATGGAAATTTCTCTTTTGTCATAAAAATGAATTACTAGAAATTTCTCTTTTTTCTAATTAAATATTTAAGCATAAACATTAAAATCAAATTTTTCATGGTTATGATGATAAGAATTATTCAATTAATCTAGGATGATTAATCCTAGAATATGGTAGGAAGTCCTCTTTTCATATTATGTACGAAAATGATTTATGTGTTAATTTTTCAAAAATTTTGCCATAGCTCCACTGCTATTACTGATAAATTTTCAATAATTTTGAAAGCATAAAGTTTTAGTAATACAATATGATAGAATAACTATGATTAGGATCAATATCCAATCATGGACTTGATTCCTAAGTTTTTCATAAATTAAGTAGCATAAATGCATTAAAAAGCCACTTCTTTGGTCTCTAATTTGACAAGCATAGAAATTACTTTAAGATTTGAGAATTGCTTCATGAGAAGCATCATTTGAATATAGAATAGGTCATAAGAATGACCACTCTTTGGGGGAGAGAGATATCCTTTAAAAAAACATTTTAATTTAAGCATAAATGTAAAATTTATAAGATTTATCACTAAAATTCCTTAGAGAGTTCCAATTGCATTAAAGAGCCATTCAATTGAATGCTTCTCAAGCTTGAGAGGGGTTGAGAAGTGAGAAACATTTTGAGATTAAGAAAAAACACCATAAACCATACTTTACCTCTTAATTTGCTTGATTCTTTAGTCAATGGAGAGGCCCGCAACCAATCAATTGGTTTAGTATGTTAATGAAGACTCCAAGGAAGGTTGAAGAGAGAGAGAAGCTCCAATCTCTTCAATTTGTATTAGAGGATAATAGAAAATATGCTTATTTTAGCATCGTTTAGTTCACAAATGAGAATACAAAAGAATGAGGGTCTATTTATAGGTGAGGGAGGCCACTAACTGAGTCCAACTAAGTTCTAGAATTTTCTAGCTTTAGTTTGGCTGAATTTGCACAAGATTTGGACCAGTTTGGCTCCCTTTTTTATTTGGTTTGATCCACAAGAGAGGAGAGATAAAAATATCCTATTATTTTTTAGTTTAAAAATCCTCCACACATGTGAAATAGGTGCCTCCTTGAAGGCTCCGCCTTTCCTTACCAAGGTGTCAAAATGAATGATTACTCCAAAATATCTCATTTTTTTAGTAATATTTTATAATTTTTAACTAATAAATCTTGTACTCAGTCAACTCTTCATCTTATGTGGGCATTTACTCATTTTTGGGTATTTTCTTTTATTCATCAGATTTATCTCATCCCAACACTTGGATTAATCTTATTGGTCCTCCATAGGAACCTTAATTGGACCATAATCCAAAATTTTTAGAAAATCTTGACCCTTTCATTCCTCCACCTTTGAAAACACATGTGCATGTTAAAGGTAACCATTTTGATTTCCAACAGATCTACAAGATGGGGATTTGAGATATTGGCATCCCTTGCCAATGTGTCTTATACTCCTTTAACTCCTGATTGCGTCTATAACTCCATGGTGACCTGTCTTTTCATACGGTGAGTAACCATAAGTATCCTCTTCAAGTCTGGTAACCCATTCCTAGGGTTAACAAGATCTACCACCATTATCTTACACCAAGGAGTCAAGGTAGATACACCAAAAGGTCATACATTCAAGATATGAAGCAATGGTGTCCAAATCTATAACTTGGACGGGCGCTCGTAATGGTCCGATGGAATACTTAAGGCGATTCCCACTTCAAGAGCGTGTGGTAGAAAGTTAGGATGAAGTCCCAAGTGATGTACTTCATGGATATATTATGAGAGTAGTCATTGTAATAGAATTAGGCCTCTTATGAGACTAAAGTGCCAAGCCAGCCATAGAGTGTGAACACTTATGGCCATGTAAATAAGTGAATATCTCTCATAATACAAGGATACTCTCTCATTGTGCAATAAAGTCTTGCTCTTGTTGATCTCTCTCTTTAATACATGGTAGTGAGTGTGCGAGTGATGTGAGGTGAGAAGAGGGACAAGTACACGTAGTGCAATGCGGCGGTGTGACAACGCTCGCGGCAGAAGATGCGGTGGAATTGCTTCTCAAGGAGTTTGTAGAGCTTGGAGACCTTAAGGGTTATGAGCTCAGACATTGGAAAGATCCTCACGACAGTTGCGGGTCACTAAGTACTCTTGTTGGATGTGTTTCAAGGAGGGTTAGGGTGAGCCATTAACAACGTCATCTTTTAGTAAGGTTGGTTTTTCTAGGGGATCATATGGGATCACCTGTGTCATAGCCCTGTACAAAAGACCTAGCCTTTGATGAATAGTTCCCCATGTGATAAAGTCATATTCCCAATATTCTAAGCTATCAAAGATGTCCCAAGGGTGATTTGACATTACCTTGCACCACTATGACATACTTTGTCCATGTGGTATGAGTGTGACTAGGCTCAAGATCTATGAGTTGAGGATCTTGGAACATAGGCAGAGATGTAGGAGTGTTTGGTGTTACCACTTGATTGTGCTCCAATCAATCATCCATGACGATGTAGGAGTTTCTGGTGTTACCTCTGGAGTGTACTCCAATCAATCATCTCCATAACAATGTAGTCATCTTCCTACAACTGCTTTTGGAGATATTCTACAACTTTTTCTACCTTTTGTGGTGAAATTGTCTTAACTCACTAATGTATGTTTATGGATGGTGTTACTTTGTAGTTTATGCTTCCTGTTATAATCAACCCAAAGACACTAGGATTTTCAGTAAGATGGATTTTTTCAAAGGAGATCAACTTACAATCTATTGATCAACTCATAATCAACTCGGTAGAAGCAATGTGCTTGATTAAGAAGCACTTTCCAACATCTACTCTCACTATCCAAATGCACTTATTGGTATACCCAGTAGATGAGGTTGCAATAGGAGGTAATATCCACAATTGATGGATGTTCTTTTTTGAAAGATTTATGAAGATCTTAAAGGATTTTGTAAGACAAAGGGAAAAACCTAAAGGGAGCATGGAAGAAGGTTGGCTAGCTCAAGAATCACTGATATATATCTCAAAGTTTCTTAGTTAAATAGATTCATGTCAACCTCAAATTTGGCGCAACAAAGATGATGACCATATAGTTGGAGACGCACCATAAGTAAACGGGATCACTCATAAGATGGAAAAATACTTACAACATAAAATCAATAAATTTTTTGTCTTGAATTCTCCAAAAATGCAAAGTAGATTGATAGGTATAAAGAGGCACATGTGGAAAGAACAAATTCCAGAAGACTTTTTAGGAGAAGATATAGATATCTTCTATACCTGCCCAAGCTTGCGTGTTTCCCCATAGATATCTCTTAGATGACTAGAGAATTCTCTTAGGCAAGCAAGGAATAACGTTGAAAGGATTAGTGAGCAAGAGATGGAGTTTGCAACAAGAGGATGTGACACGCATCAATGGTGAAAGGATTAGTGAGCAAGAGATGGAGTTTGCAAAGAGGATATGAGTGGCATCATATAAGTAAGTTGAAGCACATACATAACCCTATTTAATTATTTTTCTCATATTATTAATAGTTTTTTTTCTTAAATGTTTGAGTATTATGGTCCCATGGTTGTCACTTTCACGTGGAGCATATACATAATAAGAGAAGAACGACCTTTGATTCTAGAGTAATGGTGGCTAACTTTCTCCAAGTAAGTCGAGTGAGTGCTAGTGATACAAATCTTCTCACTTTTAATCTTGATTATTGTAAAATCATACAAGATATCATAAATGTAAAATTTAGGCAATATTGATATACTTGACATTCAATGATTCAAAGTGGTCTACAGAAGTCCAAATGCAATAATATTGACTCGACAAAGTTTTGGACAAACAGTAATGATACATTTGTAGTACCACAACATTGTGAGCAGGATCTTTGAGTACTTTGCATTACTTCGAGACTTGTGAAAGTCTAGAGCCATCTCTACCTACTAGTTACCCATGGGTTACCCATGGGGCATTCTATTTGTGGCAAGTTTTTATTTGAGTGAGTTTGTGAGCTATTTCTATGTGAGTTTTTTTCCCTATTTTAATCTCCCCCACCAATGGGTTTTCTTCATCAAAGGTAAAGCTTTTATGCAAAGCAAAAAATTCACCCACACCTTACACTATATACATAAGACTAACCATAACACACTGTGCCATCACTGTAGCAACATCCAAAGGATGATGATGTACACACCTTTTTTAATATTTACTCTTATGTATGTATGTATCACACACACACGCACGCGCACATGCACAGACTCTCATATGTGCTAACATAAATATATCTACACCCTTGTTAATATATACATGTGTGTGTGTGTGTGTGTGTGTGTACATGTGTGTACGCGTGTGCGTGTGCGTGTGTGTGTATGTATGTATGTATGTATATATGAATATATATATATATATATATATGTATGTATGTATGTATGTATGTATGTATGTATGTATGTATGTATGTATATATATATATATACACATACATACATACATAAATACATATATATTCTCTCTCTCTCTCTCTCTCTCTCTCTCTCTCTCTCTCTCTCCTTACTTTTAGTTCTACCTTCCCACCCTAATTGGTGTTTCCTCTTAGGGAGGTTTCAATGATAACTTGATAAGCTCTATCAGAATTTGATATATTTTCATGCATCTCCCTAAAACCCCTACATTAAAAACATCGATTCTCATTTGTTGATGTGAATTCAATACTTCAACTAAGATAATTTAAATTTAACTTTATTAATGTAATTTGCATATCCCACTAGCTAAAATATATGTTTTAATTTTCTTTACTCGTTAGCTTAATTAGTTACCAACCAAAAGCCATCGATTAACTATATATAACCCACAGTCTACACCTCCACTCACCCTACCTATTAAGTTGCATGAATACATGAGTTTCTACATAAGCTACATATTAAGGTAGAGCTTCTCCACCTCCTTGTACAAGTGAGGATACATTTTAGGGGCGGGGGTGGGGGGGATAGGAAGGCCCCACCATGGGGTCCACATTTCTTTCATCGATAAGACATTCGACGGTCAGATTGTTGCATCTCTAAGATAAAAATGTGTATGGTGTACTTTGGATTTAAACTTGGCACATTCCTAACTCTAGGTGATTGCTTTCGAAGCAGCAAGAATCCTTGAAAACATTGTATACATAGTCCCAAGGCAGTAGCCTAGTGAATAGAGCTTAGATCTCTTATTCAAGAGGTTATAAGTCTAAATCCTCTTTGGAGACACCCTACTAGTGTGTGCTTATGTGCAGGTGGGCACAATAATCAATGTAAAGTTGATGGTAGCATTGACTACTACAAGGCAAGGCTTATAGGAAAGGTTTTTGATCCTGATAAGGGCATAGATTATGATAAGACCTTTTCCCCCACGTCTTATATGACTACAATCTGGTGTATTATTGCATTGACACCACATCACGGATGTAATATACATATCAAGAATGTATTCTTGAATGGTGATTTGCATGAGGAGGTTTATGTATCTCAACCTTGTGGTTTTGTTCAGAAGGGACCGGAATCTAAAGTATGCAAGTTAAGAAAAGCTTTATATGTCCTTTAGACTACCAAAGCACAGTACGAGAAGATAAATGCATACTTGGTTGCAACTGGTTTTTTTGGCAATAGTAGCCTCTACATAAAGAGAAGTAAGAATTGTTTATTAGTCATCATTCTATACGTTGATGACATGCTGCTCATGGGTCCTAATGAGGAGAATATTTAGCCATCAAGGTTGAGTTACATATGTCAGTTGAGATTGTAGATTTGGTCTCGTTGCATATCTATTTGGGCATACATATTATGCAATGTGCTGATGTTACAATCAAAGCACATATAGAACCCGCTTACACGGTTTGCTACACTAGTAGAGGTAAGTGTAAGGCTTAGTCTCCAAGATGAACCATTTAATGCATCACTTTATCATCATGTTGTTGGGTGCCCTATCTATCAATATGAGGCCAAACATTCAGTTTGGGTCTCCCAATTGACCAGGTTTAGGCACAGTCTCAGAGGTAAGCTTTGGCAGGTTTCCAAGCAAGTATTTCCATACTTACAGGGCACTTAGTCCCTTGGGCTATTCTATGCTAAGGGGGGGTGATATTCAGCTGCATGCTTTCAGTAAATTTGGTTGGGTCGGATGTTATGACACATAAGTGCCACTAGTGGCTTTTGTTTTTATCTTGGTGATATATGTATATTATGGCAAACAAGAAGCAGCAGGCAATGGCCACTTCAAGCTATAAAGCTGCCCTACCTTCATCTTCATTAATAGCCACAGTGCATGGGTCATTGCAAGGAACCCAATGTTTGATGCTCAAACAAAAACCACATTGAGGTGGTGCGTTATCATTATCCTAGGGAGGGGCTCATTTAAGGAGATATTAGTCGAGCTTATGTCTCTACACACGACAATCTCACAAATATGTTCATCAAGGCTCTTTCACGAGAGAAGTTAGAAGCTTTTTGCCAAGCTTTGGGCTAATTGCCATTCGAGATCAGCCACATGACATATGTACATGTTCACATCATCACTATAGGGGGAGATTTGTTCTCTAAGCAGGTGTTATTCATGTGAACTACCAAGGAGGTGTGCAATATTTTTCCATGGACAATTGACAAGGATGGTTTGATAAATGAAAAATGATTGATTAGACAGAAGTTAGTCATTTGTTGTTGCAGGTATCTTTATGAGTCTTTGTGTTGAGGTGGAAATGTTGGCATGGCAAGAACAGAATGTGAACCTTCGCATTGGATGCAAAGTGGTCTCATAATGTTCATAATATGAGCCTTTGTAGCACTAGACACAAAGTGGTCGTGCATTGTTTGGGATCTTGGGTACCTTGGATGAGTTTTGCCTGGATCTTTTCCTTTTATGAAAGGACATGGTATTTAGACATCGTACAATCAAGGAGAGCTGCAATGAATGTGACACACCTCACCTATGGTACGTAGAAGATATGCCCGATGGGTAAGCGTGGTGGTGTAGGTGAACACATGGTAGGTTGTGGACCTAGTTGACAGTAGTAAAAACAATTTGACCAATAGCATTGATGCATATATTTATATGTGGGTATCGAAATCATCAGTCATATGCTTTCCTCTGTGTTGGACTTCATAGAGTGTTTCTCTGTAGGCAAAGTGCTAGCCAAGAGTGTACAATAGGTCACGGGGCTAAACTCAATAATATTCAATGTATCAAAGATCCATTGTATTAATTCTTTCTTATATGTAATACAAACAATAGTTTAGGACTCTTGTGTGTTGTGTGTGATTCTATGTGTGATTCTGCTACAATCTTCTTTCTAAATCTTATGTGATTCCATGTCTCGTCTTGTGTGTGATTCCACTACACTCTTCTTTCTATCTCTTGTGTGTCTTGCGTGTGATTTCGCTACACTCTTCTATCTTTGAAAACTTTAGCACATAGGCACAAGTGTTTTTCATAATGGGGTTGTTTTTCATGCATCAATTGTAGGGTAGGATATGTAATAGGCACAAGTGTTTCACATAGTGGGGTTGTTTTTCATGCATCAATTATAGGGTAGGATATGTAAAACGAGCAAATAACGCACTACCACACCAAAATAAACTTTTGGCATTGGTCGAAGGGGTGGTTAGGGAGGGGGCATATACTATCCCTCCTCTCTTTCATAGCCTGAAAAATAGTGATGGCTTCTACTTATTAACCATCAAGCCATAAATGGAAAAGATTCCTGCATTCACGTGCAAATCCATGAATCCATTAGCGTTGGCTTCTAGAATGTGAAGATCATATTCGTCTACTCCCTCCTAGCCTAATGCACGCTAAATGGAAATACTTCATCAATTTCTGTGAATTCCTTAATTATTATGTATTTAAGTGGTTAAGGGCCTAAAACCCCATGTCTAGCCACATGTTCATAAATTGGCAAGCTCCCTAGGTTCCCTGCTTACCACAATATGTAACACTTTCTTCTCGAAAGAAATGTTTACGTCCTTGTAAACAAAAGTAGGAAACCCCTTCTTCAAGTTGCTTACATTTTTTGAAGTTAACTATGCTTTTTCACTTTAATAGATACTCTAAATACTTAGTATGTCAAGTAGACTTTTTATCCCCAATGTGGAGAAGTTGGTGTTTCTATTAATTTAACTATTAATTTAACAAGGGTTTTCTCACCTTCCCTTTGATTATCTTCATCACCTAGTTTTCTTTGTAGTGACTTACAACATCAAATGTAATGTACATCCATCTAGTAGTTTCAATTCACACACAACTTCACCTAATCTTCTAAAAGTATTGGGAGTGGACCACAAAACCTAGGAGATAGCTTCGCACAACTTTCAATTTTTAGAGTTTCAGATTAATCAGGTAGACGTTCTCTCCCCCCTTAAGTAAATTGTACATTTCTTCAATGAGAATTTACATAACTTCTTACTCCATGTTGAGCTTTCTTTTTGCTTTTTTTAAAGCCATCTTAAACATTTGGGTCATAATCTCAAGAAAGTATTTAGCTTCCTAACCATTTCCTTCTCCAACCGTTCTACTAGATGGACCTTTGAGCTGAAACCCATACATCAACCTAAATGGACTAAAACCCTTACATTAACATAAATGGACTTAAGCCTATACTTGAATGTTTGGCACTATTATAAGAAAATTCCAACTTTGGCAAATTCTCTTCTCAATTAGTTTGCTTCTTCTTCAAGTATGCTCTAAAATATCATGAATGACTTCATTGACCCTCTCACTTTGGTTTGATCATCCATCTGAGGATGCTCGGTCATGTAACTTCATATCCAACCTCTCAAAGGCGGTTCTACAGAAATTTAAAAAAGGCAAAATGCTAAAAGTAGGCAATTTGCTGCATTGATTAGAGATGCGAGGTGGCATATGTGAGGGTTTATTAATTTTATTGTAGGATAGTGAGGAAGGAGGGAACATGATTATGTGTGTTGGTAATAGTTGATAGATTGTCACAAAGATGAATGAAAAGACTTCCAAATTAGGGGAGGATATGTTTAGACCACACCTGGTAAATAGGATTAAGATCCATCCTTTCATACAACTTCCATAGGATTAAGATCCATCCTAAATGCTTTTCCTATCGGATCCCTCTTCATAGCTACTTTCCAAGCCTCAGAATCGAGAGCATCGTGCTCACATCCACCCTTTATGAAGTCTATAATTTCATTATGAAATTGAGCAAAACTTAACTCATTTATTATTGAACATAGAGAGAGCTCTCTTATAAAGTGAAACACCTTCCTAAGATGTTCATGCATTGATGCATAGTAGTATCCTTTTTCTTCTCCTTATTGGAATGTGTTTTTCCTTACCTTAAATATTCTATCAGTTATCTCTTACTTCCTCTTGTTTTACCTTACTTAATCTATAAGAACATATAGGTACACTATTAGGAAATGAATCTATACAATGATCTACTTAGAGATAAACCATCACTTAAGAATATCTATTTAAATCGAAAAATTAACTCAAAGAATGCATAATAATTTTTATTTTTTTCTAAAGAACATAAAAATGTGATAAGATGACAAAGAATTACCTCAATATCCTCACATTCCATCATTCATTCCCAACTCAATCAAATAAATAAGCTAAGAGCTTGAAACATCTCAATTGAAGTTGAGACTCTTTTCCATTACGTTAAAAGCTTCTTTGTGGTAAAGGACCTAAGCAATAAACTCATTCCCCCATGTCCATAGTTTCTTTATAATCTAAAATTTCCATCTCTGTACCATTTGTCATCATATTCCATAACTTCTTGCCATTGCCCTTTACCAAAGGATGTTTTGGGCACTTGGACTTTCTACAAAGAATTAAAGCATAATTCATGAAATTATGTACTATACTATCATCAACCATTATCCTTACATTATGATGTCTTATCTTTCCATGTATTTTTTAAGTCAAGAGGCCAACAAGGGGTTGTCACATAGCCGATGAGAAATACCACAAATGTGTGCATGTGTGCTATCCTCACGGTAAACCTCTACCTCCTTGATCCTCAAAGCACCATTAACTAGTACTTCTTGGACAACCGAGTGCACTTATTTAGATAGATATTGTCAACTTTAGATGTTCATATTTCATTTTAGGGCACTTCCAAGCACAATGTTTTGGATTTGAATATCTATGGCAGAGATCTTCCCATGTGAGGTTCTCTTATGTTCTTTCACACTAGTCTTTAACACTATTCTTGTAAAGAAAGAAAGAGCCACTTCCCAAGTTATTAGAAACTAATATATTTCTCTTTTGAGTATATTGTTTTGAAGAAATTCCTATTAGCAAAATTATCACAACACAAGAGAGCTTAGAAGGGGATGAAGCAACATCAATCATAGGGAGCAAAGAAGCACAGATGAATTTTATGATTGAGCAACTACTGAAAATGAAAATAGAAGTTAATAGGTCTATGTGGGTGGAAGCAAAGCCGGTTCACCAATCTTATGCAACCTGAAAAATAGTATGTGCTGCTGCGTATTAACCATAGTAGTTAGAAAACGCGTTTCCTGTAGGGAAGGAAACGTTTCCTTGTAGGAAACACGTTTTTTTCAAGCAAATTTTCAACTTTTTTTTTGCCCCAAATCTAACGTTGAAATCTATGCAACTCTTTTAATAAAGTTTTTTCTAATTTCCTTGTGCCGCTTTCCCTCATCAAGGCTGATTTATTTAGTATTGTTTATGGGCATTGGGCTATGACTGCGGATTCATCATGATTCATGTGACATGAACACTTCAAACTTATAAGTTTTAACCTATGTAGTGTCATGTATGGGGTTTCTTTTTTGTGTGGCATAGAATGATGGATGATTGGATCATGGATCATGGATAGTGGACCATGGTCTTTGAATCATGATCATTTGACATTGATGATAGATGATTATTTGGTTTTTGTTATTTGTGATTCAAAGACTGTAGGCTTCAAATTGATGTTTCCTTATATTCTATGCATTTAGTGTTATTTATACATATTTTATACAGTATATATTTGAAATTTTGTACATGCAAAAACCTGTAGGTAGGAACCTTGTAGGAAACTTTGGGCTGATTTTACAAAACCCGTTTGAAACTTTTAGGAAACCCGTTTCAAACAACCCCCTAACTACTATGTTATTAACCACCCTGCCATGAACGGAAAAAGGCAGGGTTATCAGGATTTAAATTTCACACCCACAACTGCCAGAGTGCGTCTTCTTTAAGGGTTAAGGGCTCCAATACCCACTTCCTATAGGGAAGGGCTCCAATACTCAAAGAAAAGTATGTACAAGTGAGCCTCAATACATTACACTGCAAGTAATTTGCACGTTTTACCGCTACAACCTTTCCAAAGACGCCGCCTTGCAGAATTTGGTATTTTTTCAACTTTAAAGGTACAATCAGTAGTGGTATTTAAATAAGACCAAGTGGAGTATTCCTGACAACCCTAAACAAGTTTTACTTGGGTAACATAATAATTCATTAGTACATGAATGCTTCCTCCTTACAACAATCATTAATTTTAGGATGTATATTCATGTCCCACATGCCCTATCACATAGACATGTAATCAGGCTCAATTTTTTTCACACTGAACCATTAGCCCCCCACTTCCTTGATGGTTGGGTGACTCGTTCACGGACTTGACAAAAAGGCCAAAGGCCATACAAGGTACAGCATCCTGATCAAATAATTGAAAAACCAATTATGCATGTTGAGAAGGGGCAGATTTGCCTAAATAGATAAAGCATAATCTCTTTTGAGAAGATGTTATCATGTGGCATTTCTCAAGTAAGAACTTAGGTATTAACACCTCCCTTCGTATCATCCATGAATAACTCACTTCAAGAGGTGTCCCTTAGTGACTCCAAACACATGGTAGCACGCATCCAATGTGACAAAATACCCAGCCTTTTAAAAAAAGTCCTTGATTATTTACAAATTCATGTTTGTTCGCATGAAGTAGTCAGTGAGCTGGGCATCTCGATAGAACAATTTCCTGAAAGCTAGCTGCAGTCCAGGCTAAACTAAACCTAAAGATTTTGATAAGAAAAAGTTTTTAAAAAGGCCAAAGGTAATTTGGAGTGATCTCCATAAATTGCAATGTGCAAGTGATAAGAATAGGATAATCTAAATTTTAAAATGTATGTGATTTTGTACTTAAACAATAACTGAGCTATGCAATATCACCTTGCTGTCGCTGTCAAGTGGTCACCTTGCTGTTGCTGTCAAGTGGTCACCTCTTGCACCTTGATGGGTGGGGCTTGGTTGCTCGTGGACAGAAAAATCAAGCCTGTCCATAGCCCACCTGTCTGGGTGGCAAGGGCTGTTGCCTAAAGGGTTAGTCATACTCTTCCCCTGCAATAACAGGATAACCCCTGCAGGTTTCCGCAGCACAATTAGCTACTAGTTTCCATAAAACTTCCAATTACTAAGCAAGAATCATAAGAATGACCACCTACCTTACTTGTTCACAAAAGCGTGCGAGTGCATCCGAGTGATTCCTCACTGCAATCTCTTCAATTTTTGGTGCATTTTCAGGAGTAACTGTATCAGCAAGCTTGAGCTCACAAAGCTCCTTCAAGGAACAAGCCTGTGTCAGTACAGCCGAGTGGCCCCCTCCAGCTGCCAGTCTGCGCACTTCCCCTACGCACCTGTTGTGAACATAGTTTGAGTGCTCGGCCTTTGATGCTGTATAAAACATCTTCCAAGATCAAGGTTTGCATGAAAGCCACCTTTTACTGCCGATGGAAGCCGAACCATTACAGTATAGCGGCACTTACCAATCTATTGGGGAAGGGTGCCATGCATATGGAGACTTTCCAGTGGCTGCCTGACCACAACTATTATAACCCCATCCAAGTACACGTCCATCCTTCATTGCAGCTAGAGTGTGACATTGCCCACATGTAACAAGTTGAACCCCTGTTGGGACAAGGAGCACCGGAATGTGGCGTGCAAATATGCTTACATCGTTTGAATAGCAAGAGAATGCATCGGCCTGTGGACCTAGCCCTAATTGTCCGGCCTGCCCTCCCCCCCACATGTAAAGAGCTCCTGATTCTGATACTGCACACGTATGTACACCACCGCATGCGATATCCGTTATTTTCACACCTTCCAAGCCGACCACTCTTCTTGGGAGTACTTCTTTATGAGGAGATTGAAGCGTGCGGTGTCCAAGCTGTCCCATGTGACCTAGACCCCATGTGTACCTGCAAGGGTGAAGGCGATGCCTTTTTCTTCTACTACACTGTAACTAAGATCTTAAGACTAAGTTATATATCATTAGATCATTAAATCATAAAAACCACCTTCAATAATGGCATTTAACAGAAGACAACCATTATGCATGGTGGCATGTAACAAAAAATACAGAAAATGACAGTTACCTACTAAATAGTAGCTAAGAGATATATAAAGCAAAGTACCTAAATCCAGTAAGTCAAGAATACAGGGAAGGACATGACTATAGGCACAAATGTGGACACTAGGGCACTAAAGAGAGTGAGCGATTAGGTGTGCCACCTAGACATGGGCCTACTGCGGTGTCTTTGGCACCCCGCCTCTATCCATGTGCAGCCCAAATTTGAGTGGTCTATTTTGGTTGTAGTGCCATGCCCTATAAAAGGGTGCCTAATCTTTGTAAATATGTTAACAGATGTCAGAATTACTAGAGCATTGTTTTTTCTTTCGCTTGGAAATTGTGAGCTTTTTAAAACTCGGGTGTTAAGCTTTGGGCTGCTTTGGTTATTAAGGCTTTGAGAGCTGGACGGTGGTAATTCTAGACGTGTACTCTTTCTACGCTTATGCGTATAACTTCCTAAATAACGCTAGACTAGGTCTAAGGACCTTTTATTAAATCATATGTACAACGTGCACCTAGCACTTATTACAATATTTTATGTGCACACTACACCACTACACATTTGTCCTAACATTCCCTCCTTAGTGGTTATGTGCACATGATTAGAAAACCCAGCCCGTATCTACAAGATGGGTTTCATCTTTCTTGCGCTCCTCCGACTTATTAGCAACTTCATCTCTATCAAATCCCCACGGATCTCCTCGTAGAACAATCCTGAAACACGACTCGAACAATCCTGAAACACGACTCGAACAATCCTGCAAAACAAAGCCAAACAACGTGAAAGGGGTGCAAGCCTAACTAACCACCCAACCATACAGTCGTGGGCAAAACCCACAAGTCTTGGCTGTCCCCACCAAGCCACGAGTTGAGCTAACTAGCAAGACGCACCGACCAATCTCTACCCCATGACGTTCCATACCGCCAAGGAGCTACCCTCGCGGGCCTCGAGACTGCTGCCGACCTCAATTGCATGAAGCAAGTGCACGTCTGCACTAGATCCAAGCTCTTGACCGTAGAGCTCTCGCAAAGACTTACGAGACTCTTATGAACAATTGACTAACCTTGGCAACCCTTTTATAAGCTCTTGGCCGGTCACCGGCATCCACACTTGGGCGCCTGCCCATCCATACTTGGGTGCCTGCCCGTCAATCTATCCCTAGCCCAACTCGCCAATCAGCCTGCTTAGCTCCAAGATTCCCCAAGCCTTGAAGCTAGTCTTGTGTGCGTGTTGTACACGGTAGATACACTCTGTGCACATGACAAGAGCTCACTCCTGAGCTCAGTAAAAGCCCAGGGTAGTCAATGTCTCCCATGTAGCGTCCTCCTCAACACGATCCTTCCACTTGATCTTGTATTCCGTGACAAGCGTATTCCGTAATCGTCTTTCACGAAATCCAAGAATCTTTTCTGGTTCTGGTGGCACAAATGTCATATCCTCGACATCTATGATTTCTTGAGGAGTAACTAACTAGTATGTTCCACCCAGTACTTCCTTAAGTCTACTGACATGAAATACGGGATAAACTTTCACATGAGAAGGCATATCCAATTCATATGCAACTAAACCAATTCGGCATATAACCCGAAATGGTCTATAGTATCTAGGGGATAATTTCGGAGATTGATCCGTTCGTAAAGTCTCGGAATCTTTAAGAACTCGCAAATACACCATTGTTCCTTTAGAGAACTCTCTAGATGAACGATGTCTATTAGAATAAAATATGTCTCTGTCTTTAACACTTCTAATAGATTCCTTTGCAGCTTGTAACATTTCTTGCATATCTTGCAAAAAAGTACGCATTGCATCATGTTGAAGTCCTGAAAATCCCATGGTAACAGGTGATCTAGGTTGAAATCCGTACATAAGCATAAAAGGACTAAAACCTATACTCGTATGCTTAGTACTGCTATATGCAAATTCTAACATAGGAAGATAATCTTTCCATGAACCTTGACTTTTGGAAACATATGAACGAAGCATGTCCTCCAAAGCCTAATTCACCCTTTCAGTCTGGCCATCAGATTGAGGATGATCTAAGGAACTCAGATTCAAAGTTGTTTCCAACTTCTCAAAAACAAGCCACCAAAAGGCACTTGTAAACTTAGTCCCTATCACTGACTATGTCCTGCGGTAAACCGTACAGTCTAAACAATTGCTCGATAAACTACCTTGCTAATTGCGTAGCTGTAATAGTTTTTCGAGTAAGCACAGTCTAAACAATTGCTCGATAAACTACCTTGCTAATTGCGTAGCTGTAATAGTTTTTCGAGTAAGCAAAAATCTAGCCATTTTTGTCAAGCGGCCCATCACAATCCAAATAGAATCGTGGCCTTGACGTATTCTTGGCAATCCGGTAATAAAATCCATGAAAATACTTTCCCATTTATTCTCTAGGATTTGCAAAGAATGTAACACCCCAGCTTGTCTAAAGCATTCAGCTTTATTTGCTTGGCAAACCTGACACTTCAGGACATAATCTTCTACATACCCTTTCATCTTTGGCCAATAGAAAGTGTGTTTCACTAAAGCTAAAGTCCTGTGTACCCCAGGGTGTCCAACAGAAGGGGCATCGTGACACTCCTTAAGAATCTTGGACTTAATGTCCGAGACCTGTGGTACACAAATTTTGTCATTACAGAACAGTAAACCGTTCCGAATCATCTACTGGCCTCCCGCAGCCTGAATGGTAGGTTGCTCAGTCACTTAGTCATGGTTGTCAAGTACGATACCGTACGGTTCATAAGATACGATACCTTACGGAAAAATACGGTATGATTTAAAAAAATCTTATCGTACAGTCTTTTAAAAAATTACTTACAAACTTTAGTATTTTCAATTTCAAAGAGAAGACAAGTTGTCACATGACTCAAACCAAAATTCCATTAAAACCAAGTTGAAAACATACATAGATATTAGGCTAAAGCCTAAGTCATACAATGCGAGACGCTCTAGGCGCATGTAGCCGTAGTAGTTAGTACAAAAAGTGGTGCACAAAACAAGGAGGCTAGAGAGTTGGGACTAGAATCTAGATGGAGAAGTGATCACTATCAAAATTAGAGCTCTCGCTAGGATCATCTCCATTAGAAGAGTGCCTATCGGAGCCCTTGCAAAAGTCACCCTCACTAAGGATGTTGCCCTCGTCATCAAACTCGGGCTCTCTAAGCTCCTGTGACAAGGCAATCGAAGCATCCTCACTTGCAAGAGCGGAGGAAGAACTACCGGAACCTCATGGTGTGTTTTAAAAGATTACTTATAAACTTAGGTATTTTCAATTTCGAGATATGGAGTATTTTAAAAAGGAGGGAAGTATCATATTACAAAGGAAAGCTCAAACAGCCATAGACAAGCAAAACAAGACCATTGCTCCCAAAAATAATAATTTTTTTGAAAAAATAAATTTCAAGAAATTTTTTTTTCCTCGGAAAAATCCATACGGTATTACATACAGTATCGTAACGTACGGTATTCCGTACGATATGCTGTCGTACGGAGACAGCTATGCACCGAGTCTCGGTTAATCAGTGAGCTCCCGTCCTACATCCTTTGTCAATATGGACCAAAATAACTATCAGTCTTGCAAAGCCCTCTCAATGATTGAAATAAGTAAGTAGAAATCTCGGTGAATAACAAAGCATTCACCTCTCTGATCCGACTAAGCACATCTGCTACACTATTCATGGACCCCTTTCGATAGCGTATTTCAAAATCAAATCTTGCATTAACTCTGCCCATCTAGCTTTTCGTCCTCTCAAATTATCCGCTTCACACATACTTGATTGACTGATGATCAGTCAATACCAATCATCACTCAATACCACAAACTTGGAGCCATATAAATAATGCCTCCAAACCTTAAGAGCGTAAATGACAGCATAAAGCTCCTTCTCAAGGATTGGCCAACGAGATTGAGTGTCGTCCAACTTTCGACTCTCGAAAGCGCAACAGGTCTACCATCTTGGAATAGAGCAGCCCCAATTGCGCAGTCACTCGCGTCCGTCTCAAGAACATAAGGCCGACTAGGACCCTAATGTTCAGGTTTGTGTGTGTGAGTGTGAGTCCAACACCAACAATTGGTGTCAAAGCTGAGGCAGCTGCATCTAAATTTCCGTCGAGAACAAATAGTTTGTCCGTCGCCTGCGACATTCCGTCAACGCAGTCCGTCCGTCGCCTGCGAAATTCCGTCGACAGAACCAATCCGTCTGTCGGTAGTTTTCGTCTAACAACTAGTTCCGTCCGACTCTGCTCCGCCAGGCTTGGCCGCCACAGCCGCCCAAAACCGGCGGCACTAGTGCAGGCAAGACCACCGTCGCCCCTCAACGCCTTCTGGCCGGCGCAGTCCGTCGGCGACCATAGTCCAACACCGGCATCACTACTGCATAAAAACGCCAACGCCGCCGGCTTGACTGCAACCTCCGCCTCCGTCGTCACTGTGCCTCCCACGCCGACGGCTTGACTGCAGCCTACGCCTCCGTCTTCGTTATCTGCTGCTGCTTCTCACCCTGCGCCCCCGCGCCGGCGGCTTGACTGCAGCCTACACCTCCTTCGCCTGTTTGCGGGTAGTGCCCGTACCTGCTCTTCTTGACGTCCGTGTATTGGCTGACTGACGCCTGCGTCCCTTCCGTACTGTCCACGTCTGTACCATCTGGGTACTGTCTTGGCCTACAGGTACTTTTTATCCAGATTTTTATCCACATAAAAAAAAATTTGCAGCCATTTCAAGACAGGTCAGTTTCAAAAAATTCTAGGGGTTTGCCAAAAAATTCCCTTTTCCAGAAAAAATGCAGGTGGTGCCATTCATACTGTTTGGGTTGGAATTTGGGGGTTTTCCAAATTGAGGTCAAAATCAACAAATTGAGTCTCTTTCAGTTTGCAGAAATTTGGGGCTTTTGTGAAAATTGGCCAATTAACTGCACATTGAAGCGAGTGGAGTGCATAAAAATTGGGGCTTTTCAGATTGGAGCATGTAATTGGGCATTACAACTGTGATTTGTCGCATATGTATACACATTGTGTGTAATTGGACAATTTGGTGCAAGTTTACACTTGCTTCAGTTTGTAGACAATCATTTGCACAGGACATTTAGTTTCCTGGCAGTGCACATTGGTGCTTGGTTTGCTTGCAGGTATATTTTATTGACATGGCTCAAAATGCTACAAATGTATTTGGCAGGAGGACAAGTTGGATGGATCTAACTACTCCCTCTGGAGTTTCATGATCCATAATTTGCTGGTAGCCAAAGGACTTTGGGACATCGTGTGTGGTGATGACACACGCCCACTTACCATACAGCCAGCCACGCCTCAAAGGGGAGGTGCTCAAAGAGCTCCTGAAGTAGAACCTGCTCCCACACAAGAGCAGAAGAGATGGGACTCTAGGGATGCACAGGCCATGTCATTGATAGCCCTTTCAGTGAAAAGGACTATTATTCCGCACATTCGTTCTTGCAAGACATCGAAGCTTGCATGGGACACATTGGAAGCAATGTATTAGGTATGCAACGAGGCAAGAGTTGCCTACTTGAAGAGGCAATTGGATCTTCTTTCTATGGATGAGGGTGACTCCATGGCAGATCATCTCACCAAAGTGAAAGATTTGCAGGAACAATTGCTCAACATTGATGAGGTTATCCCAGACAGACAGCTGGTCACCAACACTCTTCATTCTTTACCACCTTCCTACTTGGGCTTTCACACCTCTCTCAACCTCTCTATGAGAAGAGGTGGGTCTACTCTTGCAAGAAGAGCAAACAAGAGCAAACTTATCCAACAACCGTGGTGGAGACAAGGCATTTACAGCCAAGGATAAGGGTAAAGCAAAGAGCTTTAAGCATGGGGGACAACAGTCTAGCAAGGCTGGTCATGGACAGCCCTCTTCTGGTGGTGAAAAGTCTGACAAAGGGGATGCAAACAAGCCCAAAAAGAAGGGCAAATGTCACTACTGCCATAAGCCTGGACACTACATCAGTGAATGTAGGAAGCGGATTGCAAAAGAGAAAAGGAAAGAAGCAGGCAATGCAGTAGCAGACTCTTCTGATGACAAAGCACAGCAATCAACCAATGCAATTCAGGAAGAGTACACTTTTTTGGTCACATGCACTAGTGGCACACCAAGTGCTTCAGACAATGATATGTCTTGCATTGCATCTGACAGACAGGATGTATCATGGTATTTTGATAGTGGTGCTTCGAGCCACATCACTTCATGCAAAGATGTATTTCAGCACTTGGTTTATGCTTCAAATGGCCGCACTGTATCATGTGCAGATCATACCACATATCCAGTAAAGGGAATTGGCAATGTCATACTTATTGCAGCCAATGGTGCCAATATATGTATGAAAAATGTATTTGTATGTTCCGGGGATAAAGAAAAATCTGCTCTCCATCTCAACCATAAACGACCAAGGTTTAAAGGTTGAATTTGAAGATGGAAAGTGTTTGGTAAAAGACCCATCAAAGGGTTATGAAATAGTCACTTCTGGAACACGATACAAAGGCTTGTATAAGCTGGACAGCTATGACAAGCGTACTTATGATGCAAATACAGTGGTTGCCCACACTCATGCTATGCATGATGCAGAGCTATGGCATGCTCGTTTTGGGCATGTAAATTTTTGGACTTTGATGCTTTTGCAGAAGCATCATATGGTTGATAATATGCCGCCTCTTGAGTCTCCACCAAGACATGTATATGAGGGGTGTATTTTGGAAAAGATGCAACGAAAACCATTCCCCAAAGATGGAGCTGTTAGAGCTAAAAGTAAATTACAGCTCATACATAGTGATGTATGTGGTCCAATGCGGGGGGGGCATCTTTACTTCATCACATTCATTGATGACTACTCCAGGTTTGCTTGGGTTTACCCTTTGAAAGCGAAAGCAGAGGTGTTTACATGCTTTTGACACTTTGTAGCAATGGCTGAAAATATGTGGATGTAAAGTCCAAACACTCCGCTCAGATAGAGGTGGAGAATACATGTCAAATGCATTCAAGGATTATATGCTTCAAAAGGGCATCAAACACCAATGTACTGTGCCTTATACACCGCAACAGAATGGTGTAGCTGAAAGGAAAAATAGATCTCTCATGGAGATGGCAAGATGCACGGTGAAAGCACAAAAGTTGCCTCACAATTTTTGGATGGAATCTCTAATGTGTGCAACTCATGTGTTGAACAGGTGTCCAACAAAAGCTTTGAAAACCATAACACCATTTGAGGCTTGGTATAGCCAAAAGCCAACAGTGGATTATATGCGTACATTTGGGTGTTTGGCATATGCACATGTGCCAGAACAACTCCGAACAAAGCTAGATGACAAAGCAATGAAATGCATTTTTGTGGGCTACAGCAATGAGAGCAAAGGATACCATCTTTATAATCCAACAACATTTTTGTCAGTAGAGATATGGTATTTGCTGAAAATTCAGAACAGCCCATGTACAGCTTGTATAAAAGTAATGATACAGGCATACATGACATGTTTGATGGACTATTACCCATTGCAATTAGGGGGGATTCAGATCAGCCAGCCCCTACACAAGAAAATCCTCATGTAGAACATGTGGAACAGCCAACCATTCAGTCCCCCTTCTATGGAAGAAGTGGAAGATCTTGTCAAGGAAGAGCAAACAGCCATATACACAGCCAAGTCAGTGCCAAGATGGTTGCTGAAAACTTAGCAAGAAAGCAAACTTGTAGCTCCACTCACAGGTAGAGCAAGGGCTAGTTCCAGCCATGCATTGAATATACATCATGGGGAGTCTGCACTAGCCATGGGTGGTCTCTTTGATTCAGAAGAGCCTTCTTCTTATGAAGAAGCACATGAGAATGAGCATTGGGTGCAAGCTATGCAAGCTGAAATCTCTTCTATCATGAAGAACAATACTTGGGATCTTGTAGAATTGCCTAAAGGCAAGCATGTCATTGGAACAAAGTGGGTGTACAAAGTCAAAAGGAAGTCTGATGGTACTATTGACAGGTACAAAGCAAGACTTGTGGCTAAAGGCTACTCCCAGAAAAAGGGAATAGATTATGAGGAGACTTTTGCTCCTACTTCGAGAATGACCCCAATAAGATCAGTGATTGCATTGGCTGCACATAAAGGATGGAAAGTGCATCAATTGGACATCAAAACTGCATTCTTAAATGGGGATTTACAGGAGGAAGCATATGTAAATCAGCCCATTGGTTTTGTAGTTCCTGGTGAGGAACATAAAGTATGTAGGTTACACAAAGCATTGTATGGGTTAAAGCAAGCTCCAAGAGCTTGGTATGATAAAATACATGCTCATCTAGCCAGCCAAGGTTATGTGAATAGTCTAGCTGAAAGCACATTGTATGTGAAGAAAACCGGTGCCGATATTCTCATAGTCATCTTGTATGTAGATGACATGCTCATTACAAGTACTAGCAAAGCACAAATTTCAGATTTCAAAGCTGATTTTGATATGTCAAATTTGGGGCCTTTACTCTACTATCTCGGCATACAGTTTATGCATATAGATGATTGCATTGTTATGCAGCAAACTAAGTACATAAAAAGTTTGCTAAAAAGGTTTCACATGGATGAATGTAAGCCCATTTCTACTCCAATAGAACCAGGTGTACGGCTTACTATGCATGATATTGAGGCCGGCATTTACAGCCAGGCAGTGGGATGTCTCATTTACTTGTGTAACACGAGGCCAGACATATCTTTTGGGGTGTCTTTGTTGAGCAAATTCATGCACAGGCTAGGCACAAAGCATTGGCAAGCAGTCAAATGCATTTTTCGTTATCTTCAGGGTACCCTGGATCTTGGTTTGTTCTATCCCAGGGGGGGCAGCTTGCAGCTTTATGCATACAGTGATTCAGATTGGGCTGGTGATTATGATACCAGGCAATCCACTAGTGGGATTTGTTTTTTTCTTGGTAGTTTATGCATATCTTGGTTGAGTAAAAAGCAACCCACTGTTGCCACATCTACTTGTCAGGCTGAGTATAGGACAGTCTTCACAGCTATAGTAGATTGTGTATGGTTGAGGAGATTATTGGCTGATCTTCGTGATATTTACCGCGGAACGGGAACGTTCCGGGAACGTCGGATGCTAGAACGGGAGCGGGAACGGGAACGGGAACGGGAGCGGATCGGGAACGTCGCGAAACGCCACGTCATATGACATGTCAGCATATGACACAAAACAATGTAACTTTTTGTATACGGATAGCCAAATATGCTTCATAATGTTTGCTCCCCCAAGACATGAACATACATTTCTGCAAGCAAAACTTTTTATAAAAAAAATCGGAACGTTTCGGGACGTTCCGAGAACGTGCCTTCGCCCAGAACGGCGTTTCGACGTTCCAGGAAGGCGGAACGACGTTCCGTGGTAACTATGGTGTCAACAAACACTCACCACCATTCTCACTGATAGCCAGAGTGCTACGGCCGTGGCATGAAATCCAGTATTTCATGCACGTACCAAGCACATTGAGATTCATTATCACTATGTCAGAGAGAGGTTACATGCAAGGGAGATCAGTTTGTCTTACTGCCCTACACAGGATAATGTTGCAAATCTATTCACAAAGCCTTTACCTCGAGAAAAGTTTGAAGCTTTCCGCAAAGCTTTGGGCTTACTCTCATACAGAGTGATCTGCTACCTTGTACAGGTTCACACTTCCACTACAGAGGGGGGATTTGTAGGCATATGCTCACTTATGGTAGTGCTATGTGTGAACAAGGCTTAACCAAGGGCACTTTTTTCCATGTGGTTTTTTCCCTTGGATATCAAGTGTGAAAGGACACTCTACATATAATATTTTGTACTTCTATATTATATGGATGTGACACACATGCAAGGGTTGACTTGCATTTTGTGGCTACCACACTTTTGGCTCTCTCTCTCTGTCTCTCTCTCTCTCTCTCTCTCTCTCTCTCATTTCTGTGTGAGCTGCTCCATCCTGCACCTAACCCTAACGTGCAAGTTTGTGTGTGCGAGTGTGTGAGTCAAACACCAACAAAAGTGGCTGGAGCATTCAACCCAAAAGGTAATACGAGAAACTCGTAATGGCCATACCTAGTCCGAAAGACAGTTCTTTCGACGTGCCTTTCATGAATACTATCTGGTGATAGCCAGTACGTAAATCTATCTTTGTGAAATACTTCGCTCCGACTAACCGGTCAATTAGGTCATCTGATCTAGGGAGAGGATAGCGGTTCTTGATTGTCACTTTGTTCAGTCTCTTATAATCTACACACATTCGCCAAGGTTGTCCTTCTTTCTCCCAAGTAACACAAGCGCATCCCAAGGTGATTTACTTGGACGGATCTCGCCCATCCTTAAATAAGCTGCGAGTTGTTTGGCTAACTCATCTTCCTCAGCCTGGTTCGTCCTGTGAGGCGGAATGCTACCAGGTTGAGCACCAGGAATGAGATCAATAAGATGATCCATTGCCCTTTTGGGGGGGGGGGGGGTAAACCCGATGGCAGCTCCTTAGGAAATACATCTTGAAACGAGTCAAGTAACTTCTTTAATTCTTTGCTTTCAAACACACTTAATTCATTAACATCCATAGTAGATATGAGAAATGAAGAAAGTGGAATCAAGACACAATGAAAAGCAATATACAAAGTTATATTTCCAAAATCAATGGTATTTACAAGAGATCCCTGAGAGGGATATCATGTATACAATCACCTAAGATACAATACTAGGTGTTCCTATGTTCAAAAGACAAAGTATGACTAGACCAATCTATCTAGACCTGAAGGGTCTTAAACCACTCAATCCTAATAGCAAGTCTACATGCTCTAAGTACATAACATAGCACTCCATAATATCTTCGTAGTACTAAATCCGCATCAGTAGTTTCTCCATCTTTCGATCCCACACTTGCCGATCCGCATGTAGGCATACCTCGTAGGTATGATCGCTAGGCGTTGTGTCGACACCCATCTTTTACACAAGTTTGTAATTAACAAAGTTGTGTGAGCTTCCGGGGTCCAGAAGAATGTGGATTCTATGGCCATTCACTTCTCCATAAACTCAGAGAAGATCGTGCAAGCCAAAAACTTTAGAGTTGAAAAGACAATCAAAACATGAACTAGGACGAGAAAGTCAATTGACTGAAATACCTGTCAAAGACAACTAGTTGGCTGCCTTCGTCTTGGGCCCTATGTTGGTCTTAGTATCCTTCTTCTTCGGGCACTCGTTACGCATGTGTCCTTTTTCTTCGCAGATGAAATAGCGTCTCTCCTCCTTGAGCTTCAAAGCCTTGAGAAGACAATTTTTCTTTGTTGGTGTCGAAGTAGAATTCTTCGAAGGTTGGTCCGAAGACTTTCCTTCTGTCATGCTAGCCATCGACATGGAGAACTTTCTTTTGTGCTTGTTCCCCTATTCGGTTACGGGTTTGGTTTTGAAAGAGACCATCGTATCATCATAAATACGAGCAGAATGAATGGCCTTGTCCAAAGTTTTGCACTTGTTACTTTTTACCTATATACGGTTCGAGTCGGATAACCCTGCTACAAAGAAACCCAAAAGAGTAGTAGAATCCATCTTCGTCGCTTTCATCTGCGAGTCTCTAAATTCATGGAGGTAGACCTCATAAGTGAGATTCTGCAAGGTCATGGTCAAACTGGCAAACTGAGCAACTATATCATAGTCATCCTCCTTCCTGAGGAATTCTTTCTCTGCAAGGTCATGGTCAAACTGGCAAACTGAGCAACTATATCGTAGTCATCCTCCTTCCTAAGGAATTCTTTCTTCAAGACTTCTTCGAACTGTGCCCAAGTTGTTGCTTTAGGTTTGAGTTCTTTCCACTAGAGCAAAGCTTTGCCCAAGAGGAAACCTACTCCTAATTGAATCTTTTTGTCATCACCATATGGATGAAACTGGAAGTGGACCTGCCACTTATGTAGCCACGTGTCCACAATCTCCTTGGTACCTTACTTTTGCTCACCACCAAACTGCTTCAGAGTAATGTTGGGGCCTAAAGCAAACGCCAAGGTATCCATGCTCGAGAAAGTAGACACGGTAGTGGTCAATAAAGAGATGGAATTTTGCAAAGCCTGCATCTGCGAAATGACTTGTGCCTAACGCTCCATGAAAGAAGCCTCGAAAGTAACTTTAAACTCCTGAAAATCAGATTTAGTTACAAAATCTTCGAAAAGTTAACAATCGACGGCCTCAATAGCCGGCAAGTCTTTAGGTTCGAGAACGGGTTCCATCTCCAATTCTTGGGTCGACATCTTGAAGAAGGAAAGTGAAAAAAAATCTTGGCTGGAAGCAAGAAATAGTGCTAGAGAGCTCGAGAAGATGTGTGGCTAAAAGCCCACTCTAGGGGTATTTTATAAGCCCCCCAAAAGCACTTTGTTTTTAGTATGGCTTTTGTGTTTTTTTTTTTCAAAAAAAACCATGCTAGCTTTTGTAAAAGCCACATATAAGGCTTGTAAAAGCCACACAGGAAAAAAAACACATAAACCACACGTAAAGCTACCTGTTTTTTTTTAAATAAAAAAATCCTCACGGGGTGGCTTTTGTAAAAGCACATATAACCCATGAAAAGCCACACGTTTTTTTTTAACACGCTGTCTTCGATTTGTTTTTTAAACCCCACGCTGCAGGTTCTAAAAAAAAAACGAAAAGCAACGTGCACTTTTAAAAAAACGAGGGCTTAAAAGAACGCTGAAAAGCGGTTGCCGACACTTGCGAATAACAACGAAGGAAAAAAAAACGTCACCCGGTTGTTCGTTGTGCATCCGACTGCTTGTCTGCAAATCGCCGGTAATCTTTCCGCCACTCGATAGGCCTAGCTGCGTGTCCTCATGCACAACCGACCTGCTCTCAATCACTCTCTTTTGCTTGCCGGTTCACACAGCCGACAGGCCGTGTCTTGCTGATTCACAGCAGTCACTTGCTTCTTTCCTTGCCAATAAACAACTCTCTTCATATGCAGTTCAAGTCGACCCTTTGCAAGACCAAAACCCAACACGGGTTTCAACGATGCAAACATAATACAATACGCTGAATTCTAAAAAAACAGCAATCATCTCGAACTCACTTGCACGCTCTTCGAGGCATGCTCTGATACCATTGTCAAATCTCCACGGATCTCCTTGTAGAGCAATCCTAAAACACAACTCGGAACCTGCAAAACAAAGCCAAACAACGTGAAAGGGGTGCAGGCCTAACTCACCACCCAACCATGACAGCCGTAGGCAAAACCCACAAGTCTTGGCTGTCCCCACTGAGCCACGAGCTGAGCTAACTAGCAGGATGCACCGACCAATCTCTACCCCATGACATCCCATACCGCCAAGGAGCTACCCTCGCAGGCCTCGAGACTGCTGCGGCCTCGGCTACATGAAGCAAGTGCACGTCTGCACTAGATCCAAGCTCTTGACCGTAGAGCTCTCGCAAAGACTCGCGAGACTCTATGAACAACTAACCAACCTTGTCCACACTTGGGCGCCCGCCCGTCCATACTTGGGTGCCCGCCTGTCAGTCTATCCCTAGCCCAGCTCACCAATCAACCTGCTTAGCGCCAAGCTTCCCCAAGCCTCGAAGCTAGTCTTGTGTGCATGTTGCACACATTAGATACACTCTGTGGACATGACAATCTCCAACTTCTTTCTTCTCGTTGCCCAGCCACTTCCGACACTCGTTGATATAGTGTCCCGGCTTGTGGCAGTAGTGACATTTCCCTTTCTTCTTTTTGGATGTGCCACCTTGCGAGTTGGAATCCACTTTGCCTATAGAGAGAAAAGCATGTTCTTCCCCTCTTTTGAGCTTGTTCTTCCTTGTTGGCTCCTCTTGAAGAAGTCACCCAACTAACTCATCAAAAGCTAAAGGGCTAGTTCCACCTCTCATAGATAGATTTATGGATGCGTGAAAACTAAGGTAGAAGTCTAGCAGGGAGTTGTAGGTAGTGATTACAAGCTGCCAGTCGTTAATGATTTCATCAATGTTAAGGAGCTGTTATTTGACATCTTTCACCTTTGTCAGGTGATCTGCCATTGAATCTCCCTCATTCATCTTGAGGACATCCAACTCCCACTTCAAGAAAAGGACTATGGCTTCATTACGGGTTCGGTACATGGTTTCAAGGACCTCCCATGCGGCTTCGGATGTCCCGCATGACGGATGTCAAGTGTGATGGATCTTTTTACAGAAAGAGCAATCATTGACATGGCTTGGGCATCACGAGAATCCCACCTTTGTTGGTCTGGACTAGCTGCATGTGGACCAGCTACTGAACCACTTGAGCAATAGCCCTTGCGCTTGTGGAAGGTTCTGCCAAAGAAGGACGAGGTTCATCACTGTTATGTACCTAACACTAACCCTAGAGGTTAGGGACTAATCCAGAAGGGTTAGGAGAGCCCTGGGATTAGGGAAAGCAAGGTTGGGTGGGTTGCTACAGTTCAATATTAATAAATCCAAGGTTATTGGATATTTATGACTTGACTGTTATTTATAACAGCAATAAACACTACATAAGTGAGTCTTGGGGTTATTATTGATTTAGTGTCGTCTAGACCTGCACCAAGAGGTTTGCTCCTGCCATGGATGTGCCGGGTCATGGGTAGTCTTCCCAAGGGCCCCCGTGGGCAAGCTCTGGTGGTATGGGATGCCAGGGCTGACTGGCATGGACCTGTGGGAGTGGAACCTTAGCCCCTCGCTCAGGGGTGGTTCGCAGTTGCGAACCTAGGTGAGCTTGCCTGCACCCCTTCTATTTGGTTTGTACTAATCTTGTTTGGCTTGTGTATTAGGGTTGGTCTATGGGAGGATCTCACACTTGGTATCAGAGTCATCCTAATCGCGGAGGCAAAAGCAAAGCAAGGTTTGCGTGTCTTTGGCATCGGGAAATTGAGTCATGAAGCCTAGGTATTCTTCTTGATGTTGTTTTTATGGTTTAAGCGTTGGTGCTTTTATGGTCTTGTCACGTGCTTCTAAGGGTGAGAGGGAGGCGTGAGGAGAAGGTGTATGCATGCTGATTTTCTGGATATGCAGAGCATGGGCATAAAACCCTCTGGAGGTGATCTCTCTCGACCAAACCCACTTATGTATACTATGCTTTCTCTAGACTATGTAGGCCGGATGTACTGTATGTGCAGCCTATGCCTACAATTGCATACAGCAGGTGTGGGCACGGCCAACAGCATGAGTGTGGGAGCCTTCATAGTCGGGTACAGCAGAAGCGCAGGGCTGTGTGGCTAGTGTGGCTGCATGTGATGTGCAGGTGAGTACCCTCACATCAGTCCCGCCCATATCTGCTTTATCATGCTGCAGATCTCAGGGTTCTGTATGAGGCTGTCTGGAATCCTAGTCCTCGCATGCCTGTCCTGCATCCAGGGGTCCTCTAAGGACAGAATAACTGGAGCATTATCAGAAAACGTGGTACCCGCCAAGATGTCGATCATGCCCCCGCAGCTGCAAGCCCACTCATCCACATAGAACCTGTCAAGTCGAGAGAGGCTGGGGCCAGTGCTCCTCCTATAGGACCACGAGAAGCACAGGCTCTCGGGGCTGCGCCCAAACTCTGGTAGATGCCAAGGGTCCTGTCCCCTGATTGCCAGGAGCAACTCCTCCCATGATGAGTACCCTGCGCCTGCGCCTGTAGCTGTGCCTCCTCCAAGTTTGTTCTCTGCTGACTCGATCGTGTTAAATCTCCACCCATGCACCAAAAGTCAGCCCGAGGAAGGGCCTGACAGAATGTGCTCCAGAAGATGGCTCTACCTGCAGCGGCGTTCGGGGCATAAACATTGAGGAAACCCACGCAATCCCCTCCAATCGTAATGGTAACCCACTGTGCTCGCCCAGAGACCATGACACCTGAGCCGTCACTGCTAGCAAGAGCTACTCACTGACAAAAATACAAACTCTTCCATGTGTCCCCGAGGGGTCAAAAGAGGGAGACCAAAAGGTGTGTCTCCTGCCTAGTAAAATCTTCCCGCAGCAGCTGGTACGCCCCTCGGAAGGATGGTGCTCTTGGAGGAAAAGAATGTTGATGGGTCCCGACTCCCCCAATTGTAGCTCTGTGAAGCTCTCCTCTGAGGACGCCTCACCTCCAAAAGCACCGAGGCCCCCCTAAACTCTGAATGTTCCATGAGGCTATCGGCATATCAATCTCTGTGGGAGGAGGAACTATCGGAATTGCCCTCCACTCAAAGAGTCTTGGGCGTGGGTTTTGATGGGGAATAATCACAATCAATCCTGAGGCAAAGGCGTGCCAAGTGGGCGCGGATCCTGTCCTCCATGTGTCGCCACTCTATTCGAGCGCGAGAGTAGGCATACTCTGAACTCCATCAATCACAATGGAGGTATCTGTAAGAGGGGGGAGGGGTACAATATGAAGGAAGACAAAGAGGAGCACCTCCAGGCTAGAGGACACCACCTCCCCGTCTTGATCTCTATGGCTTGAGCCTCCCAGCTCCATCAGGGGCCAGAGGTGGGTAAGCACGTCGGTCATGGGTAGATCATTAAGATGGTGTGAGAGTGAAACCGGCCTCTGATAGAAACCAGAGTGCGGTAGGAGCAATCACCCGTCCACTTGTAGTCTAGATGAGAAACAAAACACAGATTGGGGCTAGAGTGCCCAAATCTGAAAACACAGCGACACCTGTTGGCCCCAAAGCTTGGCGCCCCTTGCGGTATTTCTTTATTCAATTAAAATAATATGTAGGGCTGAGTACAACACAAAAACCAGCCAAGAGTTTACACCTGTAAGTCCAATCTGACTGCCCACAAATCCTTCTCAGCACAGAGGATCTATACACACAGATCTGTGTCTTCAAGCAACACACTGTGCCTCCCTCTGATCAGCCAAGTTCACAAAGCAGGCCAGCCATGGGCATACATCTGGCATAACTCATAAGCATGATACATCTTCTCAGCTCAACATACATGTGCTGTTCAATCCCTGTCTTAATCTCTTGTCAATCTGCTATACTCCTCCTCTCACAAGGAGCCAGATAACACATACCTGTAGCAGACATCAAGCTATAGAAAGAGAGATGGATGAACAGAGTCAAGGCTTACCAAGTTCAGCTCGTGAAACAACTCTGGAGGAAGCAACAGCACCAATCTGTGCCTGCAGGCACTTGAACCCACAATCCTGCTTCACACATGTGCTTGCACTTGCCTGTATCTTCCTCCTGATGCTCACTCCTATGCTGTCCTTGAAAGTACAGATCTGAAAATCAGCACTGTACTTGATTGTACCGCCTTGGGATGCGTGCCAGGCGTTGTACTTGCAAAAACAGCCTGCTGTCCACTTCTGTACCAGCCTGAATCAGAGTACACAGGCCTGTCCAGCACCTGTCTACACCACCTGCAGCACTTGTACCTTCTGTACCAGGCTGCCCGTACACTGTACGGCAGCCGTACCAGGTGTACCTGCTGAAAAACCAACTGTGCAGCCTGCACAGGCCTTCTGCGCAGCCCAACAGTAGCTGTCCTGTGCGCCGCCAGCAGCAGAGGAGAAAGAGAGAAAGAGAGAGTGTCCAGCACTGGCCGTACAGTGCTGTACGGCTGGTTCCTTCAGAAAAACAGCAGCACCCTGCAGCAAACAGCCGCCTTCTCCTCCTCTTCAGCTTTCCCACGATGGAACTCAAACGCATGAAGGAAGGCTCCACTTTTACTACACGACTCCCCAAAAAGGGAGGAAAGAGAGTGAAGAGAGAGAAAACCTCCTTCCCAAGTTAATCCCTAGGGCCCAACTTAATAAGTTCCCTAGGGCCACTAAGGCCTAGGGGCAACTTTTATAAACATTAAAAGTTAATGTTTTAATGTTCCCCCTTCACACCTAGGGTTGTCCACACATCTTTAAACACTGTCCGGGCACCCCCCATGTGAATCATAAAATATTCTGACCCTGCAACCACCATGCCCACACTTGTCCTGCTCCATTTTCACAGGGCCATGACATACCCCCCTCTTGAAAGATGGCAAGCGTCCTCGATTGCATTCTGGTGATGCATCAAAATATCCAAAGTGAAATATACAATATGGCAAGATCAGCGTCCCAATCTCTCTGAGCCATACACATGTATCATCATTCACTGCAATCCAATGGCATAGTAATAGTCCAAGTTGTATACCACTGTGAACCATACATATCCAGAAAAATCTCCATGTGACTAGTACACATATATCATAGAAGTCCCATAAACAGATGTACTGTCAGCCTCAGTACCTTCGGGTGGGATAAAATCTGCACCAAGCGACCTCTAGATGTCATCTGAGCCTGTCTGTATCAAGGGAGTGGAGGTGCTACCCCCCTCTTGAGCATCAGGTAATGCTCCAGACCCATGCTCTGCTGAACCTGAATGAGCCACAATAAGAGTCGGCTCTAACTCAAAGGCATCGAGATAAAGCTGCAAAACCTGAGGTGAATCTGTTAAGTCACCTTCCTCCATCCACTTCGCATCCATCGGTGAATAGTTCGTGAACTTCACAAGATAGCGACGGGAAACTTTACCTCGTACCTTCCTTTCTTTATGTGCCAGTATCTGCTCTGGAATCAGAACCTCATCAAGTTCCTCAACTTCCGGCTGAGCCTCATCTGATACATCCTCAGGCACATCCCCACGGAAAGGTCTAAGAAGACTCACGTGAAAAGCATTGTGAATCCTCCAGTGATCTGGTAACTTCAAACGATAGGTTACCTCACCAATCTTTTCCAAAACCTGAAAAGGCCCATAATATCGCATGCTCAACTTAGGGAATAAGCGCTCTTTACCCTTCATCTTCTTGAGTCTAGCCTTTTCAAAGCGCAAAAGAACCCAATCACCCAATGCAAACTGTAAATCACGTCTGTGATGACGGTCTGCGGCTTTCTTTTGCTTCTGCTGAGTTTTCTGGAGGGCCAACTTAACTCTCCGATAAGCTTCATCCAAGCTCTCCACATACTGATCAGCCTCAAAGATCTTATCCTTTGTATGCAAAATGGGTGGTACCTTCTTCCCTCCTTCTACAATCTCAAAAGGCGCCTTGCCTGTCGAGCTATGTACAGTGTTGTTATATGCAAACTCCACCAAAGGAAGATACTTTTCCCATTGTTGCTTGTGCTCTGACACATAACACTTGAGAAGATCCAACACTGTAGAGTTAGCCTCTTCTGACTGACCATCTGTCTGTGGATGAAATGACGATGAAAACTTGAGAGTTGTACCCATGTTGTCAAACAACCCTCTCCAAAACAAACTCGTCATCCGTGGATCACGGTCACTAATGATAGACGTAGGCAAGCCATGATACTTGAAGATGTTCGCCATGAACAACTTCACCATATGATCCACTTTAATTGTCTTCCGCACGGGAATGAAATGAGCCTGCTTACTGAACCTGCATATGATAGTCCAGATGCCATCATTTCCCGTTTGTGTCCGTGGAAGATCAAATACAAAATCCATGGCAATGCTCTCCCAAGGTCTATCCGGAATAGGTAAAGGCTGTAATAACCCTGGTGTCTTCTGACGGTCAAACTTTACCTTCTGACATACGATGCATTGCCTCACAAAGGCATCAACATCTCTTCTCAAGGTTGGCCAATAAAAGAAAGTCTCCACTGCTTTGACCGTGGCGTCAATACCTCTATGACCTGCATACGGTGGAGCATGACTTTCAATTATAACCTTGAGTCGCAATGGCCTGGTAACACACAGTCTGCCATGCATCAATAAAAACCCATCTCTGAGAGTGTAATGCTCATGCCGCTGACCCTCAGACATCTGATCATACAACCTTTCAAAGTCCTCATCATGGGCATACTGCTCTTTCATTTCATCAAGCTCATGATGATAAGCAAGTGAAACTGCAGAAACCTGTGGCTTGCGTGACAAAGCATCTGCCACTACATTCTTTTTGCCTTCCACATGCACAATCTGGAAGTGAAACATTGACAAAAAGTTTGCCCAACGCATATGCTTCTCTGAAAGCTTAGTCTGCGTGAGAAAATAACGCAAGGTCTGATGATCTGTCTGCACAGTGAAATCAGCCCCAAGCAAGTAGTGTTTCCAAGTAGAAAGAGCGTGAATTACAGCCAACATCTCTTTCTCATACACCTGTAAATGCTTCTCGGCATCTTGCAAAACTCTACTCTCATAGGCTATCACATGTCCCTCTTGCATGAGAACTGCACCAATGCTACTTCCACATGCATCACACTGGACAACAAAAGCCTTTCGGAGGTCCGGTAACACCAATACTGGGTCCGAAGTAAGCTTTTCTTTGAGCTTTTTGAATGCTGTAATTTCCCGATCAGCCCACCTAAACGGAGTTGCTTTCTTCGTCAAGGCATGAAGAGGCGAAGCAATTTCAGCAAAGTGCCGTATGTAACGCCTGTAATAGGAACACAATCCTAGAAAGCTGCGTACATCATGCACGGTCCTCAAAGCTGGCCAATTAAGTATTGCTTCCACCTTTGCTGGATCCATACGGACTCCATGACCAGACACAATATGCCCCAAGAAATGTATCTCCTGCAAAAAGAACTCACTCTTCTTGCCATTAACAACCAACCTATGGTTTCTGAGTTCTGTCCATCATTCTGTTAAATGTGGCAGGCGCATTCGTTAAACCAAAGGGCATAACCAAGAACTCATACCACCCAAACGTGGTTCAGAATGCTGTCTTATGCACATCCTCGGGTCTAATGCGCATCTGATGATACCCGCTTTTCAAGTCAATGCGACTAAAAACTGTGGAGCCCTGTAAGCGGTCCAAGATGTTATCGATCCTCGGTATGGGGAATCGATTCTTGATGGTATTCTTGTTCAGCGCCCTGTAATCAATACACATGCGCCAAGAACCATCCTTCTTCTGCACTAAGAGCACAGGTGAGCAAAAGGGTGATGAGCTAGGCTGAATCAACCCTTTATTCAATAGCTCCTGCACACCTGACTCATAATCTCTTCCTGTTGGGCTGCACTAACACGATACGGCGGTCTATTCGGTGGAGTACTACCAGGAATCAGATCTATGGCATGATCTTCTGGCCTCTCAGGAGGTAATTCTCCTGGCAATGACTCGGAAAAACAGTCTTGAAACTCACTTAAGAAATCAGCCCTGTCCTTATCTAACATTGACAAATTAGACTTAGACTCATCATCCTGTGCATCCTTTACATAAATCAAGTACGCGGAAAGATGCTTTTTCATTACTGATGAAATCGCCGAAGCGGATACAATAGGAACAGATTCCCCTTTGAGTTTTACATCCAATACATGCTCTTTCCCTCTATGAGTGAGAGTAATTTTCCTATTGTAAGTATCCACCACCGCATGTACCCTGTGGCACCATGGCATCCCCAACAAAACATCACAGCCATCCAAAGGCATGATGAAGAACTCCTCGCTGTCCACATAACCCTGCAAATGAAGCCGAAGCTTCCCAATGATAGGAGTAACGGGTTCTGCATACCCTGGACAAGCCATATTAGCCTCATGTAACGGCCCCATCTCCTCTGCGCGAATCCCCAATCGGCCAGCCAAATCTGGTGAAATGAAGTTGGCTCTAGCACCTGTGTCAAAGAAGATCAAAGCATTCTGATCTCTCACTTTGCCCCATGCCCTGCACAACTCTGTAGCTTCACCACTTAGCTGCTCCCCCACAAGATCAGGAACTAAGCCTGCAGAAGGCTTTGGTTTCTTTGGCTTGGGCTCTCCTTTATTGTCAGGGTCCTTCTTGGACGTTCTCTTGGGACAATTGAATGACATATGTCCCTCTTCAGTACAGTAAAAACACTTTTGAGCATCTCTCAAAGCCTGTCTTTCCTCAGAAGTCCTTTTGGGCATTGGCAGCTTCTTATACTTTGTCTCTGAAGACCCTTTAGCATCACGAGAAGCATGCCCAAATTTTTCAGCTTTCTTGCTCAATTTTTTACTGCCTTTAAACCCAGATGAACCACCTGTGAGTAACGCATTAGCTGTCATAGCATTTTCAATCATCTGTGACATGTTCGTTACTCTCGTCTTTATACAGTAATCTCGTACCTCCTTGGGCAGCCCACAACAATACTTCTCAACCTGCTCAGATAATGGCACGGCACGATAAGAAGTCACTGGGAGTAGAGCTTCCCAAAACTTCTTGTTATAATCCTCCAAACTATCACACTTTGAAGCATCCAGCTTGTGCCATGCTGTCATAACATCCACCTCGAATGTAGATGTGAGCCAAACGGAAGAGAAAACCTGTTTGAATTGGACCCATGTAGTGGGTGCTATGCCCTGCAAAAGAAGAGTAGACCACCACTGCAAAGCATTGCCCTTGAGAAAAGTGGCAGCTTTCCTCACCTTAGAGGACTCTGTATAATTCCCACCAGAAAAAGCAGCATCAAACTGCTGTAAAAAGGTAAGTGCCTTCAATTTATCCTTGGCCCCACTGAAAGTGTCAAACTTCACTGCAGCTCCCCCTTCCTTGTAATCCTTCGCCTTTCCCATAGGCGTTAGATTATCATATGGAAGTGGTTTCGTGAGATTGCTGCCCCCAACATTCATACCCATCATTGGGTCAACATTTCCCATTCCAACACCAGGCATACCATACATCCCAGCCATGTTTCCAAACATTCCATGCTGCATACCTGGCTGCATGCCACCAAACATATTGCCTTGCATCCCAGGTTGCATGCCTGTAAACACATTTCCTTGCATACCGGACTGCATACCACCATACATATTCCCTTGCATGCCAGGCTGAAAATTGGCTCCAAAAGGCCCATACATACCCATGCCTCCCTGAGGATAACCCCCAGTCATGGATTGGAACACCGAGCCACCACCAAAGTACCCTGGATGCATGTTCTGCTGAGGAATAGGTGGCTGTCCATAGAAGGAACTCTGTGGGTTTGCACCAAAAGCATGCTGCATGTTCGGAAACTGGGCAGGAGATGGATCCTGTGGAGTGGTACCACTATGACCATGAGAAAGATTCTTCGAACGAACCTTCTTCTTCTTTTTCTGGGGCTCTGTGCGGGGCTCTGTGCGAGATCTCATAAATTCAGCAAATCTCTCGCTCTGTGTGAGCTGCATAAAAGTATCCATAACACCAGCCAAGCGATCTTTGAACCGAGCATCATCATCCTCTTTACCATGCACATCTTCTGGCTGTGTTACATCCTCATAAGGCTCAACATCTGCAGCCTGTTCTCCTGCAAAAATATCCTCAGATACATCTCTTTCAGGAGAAGACTCTTGCTCTTCTTCTTCTTGATAGAAGTACTCTTCCTCTGTATCAGACATGATTGCTGAATTTTCAGCGATGGCTTTCTCCAAAGCAACCACGAGCTCACCCCCTTCAGAAAGTTGATGATTGGTCCCGGGGACGGAACCTTGAAACCGGCCTCTGATAGAAACCAGAGTGCGGTAGGAGCAATCACCCGTCCACTTGTAGTCTAGATGAGAAACAAAACACAGATTGGGGCTAGAGTGCCCAAATCTGAAAACACAACGACACCTGTTGGCCCCAAAGCTTGGCGCCCCTTGCGGTATTTCTTTATTCAATTAAAATAATATGTAGGGCTGAGTACAACACAAAAACCAGCCAAGAGTTTACACCTGTAAGTCCAATCTGACTGCCCACAAATCCTTCTCAGCACAGAGGATCTATACACACAGATCTGTGTCTTCAAGCAACACACTGTGCCTCCCTCTGATCAGCCAAGTTCACAAAGCAGGCCAGCCATGGGCATACATCTGGCATAACTCATAAGCATGATACATCTTCTCAGCTCAACATACATGTGCTGTTCAATCCCTGTCTTAATCTCTTGTCAATCTGCTATACTCCTCCTCTCACAAGGAGCCAGATAACACATACCTGTAGCAGACATCAAGCTATAGAAAGAGAGATGGATGAACAGAGTCAAGGCTTACCAAGTTCAGCTCGTGAAACAACTCTGGAGGAAGCAACAGCACCAATCTGTGCCTGCAGGCACTTGAACCCACAATCCTGCTTCACACATGTGCTTGCACTTGCCTGTATCTTCCTCCTGATGCTCACTCCTATGCTGTCCTTGAAAGTACAGATCTGAAAATCAGCACTGTACTTGATTGTACCGCCTTGGGATGCGTGCCAGGCGTTGTACTTGCAAAAACAGCCTGCTGTCCACTTCTGTACCAGCATGAATCAGAGTACACAGGCCTGTCCAGCACCTGTCTACACCACCTGCAGCACTTGTACCTTCTGTACCAGGCTGCCCGTACACTGTACGGCAGCCGTACCAGGTGTACCTGCTGAAAAACCAACTGTGCAGCCTGCACAGGCCTTCTGCGCAGCCCAACAGTAGCTGTCCTGTGCGCCGCCAGCAGCAGAGGAGAAAGAGAGAAAGAGAGAGTGTCCAGCACTGGCCGTACAGTGCTGTACGGCTGGTTCCTTCAGAAAAACAGCAGCACCCTGCAGCAAACAGCCGCCTTCTCCTCCTCTTCAGCTTTCCCACGATGGAACTCAAACGCATGAAGGAAGGCTCCACTTTTACTACACGACTCCCCAAAAAGGGAGGAAAGAGAGTGAAGAGAGAGAAAACCTCCTTCCCAAGTTAATCCCTAGGGCCCAACTTAATAAGTTCCCTAGGGCCACTAAGGCCTAGGGGCAACTTTTATAAACATTAAAAGTTAATGTTTTAATGTTCCCCCTTCACACCTAGGGTTGTCCACACATCTTTAAACACTGTCCGGGCACCCCCCATGTGAATCATAAAATATTCTGACCCTGCAACCACCATGCCCACACTTGTCCTGCTCCATTTTCACAGGGCCATGACAGAGAGCTCTACTACCTGCCCCTTGGATGGTGGCAGCCACTGACTCTGAATCCCCCTCCATCCTCGGGCTACACTAAAGGGAAAGGAGAAGATCATCGTGCCACTCTCAGGCATAGACGGTCTAGAATGATGAAACACCACACAGATCCGAATGGGAGCCACTATCTCCTCAAAAATATCAGTTCCTTCCACCGGAATACATCGGAAGAAACTGTAATCCACAGGCAGCACCAAGATCCTGGGGGCCCACTAAGGGACTCTGGCGAGAAAGCGCGGTGATGGTCATCTCTACTGGCTCCGAGAACAGACGAATCAAGTGGCAAATGGAGCTCGCCGGTTGCCTCCGCTCTGGGTCAAGCGTTGTAGAAGGGCCGCGGGAGTGCTCTGGAGAGGCGGAGGGAGGGAGGCTCAAAGGAAAAGGACAGAGCAGGGGGGACTGCTGAGGGAAGAATCGGAGGCGAGGATGGAGGCTGAGGCGGCGGCGGAGGGGGGTGGGGTGGGGAGGCGAAGAAGAGGGAGATGGGAGTGGTTGGGAAGGCCTGAGTACTCCACTCGCTGAATGATGGGGACTCCCCGAAGGCAAGGAATGGATATGGCATGAGGCACTGTCTCCAGCAAGGCAATACAGATGCGAAGGGATGGAATCCCGGCTGCCCGTGCGAGGGACGAAGCGGCAGTTTGGGGGGGGGGGGGGGGGTGTCCATCACTCTCCCAATGGCTCCACCGATCACCGGGAGAAGAGGAAGGTACTCCTTCCTGAGGCTTGGGAAGCAGGCTGTACGGGAAAGCCTAAAACACCAACCAGTGGGTCGGCTGCGAGGTCAAAGCCATGCTGCCATTGTGCAAAGAAGGCCTGGGCCGTACACAATGCAATGGGGCTTAGCTGCATGACTCAATCTGACGCCACTAGCGAATCGAACTCGACCTAGTAGTAGCCACGCCTTAGAGGATGAATGTTTGTGATCTTTGCACGCCCACCAAGGAGGCTAGCCAAGAGAAGATCTCTAAATTGTCCGTGCACAAGGAGGCTACCGACAATCTTGCATACTAGAGTGGAGGCCTGTAAGGATGCAACAGTCGTAGCGAGGAGTTGAAGGTCCGCTTCAGAGAAAGATCAGCTAGTTACGGCGACCTCAGTCGAGAATGACGGAGCGAGTCCTCCTGAGGATGAAGACCAGAAGAGGCCGAGACTTGCCGAATGAAAAATGCCCAAGAACTGAAGAAGCTGCCAGATGAAGACGAAAGGGATGAAGAAGCCAGAGGAAGACAGGGAAAGCAGTGAGGCTACAGAGGAAAGCGAGGAAGGGGGAGGGGGCGAATCGAAAAGCGACGGGGCAGAGGGGGCATTGAGGGGGGTGGGCACAAGTGGAACAAACAACGGGGGAAGAGGGGGGGCGGTGTGGGGGGTGGGCGCTAGCGGACCATGGGAGCGCAAGTGGGACAAAGGGGGGGAGAGGGGGCTGCAGGCCAACAATGGGGGCAAGGGTGCGTAGGAGTGATTGGGCGACGGGGAGGGGGGGCGGGGGCCGCGAAGATGACAAGAAAAAGGGAAAGGAGCGCACTGTCAAATCCCCACGGATCCCCTCGTGATCGATCTTGGTTCGAAACTCGAATCCTGCAAACAAACGAACAAACAAACAAGCAAGGGGGTGCAGGCCTGACTCACCTCCCAACCATGACAGCCGTGGGCGAGCCCACAGTCTTGGTTGTCCCCACCGAGCCACGAGCTGAGCTAACTAGGTTGACGTACCGACCAATCTCCTCCTCGCGACGTCCCATACCGCCACGAAGCTGCCCTCGCGGGCCTCGAGACTGCTGTCGGCCTCGGCTGCACAAAGCAGGTGCACGTCTGCACTAGATCCAGGCTCCAAGACCATAGAGCTCTCACAAACTCGCGAGACTCTCTATATTACAATAACTAACCTTGGCCACCCTTTTATATGCTCTTGGCCGGTCATCGGGCGTCCACACTTGGCCGCCCGCCCGTCCATACTTGGGTGCCCGCCCGTTAGTATATCCCTAACTCAGCTCGTCAATCAGCCTGCCTAGTTCCAAGCTTCCCCAAGCCTCGAAACTAGTCTTGCATGCGTATAGCACACGGTAGATACACACTGTGCACATGGCATACTCCCCTTCCTCTAAGAGCTCACTCCTAAGCTCACTAAAAAGCCAGGGTAATCTCTCTGAAGAGAAGTCAATGTCGACCATGTAGCGTCCTCCTCAACACGATCCTTCTACTTGATCTTGTATTCCGTGATAAGCGTACTTCGCAATCTTCGTTCACGAAATCCAAGAATCTTTTCAGGTTCGTGCGGAACAAATGTCATGTCCTGGACATCTATAATTTCTTGAGGAGTAACTAACTGATCTGCTCCACCCAGTACTTCCTTAAGTCTACTGACATGAAATACAGGATGAACTTTCACATGAGAAGGCAAATCCAATTCATATGCAACTGAACCAATCCGTCGTGAAACACGAAATGGTCCACAGTATCTAGGGGATAATTTCGGTGATCTACCTGTCCGTAAAGTCTCCGAATCTTTCGGAACTCGCAAATACACCATCGTTCCTTCAGAGAACTCTCTAGGTGAACGATGTCTATTAGAATAAAACCTGTCTCGGTCTTGAGCACTTCTAATAGATTCCTTTGCAACTTGTAACATTTCTTGCATATCTTGCAAAAAATTACGTGCTGCATCATGCTGAAGTCCTGAGAATCCTACTGTAACAGGTGATCTTGGTTGAAAACCGTACATAAGCATGAAAGGACTAAACCCTGTACTCGTATGCTTAGTACTGTTATATGCAAATTCTAACATAGGAAGATAATCCTCCCATGAACTCTGTCTTTTGGATATATATGCTCGAAGCATATCTTCCAAAATCTGATTCACTCTTTCAGTCTGGCCATCAGATTGAGGATGATCTGAGGAACTCAAATTCAAAGTTGTTTCCAACTTCTCAAAAACAAGTTTCCAAAAATCACTCGTAAACTTAGAGTCCCTATCACTGACTATGTCCTGCGGTAACCCGTACAGTCTAAACAATTGCTCGATAAACTGCCGAGCTAATTGCGTAGCTGTAATAGTCTTCCGGGTCGGTAAAAATCTAGCCATTTTTGTCAAGCGATCTACCACAATCCAAATAGAATCATGGCCTTGATGTGTTCTTGGCAATCCGGTAATAAAATCCATGGAAATACTTTCCCATTTATTACCTGGGATTTGCAAAGGATGCAACAACCCAGCCTGTCTAAAGCATTCAACTTTATTTGCCTGACAAATCTGACACTTGAGAACATAATCTTCTACATACCCTTTAATCTTCGGCCAGTAAAAAGTGTGTTTCACTAATGATAGCGTTCTATGTACCCCAGGGTGTCCAGCAGAAGGGGCGTCGCACTCCCTCAGAATCTTGGACCTAATGTCCGGGATCTGTGGTACACAAATTTTGTCATTACGGAATAGCAAACCATTCCGAATCATCCACTGGCCTCCTGCAGCCTGAATGGTAGACTGCTCAGTCACCGAGTCTTGGTCAATCAATGAGCTCCCGTCCTGGATCTTCTACCAAAATGGACCAAAATAACTATCAGTCCTGCAAAGCCCTCTCAATGATTGATTGAAATAAGTCAGTAGAAATCTCGGTGAACGACAAAGTATTCACCTCTCTAATCCGACTAAGCGCATCTGCAATATTATTCATGGACCCTTTCCGATAACGGATCTCAAAATCAAAATCTTGCATTAACTCTGCCCACCGAGCTTTCCTGCCTCTCAAATCATCCGCATCACACACATACTTGATTGACTGATGATCAGTCAATACCACAAACTTGGAGCCATATAAATAATGTCTCCAAACCTTGAGAGCATGAATTACAGCATAAAGCTCCTTCTCAAGGGTTGGCCAACGAGATTGAGTGTCGTCTAGCTTTTTACTTTCAAAAGCAACCGGTCTACCATCTTGAAATAAAGCAGCCCCGATAGCATAGTCACTGGCATCAGTTTCAAGAACATAAGGCCGACTAGGATCAGGTAATGCTACGATAGGTGCTTCCTTGACTTTATCTTTCAAAATTCTGAAGGCCATATCCAAATCGTTATTCCAAGTGATAGGCTGATTGGACTTACGTCCACGACCTTTCAATAAGTCGGTCATCGGTAGTGTGAGCTGAGAGTACTCCCGTACAGATTTCCGAAGAAAAAAACCAAAACCGAGAAAAGAACGAAGTTGTTTCACTGTTCGTGGTATAGGCCAGTCCAAAACCTTCTGAACTCGATCATAGTCAATGCTCAATCCATCTCTAGTGATCTTGTGTCCCAAGTAAATGATGTCGGTCATAAAGAACTCACATTTACTTAACTTAGCATATAGTCTTAAAATAGATAAGACAATCGTGAGGTGTCTGACATGATCCTCAAGAGTACGGCTATATATCAAAATATCATCTAGGAACACCACCACAAATTTTCCCAAATGTTCACGAAAAAGATCATTCATCATTTGCTGGAAAGTAGCGGGAGCATTGGTTAACCCAAAAGGTAATACGAGAAACTCGTAATGGCCATACCTAGTTCGAAAGGCGGTTCTTTCAACATGCCTTTCATGAATACGTATCTGGTGATAGCCAGTACGTAAATCTATCTTCGTGAAATATTTCGCTCCTGCTAACCGGTCAATTAGGTCATCTGATCTAGGGAGAGGATAACGATTCTTAATGGTCAACTTGTTCAATCTCTTGTAATCTATACACATTCTCCAAGTATTGTCCTTCTTTCTCCTAAGCAACACAAGTGCACCCCAAGGTGATTTACTTGGACGGATCTGGCCCATCCTCAAATAATCTTCCAGTTGTTTAGCCAACTCATCTTCCTCGGCTTGGCTCATCCTATAAGGTGGAATACTGACAGGATGAGCACCAGGGATCAAGTCAATACGATGATCTACTGCCCGTTCAGGTGGTAAACCCGATGGCAGTTCCTTAGGAAATACATCTTGAAACGAATCAAGTATCTTCTGTAATTCTTTGCTTTCAAACACACTTAATTCATTCACATCCATGGAAGGGATGAGAAAAGAAGAAAGTGGAATCAATATACAATGGAAAGCGGTATACAAAGAAGAATCCATTATATTTCCAAAATCAATTGTATTTACAAGAGGTCCCTGAGAGGGATGAATACAATCACCTAAAATACTATACTTGGTGTCCCTATGCTGAAAAGAAAAAATATGACTAGACCAATCTATCTGGACGTCAAGAGTCTTAAACCACTCAATCCCTAATAACAAGTCTACATTTTCCAGATGCATAACATAGCATTCCAGAGTATCTTTGTAGTCCTGAATCTGGATTGGACGTCAAGAGTCTTAAACCACTCAATCCCTAATAACAAGTCTACATTTTCCAGATGCATAACATAGCATTCCAGAGTATCTTTGTAGTCCTGAATCTGGATTGGAAGCATCTCCACCTTGCGATCCCAAACTTGTCTGCCCGCAGGTAGACGTACCTCATAGGTATGGTCGCTGAGTGTCGTATCAAGACTCAATTTCTGCACAAGTTTGTAGTTAACAAAGTTATGCGAACTGCCAGGGTCTAATAGAATGTGAATTTTATGGCCATTCACTTCTCCATAAACTCGGAGAAGATCATGCATGCCAAAAATTGAACAGACAATCAGAACAAGTACTAGGGCGAGAAAGTTCAGTAATTGACTTACCTGTCAAAGACAACTGGTTAGCTGCCTTTGGCTTGGGTCCTGCGTTTGACTTGGTACCCTTTTGCTTCGGGCACTCATTACGCATGTGTCCTTTTTCTTCACAGATAAAACAACGTCCTTCCTTCTTGAGCTTCAAAGCCCGAAGTTGTCGTTTCTTCTTCGCTGGTGTCGAACTGGAATTCTTCGAAGGTTGGTCTGAAGACTTGCCTTCAGTTGTGTTAGCCATAGATGCGGAGAACTTTCTTTTATGCTTGTTCCCCTGCTCGGTAACGGGTTTCGACTTGGAAGAGACCATCGTATCATCATAGATACGAGCTGAATAAATGGCCTCGTCCAAAGTTTTACATTTGTTATTTTTAACCTGTAATCGGTACGAGTCGGGTAAACCAGCTACGAAAAACCCCAACAGAGTAGTGGGATCCATCTTTGTAGCTTTCATCTGCAAGTCACGAAACTTCTGGAGGTAGACCTCATAAGTGAGGTGCTGCGAGGTCATGGTCAAAGCTGAAAACCGGGCAACATCATAATCATCCTCTTTCTTGAGGAATTCTTTCTTGAAAATGTCTTCAAATTGTGCCCAAGTCGTTGGCTTAGGGTTCAGTTCCTTCCACCAAAGCAAAGCTTTGCCGGACAGGAAACCTGCTGCTAACTGTATCTTCTTTCCATCATCATATGAATGAAACTGAAAGTGAACTTGCCACTTGTGTAGCCACGTGTCCACGATCTCCTTGGTTCGCTGCTTTTGCTCGCCCCCGAACGGTTCCGGAGTAATGTTGGGGCCTAAAGCTGAAGCCAAGGTATCCATATCCGAGAAAGTAGAGAGGGTAGTGGTCAAGAGAGCGATGGAGTTCTGCAAAGCTTGCATCTGGGCTGCGATTTGTGTCTGACGTTCCGTCGAAGAAGCTTCGAGAGCTACTTTGAACTCTTGGAAATCTGTTTTTGACACAAAATCGTCAAAAAGATCGGCATCGGTTCCTTCCGTAGCCGGCAAGCCTTCGCGTTCCACGAGGGGCTCCAACTCTGATTCTTGGGTCGACATCGTGAAGAGGGTACGTGGAGAGAAAATTCGATCTTTGCACAATGAAAGTGCAAGCGAACTTGAGAGCTTGAGAGCTTGAAAACTTGAGAACTTGAGAGATGTGTGGCAAGAAGCCCACTTGAGGGGGTTTATAAAGGTTTCCCAAAAGCCAAAAATCTCGAAAAGCTAGGCTTAGCTTTTGCTTTAGCTTTTGTGTTTTTTTTCTTGAATATATATATATATATATATATATATTCTATTGTCTTAAAAAATAAAAACCTTGGAAACCTTAGAGAGGAGAGGACTTTTAAACCTTTAAAAAAATTTAAACTCCCCTAAAAAAACAAAAAACGAAAGCACTAAAAACGAATGCTTTCCTTGCGTGTTGTTTTTTCCGCTTCCCTCCTGGATTAGTGCCGTCGGCGAGCTGCTGATGTCATCCGTCGCCGTCGCCAACTGCTGCCCCGACGCCTGTGCGACCTGCGCCAGCCTCGCGTAGGCCTTGCCATGAGGCCACGTGGGCCTGGGTTGGCTGCTACGCAGCTTGGCCTGGCGGGCTACGCTGCCTGGCCAGCCTCGGGTGGCTGCGCAAGCCGCCTGGCTGCCTACAGGCCTAGCCCGCCTGCAACGTAGCTGCTCGACTGGCACGTCAACAACTCGGCCAGCAACCCACTCGCCAGCACTTCTTTCGCTCTCTCTCTCATGCGTTCAACGAAAGCAACGTGCTTTTTCTCTCTTTTTTTTCAGTTTTCTCTCCCTGCAGTTCATGCGTATGCACAACAATTCACCTCTTCCTTGCAAAGCAAAAAGACCCTATTACACTACCATCTCCCATCAACATGGGGTTCTTTGATGAAGAAAAAAACACATACCAAATCTGAAAACTGCAGTATGCACAGAAAAAACAGCAAGTTTTTTAATACATATCATTCTTCGACCTCTTCTTCTCTACCTACCGACTTGCTCGTTCACGAGGTATGCTCTGATACCACTGTCAAATCCCCACGGATCCCCTCGTGATCGATCTTGGTTCGAAACTCGAATCCTGCAAACAAACGAACAAACAAACAAGCAAGGGGGTGCAGGCCTGACTCACCTCCCAACCATGACAGCCGTGGGCGAGCCCACAGTCTTGGCTGTCCCCATCGAGCCACGAGCTGAGCTAACTAGGTTGACGTACCGACCAATCTCCTCCTCGCGACGTCCCATACCGCCACGAAGCTGCCCTCGCGGGCCTCGAGACTGCTGTCGGCCTCGGCTGCACAAAGCAGGTGCACGTCTACACTAGATCCAGGCTCCAAGACCATAGAGCTCTCACAAACTCGCGAGACTCTCTATATTACAATAACTAACCTTGGCCACCCTTTTATAGGCTCTTGGCCGGTCATCGGGCATCCACACTTGGCCGCTCGCCCGTCCATACTTGGGCGCCCGCCCGTTAGTATATCCCTAACTCAGCTCGTCAATCAGCCTGCCCAGTTCCAAGCTTCCCCAAGCCTCGAAACTAGTCTTGCATGCGTATAGCACACGATAGATACACACTGTGCACATGACACGCAAGCAACGCAGATCACCGGGAGGGGGCTGGTAGTTCCAAGCTCAACTGTAAAACCGCTCTTCCCTCTTCTTCTGCGCATTCGGAAGAAGCTTTTATATTAGAGCTCTGTGAGGCTCTCCTTAGCTGGTCGAGTGGTGGTGGCAAACGAGGTCCTTCTTGTCACCATGTGGTACATTACTTCTTCTTGGGCCTTCTCCCGAGCATGCATTGGTCAGGTACAACGGTTGATCTAGAACTTCTTGTGGGTCGGCAGTGATGGGAGGCTTGCCCGGGCGAAGGTGGCCTGGACAGTGATCATTCAGCCACGATGCAGAGGGGGCCTAGGCATCATTGACCCCACCATGCAGAGGGGGCCTAGGCATCATTGACCCCACCATTCAGAGCCGCGCCTTGCTGGGCAAGCTGATTGTTAGAAGACTCCTTCCCGGTGGGGAGCCTTGGAAGGACTTCCTCTTGGCCCGGATTTCAGCCCGTACCCCGAGCCTGGGGAGCCCCTGGCCGCATAGCACTAGACGGATCTTCACCAAGATGCAGGCCCGTGGATTTACCCCAACTTTTGAGGACAGATTTGTAGCCAGCTTTGGGATCGCCTGAGGCCAGCCCTTAGGTAGTTAACTCCGGTAGCTTCATAGGAGCGTCTTCGGCAACCCCTGATCTAGAATCCTGAACCGTTTACCCAGTGGCCATATGTTGGGGGGCCAACCTCATGTATCATGGAGAGCATTGAGCATAGGACCTGCTACGTCCCTTGGAGATTGACTTGCACATAGGCATTTGCCCTTGGAGGCTCAGGAGAGAGGATTGGCAGGGATCTGGGGTAGGGACAGACTCAGCCTCTACTTTGACTCTGCTATTCCCCAGGAGTGGTTGACACCTATCCCAGACCCGACCCCCCCACAGTGGCTAGGCGTGTTTACTAGGCATGATATTCTCTTGGCAGTCCATGGCATGGATGAGGAATGCGGTTTGCTCACTTTTTCTATTTGTCCCCATGGCAAATTAGAGAGATCATAGCCCCCTTTGGAGGATTTCAGTGGCTGCACATTACAGAGGGTAAGGGTGATCGGATTTTAGGCATATGAGTGGCACATAGACCCCCCGCCGACCAAGGTGGCCATGGAGAGACTCTCGCGGTAATGGATTTGGGAGAGCCGGCCCCTCACGCACCCAAAAACTCTATATGCTAGGATCTCCAGCATATAGAGTTTCTGGGTGTGTCTATATTTTCTTACCTTGCTATGTCCTATCCGCTGGGGATAGTTGCCTACGGGAGACAAAGTTCACACAAGACTTTGACAAGGAAATCAGAAGGGTAAATTGGATGGGGTTGCTAGGATTGGGAGGGTGAATCTCTCGCATAGTTTTTGTGCTGACTCGTGTGATTCCTTGAGAGGGCTATGTCAGGGTGATGGGCATTTCGTTCGGTATGGCACTAGGTCCAGGCGAGGAGCTCCATTGATTTACACCAAGACTGAAGGATCATTCCACCTGTTAGAATGGAAGGTAGTCAGTACTATTTTTGGGACCGGTTGTTGCTTTGAAAATTTTTGGACAATTCGGGCAATTGTGTAAATAAGTGGCATAAGTAAGGCGTGGACACACATTTGGGTTGAATGAATCCTCTAACCACCTTAGAGGGGCAAGCTAGAGCCCCTTATTGATTGCTTTAAATGGAAAAGTAACAAAAAGATAGCAAGGAGTGGTTCAACACTAATAAAATGGAAATTCAAAGTTTTACCCCGACAAAAAGTCTATTGTAAAAGACAACATATAGAGCACTCAACTTACAAATTATGCATAGCCATGTCTCGATGCATTATGGTATGTTCCATTCACAATGAAATAACAATCCTGAGAATACAACTTACACATCCCCAGTGATGGAAACTGCAGCTGTATGATAATCTCCACATGCAATCTGACCAACTCGAACGTCTTCCGGTGCTTCATCTAGAAACTTTACAAACTTGTTAACCAAACGAGCTTCTTGGCGACCTTCACAGCTGAACCCTCTACCTAGTTGGCCATATTCATTGTAGCCTAGACAAAGGAAGGGAAAAATCAAATATTCAAGCATGTGTCAATACAACTGTGCAATATTAACAAAAACCTTTATCACATGGCAAAGCACTCTTGCTTTTCCGGATAAATTTCAAAACCGTGACAAAGAGACATCCAGACTACGTGATAAAGCTAACTACAGAAGATTGAAGCATTGGTGCTATACCCCAACTTTGCATTGTGCCTAACTCTGAAAGTGCTGCAACATGTGATGCACCACAAGCAACCTGGGTCACAGCCTGCCAAAAAAACGAAAAAGTTTATTTTTTCTCTTAAGATAATTAAAGCCACAATGACATGAAAAGTCAACTGCTCATCATACACCTAAGACAGATAATTACATTGCTTAGACAGTACTGCTTCAAATTTTGTGCAAGTTCAATTACTAGAATCTATGACAAACCCTAGACCTTTCTTTGGAGAAGACAAAATAATGCATGAACTGTGTTGATTGATCATCATTAGTCTTGGTAATTCTCGATGACGGGAAAAGTGTGCAAAGGCCTGAAAATTTCTTTTCGAAAAGTCAGCTTACCTTGATTATGCTGCCCAGTTACACATCTCAAGTCCTCACCAGCTCCTGGCCTTGTATAGGTGCTCTGTGCCCATGGTAGGGTGCTGTCTCACACATGGCGCCTGTTTTGCTGGCTGAAAGTGGTAAAGCTATCCTCTAGGTTTCAAGGATAAGCTCTACATGTGCTGTAGAAAATGTCTTTCTGGCATCAATTTCTTATGTAGGACACTACTTGTTTTGGTAGGCAGCTCTATATCACAAAATGTGGGACTTCTCACATAACTCGATGGATGGATAATCTCCAAGGCAACTGCTTAAGGGTTTCTTGGCTTACATATTGCAGGCACCTATACTTATGGCAGTGCTGGTGTGTGAACAGGAGTTAAGCCAGGGGCACTTTTTATCATGTAGTTTTTCCCTCCTGGCCATCTTGTGTGAAAGGACACCTTATCTAGGGTTTTATTGTACTTGCATATTATTATTGATGTGACCCACGTGCAGGTTTGTTAGAGGCGTCAGAGGCATTTGGGATGAGGAGGGTATGGTACGTGCCTCCAAAGACTTTTTTTAAAAGAGACGTTAGAGGTGTTTGTTATATATATATATATATATATATATATATATATATATATATATATATATAGAGAGAGAGAGAGAGAGAGAGAGAGAGGGTGTCACTTGGGTGTGTGAGGGGGAGAGAGAGAGAGAGTGTGAGAGAGAGTGAGAGAGTGTGTGTGAGAGGGGCTGCCCTGCGCAAGGTTTAAGCCTTAAGGAAGGGAAAGAGAGTGTGTATGAGAAAGGGAAAGACTCGAGAGAGAAAGAAAGAAAGAAAGAAAGATTTTATTAACGTCTTCCAAAAGACCGAACTCGGCCTATGAGACAAATCGGAGTACATGTATGGGGTATCCTCTGTCATCCCAACAAAATGAAAAAGTACTGAATAAAAAAGCTGAATCTGGATGTGTAGGGGATGGAGCTCTATTACTAGGAGAATGCAAAGCTATATGCATGGAGTATACAATCATGATATGCAACCTAGCTAGCTCCATCCTGTACCATACTGGGGGTATAAAATGGTATACATCAGTGAAGGGGGTGTCCACAGCTCCCTGAAGAACATGCCTGGGTGTGCTCTGAAGCGAGCCAGTCGCTCCTCACCCTCTCTGTGAAACTGAGCTCTGATCTCTGTCATCTCTCTCTGGTATAGGCGTGGTGTCCGAAAGCCAGGTGTCCTCTGTCTCCTGCGGGCTCTAAGTGTCTCTGCTCTCTGGAGAGTAATTCCCTGCCGTGTAGGGGCTGGGAGGGGTATGGATCTCTGAAAAAATGTAGTAATCTGTGTCTGTCGCCCCCCCTCTGGAGCTGTCTGAGCCTGTAATAATGTCTCTCTGTGGCGCTGTATGTCTAGAATGTATCTCCCCAGTATGCGCTGGTCAGTTGCCTCAAAGATCTGGCGTAGGGAATGTGGCTCTCTGAATAAAATGGGATATCTCTCTCTGATGGCTGTATATGCTCTGCATCTGCATACATAATGCTCCTCACTCTCCACCTCCTCTCTGCACAATCTGCATACCCTCTCCTCTCGGGGGATCCGTGCTGCTCTGCCAGTCTCAATCTCCAATCGGTGTGATGAAACTCTGAGCTGACCAATAGCCACTCGGGAGCCGTGTGGTAAAAAGCCCTCCATGTATCTAGGCCTCTCTATAAATCCATCATCAGTGATACTCATGAAGTGATCTCTGTAGTATAGCATCTTCGGTGGAAGAGGCTGTGTAGGCGATATCCATGTCTCTCGTGTATAGAGCTGCCATAGATCCTGTCTCAATACTCTGTTCCTCTCACTATGAGAGAGACGGATATGTGGTGCATCCCTGTCATACTGGAATGGTGGTAGATGATCCATGTCTAGGCCATGCTGTGAGAACCAATGTGTGACCTGTGCATACCATGATCCTCTGTCTCCTGCCTCAGCCAACTGTCTAGATGCCTGAAAAGCTCTGTATGATAATCTGTCCTGTGGCATCTCTCTGAATCTCTCTAGCAGGCATATAGTCTGAAATATGGCCTCTACCATCATAGGAGGCGCAACAAACTCTGCTCAGATAATGTCATGAGGTACTGACGGTTTGCTGCGTATCATGCGTGCCATCATGAGGGCCTGTGGTCTCTCTATCTGTGTCCACCAATGGGTAGCAAGGCCTGGCGCCCATACTGCTGCTCCATACATCAATGCCGGTGTGACTAATGTGTCAAATAGCCACCCCTTCGTCCGGGGCTCCTGAAAATGCGCCTGGTGGCACTGTCTCTCTAGCATAGCCAATGCTGCATATCCCCGTGTCAATCTAGCTCTGGCTGCTGAACCCATGGTAAAGCGTGTGGCTGCTGCAGAGAAGGTAACCCCTAGGTACACGTATGATGTCACCACCTCCACCTGGCATCCTGCGAGAGTGAATGTCAGCTGACTCCTGCCCTGTCTCGATGTATGAAAGACCATAACCTTGGTTTTCCCAAGGTTCACAGTAAGACCCCTCTGTGTGCAAAAATCATGGAGTGCATGTAGATGCTGTTGTAGACCACCGGGGGACTCAGACACTAATACAATATCATCAGCATAGAGCATAATATGTACTGAGGTACCTGCTAAATCAACTCCATCTCCGCCTCCCCGTGTAATGAAGTCAGCCACCTCATCAATGTATAACCCAAATAGCGTGGGGGAAAGTGGGCATCCTTGCTTCACACCAATGGTGCTAGCAATAGTCTCGGACATACCTCCTGGACATCTGACTCGCCCAAAAACCTGCTCATATAATGCATAGATGCCCCATGTCATATCTGCTGGTATGCCAAGAGACTGCAGGCGCTGAAAGAGCCTCTCTCGTGGTGCTGTGTCAAATGCCTTGCGGAAATCCACAAAGCAGCAATAGAGCTTTCTCTTCCTCACTCTGGCCTGATCAATCATACATCTCAAAGTGAATACATGGTCAGTGGTAGAGAAAGCTCTCCTGAAGCCTGCCTGCCCTGATGAGCGTAAACCTACTCGCTCAGCATATAAGCTAAGCTCCTGCTCCAGCACTGCACCATAGAGTTTGGCCAGCACGTGGCCAACCATAACCGTCCTGTAGTTGCTCGGATCGAGCATATTCCCTGTTTTGTGAATCGGCACAATGGTGTGCATCGTCCACTCCGTAGGCAAACCCTCTGCTAGTGCCCTGTTAAACAGGTGTGCAAGAAAAGGAGCTAAAGAATCTACTGCATATATGAGATGCTCACCCTGCAGGCCCATATGGTCGGCGGCCCGTCCATGCTGTAGGCGGCGGATAGCTTCCTGTACCATCGAGTGGGTAAAGAAGCTAGCTGTGGTAGGTCGAGGCTCCTGTGGCTGAGGTATAGGTGGCTGCTGTGGGGCATGGTATAGACCCTCTGCATATGTGTGCCATGTCTGTGGGTCTGCAATAGGTGTCGGGGTCCGGGGCTCTCTGAAGTGCCGCCATGAGACAGGGCTATCTCTACTCATGAAGAAATGAAAGATCTCTAGCTCCTGTATCTCTGCGAAGGCCCGCCTTTTGCGGCGAGTAAGTCTCCTCATCTCTCTCCTCGACTCCTCCTCTGTGATGGCTCACAAGGCTCTCTGTATGCGGAGTCGTGAGTATAGGGCTCTGCACTCGTCATCATACCATCTGTTCTGGGGCATAGTCCCAGGTCTCGCAGGCTCTCCTGAGTGTACACGATGTGGGAAGCTCTGTAATGCAGCCGTGTGTAGGAGTGATGCGAGCTGGGCTGTAATGGTATCCATAGATGCCAGGGGATCCATGAGTAGGAGCCCATCCTCTACTCTGCCAGCGTATATGTCTGCCATGTCATGTGTGAAGTAGATGGTAGTGTGTGGCGTCGGTATGTGGGGGGCTGGTGATACTGGTGATCCGGCTAGTGAAAATGCCAAGTATGTATGATCTGCCCCAATAGGACGAGGTGGAATGGAGAATGAGGTGACAAGCTGTGATGCCTCCAAAGACCCCATAATGTAGTCTACCACCGTGCCTCCGGTCCGTGTATGACCCCCATGTGGGAAGCATGTCAGCCCTCCTGATCCCGGCCACTGTAGCATCCCGTCATAAATAACGAGACGATGCCTGGCTCCCAACTCTAGTAAGTGGTCCCCATAATGTCCTCTGTCTGGTCCAGTGTCCTCTGATGCCCGACTAGTGGGTGCGAGTCTTGAGAGCTTAGAGGGGCCCTTATAGCTCCCATGTAGAGACTCAAACGGACGAAAATGGGCAGAAACGGGCAAATCCCAAACGGTCAGAAATAGGCAGAATGCAAAAATGGTAAAAAGAAATCAACTATGCCTAGACGCCTCGAACGCCCCGGAAGACTCGTATGTCTCGAACACCTCCAACGGTTAGAGGCGCGCCTCGTAACTATGCCTACGTGCAAGGAAGTGTTGCACTCTCACTCCTCACTATTGTCTCTGTGCTCCATTCTCTGTGTGTGTAACCCTAGACCTGCACTTCCTTTGCTACTAGAGCTCTCAGCTCCTGCCTCCTGTGCTTAGTGCTGCCGGCACAGACCCTGTCCCCCTCACGAGAGCCACCCTGCTCACGAGAGCTACTTATGTGCGTTGTGCTCGTCTTCCTCTCCATGCCTCCTACTTGCGCTGCCATCCATGGGCAGCACTAGTGCCTGGAGCTCCATAGCCCGTCTCGCTTACCCAGCCACCCCCCATTTTCAACGTGCTCCGGAGGTTTTTCCCTAGCAAGTCTTTTCCAGACTTTTTCGTGGCCTCCTCTTCAACAGGACCGTCTTCCTCTATGCCAAGCCCGCCTCGTCGTCCATGCTCCTGGCCTGCTGCAGACCTTCACAGGAGTATACATATCAGCTTTTTTTAGCTTGCAGGTTTTGTGCATACAGGGATTTTGGGAGTGTCAAAATTTTGGGGCTTTTCTGAAATTCATACGATTCAGGACAAATTGGGGTCCCGCTCTCTACAAGAATTGTACGACATACACTGTTAGCCCTAGGGCTACCAGCCGCAGGCCTCGGCCGTCGCGCCGCCCACCCCACTCAGCAAGCTGAGTCACAATAAGTAACCGCATGGCTTAAGGGTCTCCGAGATAATGCATCTGCTTCCTTGTTGGCTTTGACATTCATCGGCCACAACATGGCTTGCTTGGTTCAAGCCTGCTCCAATGCAATCTCATCATGTTCAACCACAAAAAAAGGTCTAGAATATCCAACATTGGTCCTTTGCCAGCATAAAGTCTCAATGCTTCAAAAGGATTCTGTTTCAGCTTTGGTCCACAAAGATGCCATGGCTTTATTTATCGAAACATGCAATGGGCTAAGCACCATTGCAAACCATTTGTCGAACTTCCTGGCATGATGTCAATCTAATGATCTTCGATCTCTCTGGCTTCTTTGCCTTCCTTTCCTTTACCTGTCCTGAGGAAACTGCATCTGAAAGAGTAGGCCTAGGAGTAGCTTCCTTGTCTCCTCCATGATAAATAGAGCGGGTAGCTCTAGATCCTTCTGCAATGGTGACTTGAAAATAGGCTTTAGCAACTTCAACTCCTTCGACTTCAGTGGCTCAATCCTTGATGAAATCTGCAAACATTTGAGGTCTCTAAGAGGTCGTCTGAAAACTGCTGAGAGTCATGGTACTCTTTTGATGTCATGGCCGCAGTTCCCATCAAAAAGTCCTGAATCGGCCTTATAGTTGTTCCCTTCATTAGGCCCTTGGTCTCCCTCTGCTCTCAACATGGCTCTGTCACCCCAAGAAAGTTTCTTCAAGAGAAATCTTGCTCTGATACCACTGTAAGCCCAGCGGAGCGTGCAGTGACAAACTCAACCATGTGTCCAAGAGATAAAAATATAAAGAGAGAGAGGAGAGAGAGAAAAGGGAATGGGGATCTTGCACAGCACACCACATTGAGCCGGAAACAGGCCCCGCCCCCTTTCAGGAATTTATTCAGGAACAATCCATGGGCACGCTGGCCAGGATCAATACAATCAATGAATACAAAACAAACAAATATGCCAATGTAGGATATCCAAGTCGATGTCGATGTCGACATACAAGATCTCTGATGTTGAGCACACCACGAGATGACCCACAAGTATCTCTCACCGGGCTAGTACCAAATCCAAATATCCAAATCTAAATCCAATGAATCCAAAGGAGCTGAATTATACATGCCTCAAGCGCAGTGGTTTAGCAGCCTTGCTCATAGATGGAAATGCCCGAGCTCCATCGGTACCTAGGCTCGACGTACGGAGGTCGTATGGTTGGCAACGCCGTCTTTGCGCGTCAATGTTTTTCTCTGGAGACTCCTGCATCTTAAGCTCCCTACGAGAGACGGACTCTCTAGCTGGGCCCCAATCTCACCGATGTGCCCGTTCTATCACACCCATAACGAGCATTCCACATCTTCTGGGCATGCCCAACAGCCCAAGTTCTATGGAGAGGAACAAAGAAGTGGCTGGACAGCAGGGGCACACAGCATCAATTTACTTGGAAGCACACACTACTGGGGGATGTCAAAAGGCTTAACCCGGCATTAGCCAGTATCTAGCCTTGGATCAGATACGTAGTGTTGCAACAGATCTGGCTCGCCCAAAACCAAATTGTCTTTCGACGGTGCCCTCATATGCAGCGCCCTGAATGGAAGGAATAGGTGTTTGTAGCTGAATTTAAAATTCTCACTGCCCCCTTTAAGTCGGAGCTCCTGGACTCTACCAAGCGGTTACTCATTAGCTCTTAGCCTATTGATCACAGGTGACATTTTCCCTCTTTTTTTGTAACTAATCGATATTAATAATAAAATTACCTTCTCTCTCCAAAAAAAAAATCAGTACAAATTGGGGCCAAAATTGTATGCAAAATTTGGCCCTTTAGTGTTTGGAAGATGTATTGGGGTTATATTGCAAAGATTGACAAAGTAGCACACACATTGTGTGTTTCAGGACACTTCGGTGAGTACAATGCAAGCAACCTCGTGGTTGTGGTTGCATCTTTGCAAAAGATTTGGGCACGAGCATTCTGTTTCCTAGCAGTGCACATTAGTGCTTTTTGGGTTGCTTGCAGGTATTAAATTGTGGATTTTGACAACATGGCTCAAAATGCTACACATGTATTTGGAATGCTATCCCAAGCGGATAAGCTAGATGGGGACAAACTACTCCCTGTGGAGTTTCATGATTCGGAATCTGTTGGTTAGCCAAAGGGCTTCGGGATATTGTGTGTGGTGATGACACACACCCACTTTCCTTGCAGCCAGCAACGCCTCAAAGGGGAGCTGCTCAAAGAGCTCTAGGAGCTGAGGTAGAGCATACTGCTCAGTTGATGAAAATATAAACTCTACACAATGGGGACAGAATGGGCTGAACCCCCCCCCACCCCCCAGGTATTTTTATTATGGAGGAGTATTTCTGCTGTGCAAGTTTTGGGGGCTTCACCCAATCATTGGGACTCTTGCCAATAGGGCCATCAATACAGACGCCTAAGTAATCCATGATAAATCCAATATACATGTATAGATACCAAAATACCCACAAATCCACGCATACTCCCAGTCGGTACATATACAAGAACAAAACAACAAGTGAAACCTTCAAATCAGCCGGTACATCTTCACTTCCAAGTGGTACTATACATACGAAAGGCCTAGTAAAGATGGTACGTAGTATAACCAGCAGGTACAAGTGATACAGAGGCATAACTAGCAGCTAAAATGGTTGGAACGGCATGTACAGTGGCTGGTACAGCAAGTACAATTCTCAAAACAGCAGCTGTATCTACTGTACCAGATTCTGTACCTGGTGTTTTGAGAACTGTACCTGCTGTTTTGAGGGCTGTACTTGCTGTATGGGCTGTTTTGAGAACTGTACCTGCTGTTACTGTACCGAATTCTGTACCCCTCCAATCAGCCCATACAGCAGGTACATGGGTTGGTACAACAATTAGGGCAACAGGTACAAGGACGGTACAGCCATCAAACCCCTTTGCGCCATAATCTCCACACAACTTGATCTCTCACACCTTGGGCAAAACCAGAACTTAAGAGCTCCCCCCTTGACCAGAGAACTCTAAGTAACCCCAAATGATGGTAAGAGAATACGGGATTAACGAGAATGTGTAAAGAACACCGGGATTTGAACTGAAGTTAGATGCTACTAACGAAATATACCAAGAACAAGATGTGTATTTGAATGAGCTAAACTCCAGGAAGTGAACAAGTGATGTTCCAAGATCCCTCTAACACTCCCACTTCACTGACTTTCCCCTTAATACACAACACGCAAGTCTTTGATTTTTCCAAAAATGATGTATGTAAGTCACAGAAACCTCAGATCAATTACCTCTATGAACACGATGTTGATACAAATCATGGTCACAAAAAACCCGTTTCTAACTTTTGAAACCTCAAAACCTCAAAAACACTTGAAACCTTTGCAATACAGCAGTTTTGCCCAAATTATAGGTTTCGTTTTCTTTTAAATTCTTTCGATTTTTTTGCTTTTCTTCCGCATCACCTTGCAAGTTCTCTCCTCCTCTGTCTTAAAAAACCTTAAAACCTCAAGGTTTTTTTCATCATCATACTATGTTTTTTGGTGGCTTTTATATGTTTTTTTAATACTTATAATTAATAAAAATACTGATTTTCAAAACAAAACCCCAAAAACCTCGAAACGTTTCTTGTGACTATGATATGACTGTAGTTGACTAGTTTATTGAGCTGCCCCTTCCAAAAATCATAAGGATACCGGAGTGGTTGGACGACGAACACTTTGTGGCTGTGTATAGGCAGCAGAGGACCACCATGCTGGAGTGGCAGACACAATGAAGCCATTGGATGGCTAAAAGGTGAGCAAGTAGCTGTGATGGGCGAGCAAGTGCAAAGGCGATTCAAAAACAGAGCTGTCAAGAACAAGCAATGCCCGGCCTGCAGCTTTGCCTCCTGGAAACAGCCAGCTAGTTGAGGTGGCCGGTTGGCACGGCCCGTGGTTGAAACAAGCGGCGCCGCTCACTATGGTGGAGGTTGGAGGAACTGGCAATGCAGCCCTATTGGACTGAGCCTCTGCAATTGTGCCGCCCAGGCTCGCGGGCAAACGGTAGTACTGGCGGCAAGCGGCTCTGAACGAGCGTGGTGGGAACAATGCGCAAAGGATGGAAAAGTGTGCTGATGGGGGGCTTATGGGCTCTAATACCATTGTTGGGGAGAGGCCGGTATCGCGCAGATGGAGGCAGGGTGCATCGGCAAAAGGGAGAGGCAGGCAAGGGGGAGGCTCCAACTCGCTAGTCTACTGAGGACAACTGTATACATTGCAAATCCAAGCTTTTCCTTTCCTTTGTTATTTTTCAAAAAAATGGGTTTCCTCATATTTAGTGAACTATCAGTTCTTGATGCAAAGCTCAAATGGGCCATCAAAGATAAGTTTCCTCTCTACTATTCAAAGAAACTTTAAAAGCTTTGTGAGTGTGGTTAGGCTCATTATTTCAACCTCATACATGTTGGATTAGGTCACCTATGAGAGACAAAATTTGGAGGTACATAATGAAAGAAGCACACATACAAGTCAACCACACAAACCCACGACTATACCTTGATAAGATAAAAAGTGCAACTTACATAAAAGTGCAATTTACATAAAAGTAAGAGCCTATGTGTGTATAGCCCTAACTAGCACCAAGATTAAAAGATATCGTGATGTGGCATTTGATCCAATAGTCATGTTATAAACTGCAAACCATGTGACACTTATTGCTAAGAGAAATGCCATCAAACTAATAATAATGCCTAATACAAATATCCAGTAAAGTATATGTCACGATCTCCTCTATAATGTAAGTGTGGATGTACGAAGTTACTTTCACAAATTGTATCAAGCTTAAAGCTTGCAAAAACCCAAACTTATCTCTAGAAAGCCCCTTTGTAAGATGTTTGCCACGTTGTCCCGAGTCGAACGGTAGACAACCTTGATCTAGCCTACATGAAGTCTCTCTCTCTCTCTCTCTCTCTCTCTCTCTCTCTCCTATTTTCTTGGATGATGATCTCACGAGGATGCAGCTTGAGCATAGGAGAACTTGCATGCCACGAGTCTTACACGCGAGGAGAGAAGGCAAGAAGGCCTTCTATCGAGATGGTCGGGTCATCATTGATGGCCGGCCCATGGATTAGCGGTTTGGGGCCTATGGGACACAGACCAGGCCACTGACAGAGATACACATAGCAGTATGGAACTGTAATGGTTCACTATGGGTGCAGCCTGGACGACTGGAGCATGTTATGGTGGGGAGAGACATCATACTTCTGACAGAGACACATCAGAGCCCAGAGAGAGGGCTACCTCGAGTAGAGGGATTCCAGTGGGAGTCAGCATACAGGAGGACCACACGCCAGGGTACCTCGAGAGGGTCGGGGGGAGTAGCAGTCCTATTCAGACGAGAGCTACAGGGGAGACTGAGAGTGGTAGCACAGGATCCAGAGGCCAGATACATGTGGATCAGCTTACAGCTCTCACAGGACAGGGTTATATACATAGCTCTATGTTACTTTTCTCCATTAGGATCATCCTATGTCATTACAGAGGACATGCCACAGGAGGAGGAGATAGGAGCCTCGCCATACACTTGTCTGTCAGAGGAGATTATGCATTATTCTACACTAGGGGAAGTATTTCTTACGGGCGACTTCAATGCCCACACACAGAGCAGACAGTGTGAGGTGTATGACTATGATGACATGGAGATCCTCCACCCTGTGGATCCAGAGGAGATAGGGGCTAGTCGGGCATCAGAGGACACTGGACCAGACAGAGGACATTATGGGGACCACTTACTAGAGTTGGGAGCCAGGCATCGTCTCGTTATTTATAACGGGATGCTACAGTGGCCGGGATCAGGAGGGCTGACATGCTTCCCACATGGGGGTCATACACGGACCGGAGGCACGGTGGTAGACTACATTATGGGGTCTTTGGAGGCATCACAGCTTGTCACCTCATTCTCCATTCCACCTCGTCCTATTGGGGCAGATCATACATACTTGGCATTTTCACTAGCCGGATCACCAGTATCACCAGCCCCCCACATACCGACGCCACACACTACCATCTACTTCACACATGACATGGCAGACATATACGCTGGCAGAGTAGAGGATGGGCTCCTACTCATGGATCCCCTGGCATCTATGGATACCATTACAGCCCAGCTCGCATCACTCCTACACACGGCTGCATTACAGAGCTTCCCACATCGTGTACACTCAGGAGAGCCTGCGAGACCTGGGACTATGCCCCAGAACAGATGGTATGATGACGAGTGCAGAGCCCTATACTCACGACTCCGCATACAGAGAGCCTTGGGAGCCATCACAGAGCAGGAGTCGAGGAGAGAGATGAGGAGACTTACTCGCCGCAAAAGGCGGGCCTTCGCAGAGATACAGGAGCTAGAGATCTTTCATTTCTTCATGAGTAGAGATAGCCCTGTCTCATGGCGGCACTTCAGAGAGCCCCGGACCCCGACACCTATTGCAGACCCACAGACATGGCACACATATGCAGAGGGTCTATACCATGCCCCACAGCAGCCACCTATACCTCAGCCACAGGAGCCTCGACCTACCACAGCTAGCTTCTTTACCCACTCGATGGTACAAGAAGCTATCCGCCGCCTACAGCATGGACGGGCTGCCGACCATATGGGCCTGCAGGGTGAGCATCTCATATATGCAGTAGATTCTTTAGCTCCTTTTCTTGCACACCTGTTTAACAGGGCACTAGCAGAGGGTTTGCCTGCGGAGTGGACGATGCACACCATCGTGCCGATTCACAAAACAAGGGATATGCTCGATCCGAGCAACTACAGGACGGTTATGGTTGGCCATGTGCTGGCCAAACTCTATGGCGCAGTGCTGGAGCAGGAGCTTAGCTTATATGCTGAGCGAGCAGGTTTACGCTCATCAGGGCAGGCAGGCTTCAGGAGAGCCTTCTCTACCACTGACCATGTATTCACTTTGAGATGTATGATTGATCAGGCCAGAGTGAGGAAGAGAAAGCTCTATTGCTGCTTTGTGGATTTCCGCAAGGCATTTGACACAGTACCACGAGAGAGGCTCTTTCAGCGCCTGCAGTCTCTTGGCATACCAGCAGATATGACATGGGGCATCTATGCATTATATGAGCAGGTTTTTGGGCGAGTCAGATGTCCAGGAGGTATGTCCGAGACTATTGCTAGCACCATTGGTGTGAAGCAAGGATGCCCACTTTCCCCCACGCTATTTGGGTTATACATTGATGAGGTGGCTGACTTCATTACACGGGGAGGCGGAGATGGAGTTGATTTAGCAGGTACCTCAGTACATATTATGCTCTATGCTGATGATATTGTATTAGTGTCTGAGTCCCCCGGTGGTCTACAGCAGCATCTACATGCACTCCATGATTTCTGCACACAGAGGGGTCTTACTGTGAACCTTGGGAAAACCAAGGTTATGGTCTTTCATACATCGAGACAGGGCAGGAGTCAGCTGACATTCACTCTCGCAGGATGCCAGGTGGAGGTGGTGACATCATACGTGTACCTAGGGGTTACCTTCTCTGCAGCAGCCACACGCTTTACCATGGGTTCAGCAGCCAGAGCTAGATTGACACGGGGATATGCAGCATTGGCTATGCTAGAGAGACAGTGCCACCAGGCGCATTTTCAGGAGCCCCGGACGAAGGGGTGGCTATTTGACACATTAGTCACACCGGCATTGATGTATGGAGCAGCAGTATGGGCGCCAGGCCTTGCTACACATTGGTGGACACAGATAGAGAGACCACAGGCCCTCATGATGGCACGCATGATACGCAGCAAACCGTCAGTACCTCATGACATTATCCGAGCAGAGTTTGCTGCGCCTCCTATGATGGTAGAGGCCATATTTCAGACTATATGCCTGCTAGACAGATTCAGAGAGATGCCACAGGACAGATTATCATACAGAGCTTTTCAGGCATCTAGACAGTTGGCTGAGGCAGGAGACAGAGGATCATGGTATGCACAGGTCACACATTGGTTCTCACAGCATGGCCTAGACATGGATCATCTACCACCATTCCAGTATGACAGGGATGCACCACATATCCGTCTCTCTCATAGTGAGAGGAACAGAGTATTGAGACAGGATCTATGGCAGCTCTATACACGAGAGACATGGATATCGCCTACACAGCCTCTTCCACCGAAGATGCTATACTACAGAGATCACTTCATGAGTATCACTGATGATGGATTTATAGAGAGGCCTAGATACATGGAGGGCTTTTTACCACACGGCTCCCGAGTGGCTATTGGTCAGCTCAGAGTTTCATCACACCGATTGGAGATTGAGACTGGCAGAGCAGCACGGATCCCCCGAGAGGAGAGGGTATGCAGATTGTGCAGAGAGGAGGTGGAGAGTGAGGAGCATTATATATGCAGATGCAGAGCATATACAGCCATCAGAGAGAGATATCCCATTTTATTCAGAGAGCCACATTCCCTACGCCAGATCTTTGAGGCAGCAGACCAGCGCATACTGGGGAGATACATTCTAGACATACAGCGCCACAGAGAGACATTATTACAGGCTCAGACAGCCCGAGAGGGGGGGCGACAGACACAGATTACTACATTTTTTCAAAGATCCATACCCCTCCCAGCCCCTACACGGCAGGGAATTACTCTCCAGAGAGCAGAGACACTTAGAGCCCGCAGGAGACAGAGGACACCTGGCTTTCGGACACCACGCCTATACCAGAGAGAGATGACAGAGATCAGAGCTCAGTTTCATAGAGAGGGTGAGGAGCGACTGGCTCGCTTCAGAGCACACCCAGGCATGTTCTTCAGAGAGCTGTGGACACCCCCTTCACTGATGTATACCATTTTATACCCCCAGTATGGTACAGGATGGAGCTAGCTAGGTTGCATATCATGATTGTATACTCCATGCATATAGCTTTGCATTCTCCTAGTAATAGAGCTCCATCCCCTACACACCCAGATTCAGCTTTTTTATTCAGTACTTTTTCATTTTGTTGGGATGACAGAGGATACCCCATACATGTACTCCGATTTGTCTCATAGGCCGAGTTCGGTCTTTTGGAAGACGTTAATAAAATCTTTCTTTCTTTCTTTCTTTCTCTCTCTCTCGCATGATGATAATGAACCTCAATGTGCTTTGTAAGTGTGTGAAAATTTGGATTTTTAAAAGTGCCAATAGCACTCTGACTATCTATGAGAGTAGGAGTTGCACCATTGTGCATTTTCCATGTCTGCCAACAACCTCCTCAGCCATATGCACTCTACCATGGCCCTGAAGATTCCTTTGTACTCAGCTTCACATGAAGAAGTCGCCACAATGAGCTGTTTCTTGCTAAGCCAAGATCAATGAGCTGCTGAACAAAAACAAATTTCAACTGTGGATTGTCGCATATCATAGTCACCAGTCCAATCTGAATCACTATAGTCATACAAGTGAATGTCACCTCTTCTAGAATAAACAATCCAGGTGAATATGTGCCTTGGAGGAACCTGAAGATCCTCTTCATGGCTTTCCAATGTGAAGTGCATGGAATGTATATAAACTTGCTTAGCACGTAACAAGGTAGGATCAAAACGTACGTACGGATCCAATCCGTACCGTACGAGGATCCGTACGTACGGATCGATCCGTACATTTTTTTTTGGGGGGAGGGGTTTCGCCTGCGATAAACGTTTCGCCATTTTGTTGTGTTTTGTTCTAAACTTTGTGCCTTCTGTGCGGCGTGCCTGCGTCTTGCGTCTGGACTCTGGAGGCCGTACGACCTCAACCTTCCATATGTATTTTTACCAATGGTACGTATTTTTACGTTCCTTAAAATTTTTTTCCGTACCAAACAACGTACAGTACGTACGGATCCGTACAGTACATAACGTTTGGTATCACCTTGGCACGTAAAGATACGTCTTGTCTAGCGTTGCATAGATAAATCACCCATCCAACAGCCTGACTCTAGAGAGTGGCATCCACATAATCTCCGGCATCAAAGCTATTGAGCTTGATGCCTATCTCAACAAGAGTTGTAATTGGCTTGCAGTTTGCCATATCAAACCGCTTCAAAATCCCATTGATATGCTTTGTCTCGGACATTACTATGACATCCTCTTTCTGCATAAACTCTATGCCCAAATAATAATGCAAGAGAGCAAGATCTGACATCTCAAAAGCAGTCCCCAATTGCTACTCAAATTTTCTCTGCATTAATAAAATACCCTGCCAAGATCATGTCATCTACATAAAGCAATATGATAACCAAAATTGTTTTTCCTTCCAATGTAGGGAGTGCTCTTAGTTGGACTATTCTAAAGCCCCAAGCTGCTCACATATGCATGTATCTTCCAATACCAAGCTCTACAAACCATAAAGATCCTGTATTGATACACACTTGGTTTTTGTGTCTTACAACCTCATATCCAGGTGGTTGCTGCACATAAACTTCTTCTTGAAGATCGCCATTTAGAAATGCAGACTTTATGACTAACTAATGCATACACCATCCATGATGGACTACTAAAGCACATACCATTCTGACAATTGTCATCTTTGACATGGAAGAAAAAGTCTCATCATCGTCAATTCCCTTCTCTTCGTATCCTTTAGCCTTGCCAATGGATACCAAGAGATCCCATGTTTGGTTTTTCAAAATAGAGGCATATTCCTCTTGCACTGCATTTTCCCAATATAAAATACCTTTGGCTTACTCGTAAGTACACGACGCTTCTATTAGCGGTCATCTCCTGTCTGTATATTACACCAAGGCCTCTGTTGTTGTGGGTGTGCCCACCCGTTTTTGGTGTTTCCCCATTTTTCCTCACTCTCCATGTATTTTTTTCCCATTTTTTTGAGGTGTGGAGGGCTGTCGGCTGATTTTGTTGCTAGCCGACTTGTTGATTCTGCTACCCGACTCCTTTTGGTGACCAGGTCAACTGCTGCCACTTGGCCGACCAGGTGTTTTCTGGTCGTGTGCACACTTAGTGCTGGTCGTGAGCAGTGGCTGTTGCTGTCGGCCTGTTTTAGACTAGCTAACCAACAGCCTAGGGCCATATAAAATGGCCCCTTGCCCCCCCACACTCTCAGTTGAGTATTGGACCGGATCTATTGTATATAGTGCAGAGTTCATACAGCTTCACTCTATCTCTTCTGCGTTTGCTCTTCCTCACACAGTTGAGCGTTTTTCTTGTTGGTGGTTGCGTTTGCTCATCTTCATGTTGGTGTCTTGCTACGTTGTGCTCTCAGCAGTTTGTCTCATATCTGCTGCATATTCCGACATGGTATCAGAGCCCCAAGTGGCTTGAAGGTTGGAGACATTGGAGAGCTTGCGGGATTGTTTCTTGAAGACCTTGGAGCTTGCGGGAGATTTGAAGAGCTTGCGGGACTGCTGGTTTTTTGGTGCTGATTGGAGATCTCTTGGGCTATTCGGGACTTGGAGATTGGGTAGAAGGCGGCCATCACCGTTGGACAGCCACCTTGCATATTAGTTGCAGCCTCTTCTTCATTTTGTCCCACCCTCCCTCCCTTCACAAGACCAAAGTAACCCTCCCGAGATGGCAGACTTGCTTGAGATGACTGAGAAGCCACGTGAAGATCCCTACTCTCCCCACGTTCCTGGTGGATCTACAGTTGGACGAGACCAACTATGGCATCTGGAAGGTTATGGAGTCTATATTGGAGTCTTATGACTTGGCTGATTTCTTAGGCCTCCAATACCAGCCACGAAGAGAAAAGCACCCAGAAAAAAATGCTGAAGAAGAAGGCCCTAAACTCCCAAAAAACACTGTTGTAAACACAGCAACCAGCCACCTCACCTGCTCCAAAATCCACCAGGAAAAAATGGAGATGCAAAAGCCGAGTGTTGGACCGCAACTGGGAGCCACCAAAGAAGAGCGATTTGCAGAAAACACAGATGGAGGAGAGATGACAGTAGCAAGGCATCACAGAAATGCAAGGAGGGGGGCCGGATCAGCAGGAAACCTGGGCAATGATACCATGATAAAATTGCACAATGTAGAAGCAAAACATAGGAGAGAGAGAGAGAGAGAGAGAGGCATTAGACAATGAACATCTTTATTATGTAGCAAGAGGCTTTACAATAGCAATACTAGCCAGCAGATGGTGTAGAACAATGTGCCTGTGGATTGGAATGGGGAGGCCTTTATATAAGGAGGAGTGTCTCAATGTAGCTGGTAGACTTCCCTCAAGGAGTTGGCCGATAGCAGCCCACGACCTGGAAATTCCCACGACTAGCATAAATGAGAAAATACATGAGATAAATGTCCAACCTAATACAAGGCCAAGATCCCACTCAACACATAAGATGCACAAATTCTAACATAAGGTACAGAGAGATGGAAGTTGTTTTTCATTAAAAACAGCATCTCTACTAGTGAAGATTTTGTGCTATAACCTGTAACCCGTGCTTTCATAGCTATACCCCACAAAAATACATTTAACAACTTTGTTATAAAGCTTGGTCCTCATCTCTCAGGCACACGTGCATATGCCATGCAACCAAATATGGCATATAGTCCACATTTGGACTCCTATCATACCAAGCTTCAACCCAAGTAATGCTCTCCAAAGCTTTTGTGTTACATGTGCTGAACTCAGCACTGCTTCAACCCAAAACTTGCGTGGCAACCCTTGCGAGGCCGAATATTTGCCTTTACCTTTGCCTTAGTCTTTAGCCACAAAAGCCTGTTCTAAACCACCATGAGAGGCTAACAGCTCCTCTTGAAGCAAGAATCCCACCAACTCATTAAAGGTGATAGGAGTTGCATCTCCTATTGAGAGAGGTCATTGAATTCATATAGGAGGGTGTAAGGAAGTTCAAAGTGGTAGACACCATCTATCTATCCTCCATGACCTCATCAATACCAAGTAGTTGCCCCCTAAAATTCTTGATCTTTGTAACATGATCTGTCATGGAATCACCTTTATCCATGGACATATATCTAGCTGTCTCTTCAAATACATAACTCTAGCTTAATTCCATACTTGTTACATCTTGGCTAGAGTCTCCCAAGCATTTCTTGATGTCCTACAAGACCTAATAAAATTGTCCGGTTGACAGACAAGGCAATCATAGACATCGCCTCTATATCTCTAGTATCCCACCACCTTTGCTCTACGGTTGGCTAAAGCACAACACATGCTACAGTTGCATCTCTATGAGGAGTGGTTGGTTGTATAGGCACAAACCTTGCATCAACACATAAGCCTATGTCCCAAAGGCCATTGGCTACCAAAATGTTGCGAAGCATGAAACTCCACAAGGAGAAGTTGGATCCATCCCAATTGTCCTTGAGGGAAAGAGAACACAAAATTTCTACATCTCTTACTACCATGATATTCAAGCTACCGAGACAAACACTAACTTCAAGTATCTCAAGACTGTGTCAAACATACACTCTCACAGAGAGTATACACTCAGCACTTTGTAACTGAGTATCTACAAATAGATGTATAAAAGCAAAGGAACCGGACTAGAAATATTACAAGAACAGTTGAATCTCCAAAAGATGCTTTCCTCAAATTGCAAATAGTTGATGCACAGGTTTGTTCGCTCACATGACCAGGAACTAAAACTGGAACTCGTTCACCAATGGGAACAGGACAAAATCTTTGCCATGAACAGAACTCCGAAGTGCAACCGGCCTTCAATACCACTAATGGGCGGTAAACAAAAACTTCACCACACACAAGCACTTTAAACAACTAATACTTGGAGAGAGAGAGAGAGAGAGAGAGAGAGAGAGAGAGAGAATAGAGAGAGAATGTAGACAGGAAGAGCTAGATTGCTCCTACACAAGAGTAGTGGTGGCCCCAAACCGCTCTGGCACCCCGGCAGATATTTCTTTACTCTTCACTAAGTTGGGTTACAACTTCACCAGCCTCGCTCCAATTATCCTCAGATAGGACTGCTCCCGCACACGCACTAGCACCCAAGGCCCGCAAGTGAAGGCTTCTTTGGCCTCCTCTCAAACCCACGCTGTGGTTATGACTAGAGCCCTCCCCCATACCTCATTTATATAGTGCTTTTAAAAAGCAATTTTAAAAAGTAACTTGATTTTAAAAAGCAACTTTATTGACTTTTTATGCGAAAAGTCATCCTCCTAAAAATCTCTCAAACCACTTTGAATTTGAAGATGTTGTAGGAGACAAATTTTTTGCTCCTCTACATGAGCTCTTCGCGATGACGGGACCAAATTCTTATTCTGACATTCTTGAAAATTAGGGTTAGGGTTTCCGAATTTGAAGTTTCTATAAGAGACAAAGTTGCTCCTCTCAACGAGCTCTTCACGATGACGTGAACAGATCTTCATTCTGACAATCTTGAAAATTAGGGTTAGGGTTTCCGCCGAGACAAAACATACACTACGGTGACATACCCCCCTCTTGAAAGAATGCAATCATCCTCGATAGTGCAACCGAAACATCCAAGTTCTGCCAACTTCCAATAGAACACCACAAAGAAAGATAAACACAAAACAAGTGTCATCAAAAACCAAGCATCCACTCCATGCAATATACATGTCTCCGGGTGATGTCCCAACTACTCCAAAGATGGCCATCTCGTAGGACCCATAAATAGCAGTATTATTACAAACATATACATGCAAGATGCTTCACATGTACAAATATTTCCATACACAAAGTGGTACGACTATATGGTAAAGATCACCATCCCAATCTTTTTCCAACCATACCCAAGTCAAAAGATATCATAAACCATGAGACTAGCACACATATCATATAAGTCCCGCAAGTAGATGTACTGTCAACCCTCAGTACCTTGGGTGAACCATAAAGAGATCACCGCGTGACTCCTAGATGTCGTCTAAGTGCGTCTGTGACAAAGGAGTGGAGGAACCCCCCTCTTGAGCATCAGGTAATGCTCCAGACCAACACTCTACTGCTGAACCTATGTGAGCACTTTCCATGGTAGGCCCCAAACCAAAAGCATAAATGCTCGTTGTAGGCTGTACAGGTCGTATACTAGTTGTCCAGGTCAGCAACAGAAAATGAGCAGCAACTAGTGGCAGGTAGGAGCTGGCTGCTCAGTAGGCTGTAGTGCTGCACACGTGGAGAAAGTCGACTTAGCAGCAGCAAACCCTAAAACATCAGCAAACATAAATTTTGAATTTTATGCTGCAAACCCTAAAATGCCAGAAGTGACTGCATAAGCCTGCAAGATGTGAACCTGCTCTAAATGTTGGATTAGGTCACCTGTGAGACAGATGTGCAGGTACAAAATGAAAGAAGCACACGTACAGGTCATCCATACAAAGCCACAATTATATCTTGATAAGATATAAAAAGTAAGGGCCTATATGTATATAACCCTAACTAGCACCAAGATTTCAGCCACAGCCTTTTGTACGTTCATTCTCATATCAATAAAGCATATACTTCACAAGGAAGGCGAACGGAGAAGGACCTAGCACCAGGTTGTGTATGTGTGTGTGGATGATTTCCGTTGTCTAGGTGATAAAACTCCAATTAAATTTTGTTAACTAAATTGCTTTCGCAAGCAAAGACACATGATATAAGCATGTCTCTGTAATCATCAACATGTAAGGACCACCTTGACAAAAACCATGTAAATTTGTACAATTATGCACCGAGCAACATATCAATTTGCATTGCTTCTCCAAATTGTAGAACTCAGAAAAAAGACTCAGCCATGACAAGCAGTCTTGCATAAAGAATGTTCATACATCAGGATAGCAACTTCGTGAAAGAACAGCTTACTATTTAACATACCAGTGTTGGAGCAAATGCTCCCCAAAAGATTTGAGGATAATTTGATTCCTGCATCGGGAAAAAGAACACGGTAAGAACCTTTCAGAAGATCTCTACACCTACATGCCACAAGTCTTGTTTGAAATAAAAACATTTTCAAACACAATAACCTTTAGATCTAAAAGCACAATAAATCGATAGAATACCTGATTCTGACCCCACACCCAGAGCTTGGTAGCTGGAGAGTCTCCATCTTTAGACAGCTTACGTGGACTACTAATTGCAGCGGTGCAATTTGCACCACATGCCACAGACTTTACAAACTCATTCCCTAAAGCTTCGACTCTCTTTGGTTCCGGACAGTCATCTTCACTGCCATCACCAAGCTGTCCAAATTCATTCGAACCTGCATTTCAAGGAAAAGAGCACATTATTCATACAATCAATGAGTCAGATAACTTGATTGAGAAGATTGGAGAGTTCACCCGTATCAAGCTGCAGCTTGAGGAGTACGGGAGCACCATCAACAATCCCATCCATAAACTACTTGGTAAATTGCCTGCTTCCTTTGATTCTTTCAGGGATAATATTTATTTCCGTGATCCTCTCCCCCCTTTTGAGGAAGTCGTGAGTTATCTCCACGACAAGTGCATGCTTCGTGAAAAAGGCAAGTCGAAGTCTACTTTTGTTGCCTCTGACAAGGGCAAAGGCAAAGGCGAAAAAGGGAACTCCAACAACAACAAAAACAAACGCAAAGGCAAGGGTAAACAGGATTCTAAGGAATCCAAGGACAAAAGCAATGAATGTGATTACTGTGGTAGGTAAGGTCATACTGAAGATCGCTACTTTGCTCGTTGTGATGATTCTCGGGTAGCCAAAGCCAAGTATAAAGCCCAGGATGCTTCTAAAGCATCTGACAAGGACAACACCAAAGATAAAGGCAAAGTTTCAAAGGAGGGATCTGCCAAAGTTGCATACATGGCAGTCACAGATTCATCCACTTCTTCACAGGATTCACTCCTTGTGATCGCAGATATGACTTCTCCTGAAGAGGTTAGCTGGTGATAGTGGTGCTTCTATAGTGGTGCTTCTACCCATATGACCAATCACACCCATATCTTGGAGGACTACCAAACTCTCTTCAGTTCGCATCGACGACAACTCCTCACTTCCTATCACCGATGTGGGTAATGTTTCTTTGGGTTCCTCTACCACCTTACATGATGTTCTACATGTACCACGGATTTCCAAAAATCTATTTTCAATATACAAAGCTTCTCAGAAGGGACTTGGTGTGTACTTTGATGATGAGGTCATCGAAGTAATCGACAGGAAGACTCTCTCGATTGTTGCCAATGGAGTCCATGATGGGGGTCTCTACAAGGTCACCAATTTTTCTTCCCAGATCCCTCACACTGATTCACATATTCATCAGCTTTTCACCCCCTTGATGGCTTTGGTTTCTGAGGCAGATACTTCTCTGTGGCATTCTCGCTTCAGTCATGTAGCCATTGTTGCGTTACAGAAGTTCCATTCTAAGCAGGTTGTCAGTGGACTACCTTAGCTCGGGTCTCGCTCGGGTCTCTCTCACACATCTGCTCATCCTGCATGATCATTGGAAGGTTCAAATGCGGATCTGGTTCATCCACAAGGGTTTGTGGGATATTGTTCAAGGCACTGAGAGGAAGCCCAAGCGTCCTCAGAACTTTAGGAGGTGAAGTCCTGGTGGACTCACGATCAAGAGGATGAATTCGTTGCAGAATTACAAGACTGGGGGAATCGGGATTCGAAGGCACATTCATGGCTTGTGCAGACCGTCATAGAGGTGGTCTCACTGGCCGTACAAACTCACTAGTGCTCATCAGGTATGGTCTAAATTGGAGGATCTCTTTGCTCGAGATTCGTCGATGAGGGTAGTTACCTTGCAAGGGCAACTCTACGGTTGTTATTCCCTAAAGGCAATTCCATGCAGTCGTTTCTCATGAAGGCCAAGGTTATCCATGACCAATTACTGGCTATGGGTGCTGCTTTGTCCTCTGCTCAACTGGCTGCACTTATCCTCACCAAGCTTCCGCTGGACTATGATGTGATTTCTCGATCTTTGCAGTACCAGGTCACATCCACTTGGATTTTGATGATCTTAGCTCCCTACTATTGGAGGAAGAGTCCGTCTTCGTCTCACAAGGTAAGTTAGTTGAAGGTGTCAGTACAGTTCTGACCAAGCACTTTCCTCAGTTCAAAAGAAAGTTCGGAGTTGCTGCTTCTCTTGCGGGAAAAGAGAACATATGTCCAAGGATTGTTTGTCCAAGAAGAACGACAAGACCAAGGACAAGCCTTCATCTCAGAGAAAGAGCAAAGACATGACACATGACAGTGATACAAATTCTAGTACCACTTCTAGGGCTCCCAGGGTGCTTCCGGCTCAAGAGGACCCAAATGGTGTACTTCTCTAGTATACATGCAATTTCCCCTATGTGCTTCCAGCCAGAGGAGGCTTGTGGGCGGGAGAGGGGACTGATTGCAGCTCCACTTTCTGGTGCATGGGAACTGTGATTCGGAGTTCCAAGCATTAGACATCTGGCAGGACATGGTTATCTTTTGTGTAGCAGAGATTATGAATTGGATCTGTTCCGAGTTCATTGTTCGAGGCTTTTGGGATGTGATGTGTTTTCTATCCACTATTGGGGATTATGGGCGTGGTGTGTCCAACAGCTCATCATTTATTCTTGGAGTTCACTGTACACTTGTGTGGGAATTCGTAGCCAAGCAAAGTTCTTTGCTGTTCATGGTGGCATTTTTGTTTCGAGGAAACAAGTTGTCAAGTTGGCGGGTGCTCTCTCCGAGGTGATTCCAATATTCGCGGTGCTGGAGGGTCCATGGTTGCATCTTCATCAACTTATCTTCTTCAGACTCTTGCACACACTGAGCTGCAGAGGGGGTGTTAGAATTATGCATCTCAGTGTATTTGGGTTGCACCTATTTATTGGGCATTTATGTATTTTCTCCTTGATTTATGAGTCGTGGACAGTCAGCCTGTCCCTAGAGGCAGTCGGCCAATTCACATAGGCACTATATAAAGAGGCCTCGCATTTCTCACTTGATTATCCATTCCTTGCACAAGTTCAACATTCTCTTGCTGGCTATTGCCATTGTAAAGCTTCAAACTATTATAAAAGGTGATCTTGAGACTTGTTCACAAGCTCTCTCTACTCTCTCTCTAGTTTTGTTTATGCTTCTGCCTGTGCATTCTCCTACAGTTTTCTGGCTCGCAAGTCAAATGCTTTTGCCAGTTTCAGGACTTGGATCACGATGGTGGAAAATCAGTCTGGGGGTAGAGTTTCATTCCTCCGGACTAATAATGGTAGCGAGTTTGTACCATTTGATGACTTCCTTGCTTCGAAGGGCATTCACCGATACACTACAATTCCTTACACTCCTCAGCAGAATGGAGTTGTGGAACGAAAGAACTGGACCGTCAAAGAGATGGCTCGTGCTTTGTTGCATCATGCAAGTCTCCCTCCTGCTTTCTGGGGTGGAGCTATAGCTACCTCAATTTATCTCATTAACCGCTCTCTCACAAAAGCGACAAGGGGATGACTCCAAAGGAGGCTTTTACAGGACACAAGCCTTCTGTTTCTCATCTTCGTGTTTTCAGTTATGTAGCTCAGTACTTTCATAGTTTATTTCATGTTCATTTTTGTCCTTTTTTTTTCTGGACATCCAGAAGACATTGAGCGTTGTACATTGATTTGTCTCATAGGTCGAGTTTGGCCTCTAGTAGACATTAATACAGATCTACATAGCATGCTTGTACTACCCCTTCAGCATATAGAGATGCATCTTGCCTTAGCACTCCATCCACATCCCCACCCCCCCTTATATTGTTTGTATATGGGCTCCACCCATCCATGATGATTCACAGTTGTATCCAAACACACGCACACTTTTTCTTTTCTTTCTTTTCTTCCGATGACCGGAAGAACACAGTTGTATTATTTCTTTTTGTGTCATAGGCCGACTTTGGCCTCTCGTAGACGTTAATATCTCTCTCTCTCTCTCTCTCTCCCTCCATCGCACATGTTCGCCATCTCCTCTGTTCGCCTGCCTTCACCCATGTTCGCCTGCATTCGCCCCCTCTCTCTGTGCAGCCCCTCTCTCTCTCTCTTGCTTACCCTGCCCGTCTCAACCACCCTTCCTCACACCTGTGCGCTAGTCCCTTCGCCTCGCTAATCCCACCAACCCTTCCTCAGGCCCCCAAGGCAGCAACATAACTAACTAACTAACTCTCTCTCTCTCTCTCTCTCCCCGTCACCTGCTCTTCGCTGTTCCGCCTGCGCCCCCTGCTCTCGGCCTGCGCCCCCTGCTCTCTCTCTCTCTCTCTCCCCGTCACCTGCTCTTCGCTGTTCCGCCTGCGCCCCCTGCTCTCGGCCTGCGCCCCCTGCTCTCTCTCTCTCTCTCTCTCCCCGTCACCTGCTGCTGCCCCTGCCCTCCTGCCCCCCCCGCTCTCTCTCTCCCTCTCTCTCTCCCCGTCACTTCCTCTCTCTCTCTTCCCGCCACAGACCCAGCCCCCCCCCTCTCCGCTCTCTCTCTCTCTCTCTCTCTCCCCGTCACTTCCTCTCTCTCTCTCTCTCTCCCGTCGCCGCTGCAGCAGGGCCTGCCCCTCTCGTCGCCGCTGTAGTAGCAGCCCCCTCCTCTGCTCCTCTGCTCGCCCTTACCCTCTCTTGAGTAGGGTTTAAATTCAGTACCCCCCTGAGGGGGAGGGGGGGGGCTCCCTGTGGGCTATTTTCAGCACCCCCGTGATACAACATGGCCCCTAAACTGAAGTCATTTGCAACCATGGCCTCGAACCCACCCCCCCTTCCACCCCTTATCAAACCTCAATCCCCATGGGAGATCTTCATCATGGGAGAACTGAAGAAATTGCAGCAGGAGGTCTCCACCCTCAAAACTGAGCTGACACACAAGGAAACAAAGATTGCCAGTCAAGAAACAAGGATTGCTGGCCTCGAAGCTCAATTGCAGGACATCAAGAACAAGCAGGAGATTCAGGAAGCAGCCCAAGAAGCAACCCAAAAAATACAGGAAACACAACAAGAAAGCACAAAACCTCAGGTAAAATCAGAGAACTTTGTCAGTGAAGTACTGTCAGTCCTGAAAGAAAATGAAAGGGTCAAAAGCCTGGAAACTTTGTTCGAATTGGGGGCTTGCCAGAAGATTGGTCAGTAGGTACCAACACAGATGAACAGCTAGAGGGATACATCTTGGATGTAGATATCATAAAGGAACGACTCACTAAAGTGGTACCTTTTATAGACCTTGGTGACCCAACTGACATTCAAATTAAAGGGAAACAGGCTAGGGTTCGATACTATGATATGATTGATAAGATCAAGGTAATGAAGCAGACTAAATCATTGCAAGGTACCTCGGTGTGGATTTCTGATGAGTTGACCCCACTACAACTAAAGAATAGAGCGGGGGAACTGGCCAAAGTCAGAGAAGCAAGGAAACAAGGGAAGTGGGCGGTCTATAGAGGAGGAAAAGCTATCATCAAAGATTTTAAAGGTCCACCCTCCTTTTGAAGGACATGAACTTGATACTTATACATATCTAATCACATTAAGCACATGGTGATTTTACCATTGTAACATGTAACTCTCATGAGTCATGAGAGCTTTGAAGTTAGTTTCTTTTTGATCCCACATGCACTTTTCTTTAACCGATACCCCGAAGTGGATTGTAACCAAAGATGTATTCTGATCTGTCCTATAGGTCAGCTTTGGCCTCGACAGGACGTTAATATATCTTTCTTTCTTTCTTTCTTTCTCTCTCTCTCTCTCCCCCCCCCTACTCCCTGCCTGTGGGAAGCGCTGCAGAGTAATCTCGAGGAATGGCTCCGAGTCTCCAAGAGAAGCTCGAGGCCCTCGAGACGGCAATGAAGGCACTAATCAAGGAGAACAAGAAGATATCCAATTCCAACCTCAATGAGGTGGAGAACAAATTACACCGGCACATCATGGCCCTCGAAGCATGGGTCACGGACCTTGAACAAGAGAACACGGCACTCAAGGAGGAGGTGAGTGCATTGAAAGTTGAACTGGTAGCCATCAAAAACACCGAGAAGGAAGAAGGGGAGATCAATGACAACTCTCTCACGGCCATCAAAGAAGAGATATCCAAGGAGATCACAAAGGACATGGAGAGAAAACTCGAAGCCAAGCAGTCAGGATGGGTTGAAGTGGTGAAGAAGAACATCCGTAGTAAAGAAGTGAGGGAGGAGACTCAAAGGGAAGAACACCAAATCATTCACACCACCATTGAGAAGGAGAAGATGAGGCATGCCCACCGCCGCAACATTCGAGTCACAGGTATAGCCGAGACACCCGTCTCCACTCCCGAGAAAGATGAACAGCTTCTATGCATGAAGCTCGGCTACAGGGAAGAGGACCCTCTCCCCTTCACCAAAGCATGGAGAGCCGGGAAAGACTCAACACGCAAGCGAGCCCTCATCCTACAGTTTGCAGGAGAGACGGAGAGGGTCACCTTCGTGAGGAAGAGGGTGATTCTACGAGGACTACACGGAGATCCCATCTATTTGGATGACGACCTTACAAGGATGCAGATGGAACACAGGATAACATGCATGCCGAGAGTCCTATTGGCCCGGAAAGAGAGCAAGAGAGCATTCTATCGCGATGGCCGTGTCATCATTGATGGCAAGGCCACCGATTAGCGCCAAGCGGCCTATGGGACATCGGCTATGGAGGATCCAGATTCACAGATACACATATCAGTTTGGAACTACAATGGAGCACTTTGGACACATACTGGGAGGATGGAGGAGGTCATGAGGGATGGGACATCATACTACTTACAAAGACGCACCAGAGCCCAGAGAGGGGGCTACCCAAAGTAGAGGGCTATCAGTGGGAGTTTACATACAGGGGGACCACACGGCAGAGCACATCAAGAGGATCTGGAGGTATAGCGATACTCTTCAAGCGAGAGCTACAGGAGCGCCTACAGGTGGTAGCACATGACCAGGAGGCTAGATACATGTGGATTAGACTGCAGCTCTCAGCAGACAGGGTGTTATACATTGCTCTATGCTGCTTCTCTCCTAGAGGATCGAGATATGCCATGACAGCAGAGGAGGAGAGTAGAAGGGAGGAGGACACAGGGCCATTGGGAGAGTCACCATATGCAGCCCTTTTAGATGAGATCATACACTACTCCAAACTGGGGGAAGTCCTCCTTATGGGGGAATTCAATGCACAAACACAGAGCCGATAGTGCTACATTTATGATTTCGAGCACCCCGAGGTGATGCACACACTAGAGGTGGAGGACACGTGAGCTTGCAGGGTGTCACAGGACATGGGGCCGGATAACACCAGATATGGTCACCACTTACTTGAGCTGGGAGCGCGACACCATCTCGTTATTTATAATGGGATGAGACAGTGGCAGGACTCAAGAGCACTGACATGCTTTCCACGATCAGGGGGGTAGCACAGTGGACTACATCATCGGGTCCATGGAGACCACACAGGCAGTCACATCTTTCACCATCCCCCCCTGTCCTACTGGTGCGGATCACACGTACCTCTTACTATCACTGGCGAGCTCCACACAAGCGCCCCCACAGCCCACACAGGCATCGCATACAACTTTCTACTTCACCCATGACTTGGCAGACATATATGAGCATCATGTATATGACGGGCTATTCCAGATGGATCCCTTGTCACCTCTAGACACACTCACCACCCAACTGTCATCTCTACTACATACGGCCGCCACCCGCAGCTTCCCCCATCATACACACTGCACACACAGATAGATCTGGGAGCATGCCGCAAAATCGGTGGTATAATGATGAGTGTAGAGGGCTATATAGACACCTCCGTGCCCAGAGAGCACTGCGGACCATTACACAGAGACAGGCGAGCCGACAGATGAGGACCCTCACACGCCGTAAGAGGCGTGCATATGAGGAGGCACAGTACTGGGATATATACCACCTATTCATGAGCAGAGATGCAGCCACTGCATGGCGCAGGATGAGAGAGCCTCGCCCTTGTACCCCGATTGACGATCCACACACACGGCACACATAAATCTTAGTGAAGGGTGCTTGGCACCATATTGCTAGCTTGTAGCTGGGCTACTTGTGGGCAAATATAGTTTTTGTAAGTTGTTTTCATGTTCAATCATTTTGGAAGAAACAGTGGTGTATGGCTGGGCCAAGCCACCCGTTTTACGTACTTGTAAAATTATTACTCCCTTAAAGGCAATACATATCCTTCAAGGGGGGGGGGGGAGGGGACCAGCCCATCTTCTAGTCCCTAGTGCAGTATCATTTCTTTTCAGTACTTTCACATTGTATAATCAATTGTTATGGCTATGTATGTGGAATATGGCAGTGATCAAAGGATGATAAATCTTGTGATTTCAGTACTTAATTCTATATAACCACGCCCCTGTTTGTGACATCAATCCCTCCTCTCTCTACACTGGCCGTACAGGGTACAGATGCCGTACAGCAACCGCTGTCAGAAAATCTCTCTCCCCCTCTCTCCCTCTCTCTCTCTCTCTCTCTCTCTCAAATGCAGAGCTAGAGATCCCAGCCACAGATCACCAGCTTCTTCAGGCCTATTAGCGAGCCACATCCCCCTCCCCATGTATCATCTACCTCTCAACGAGGGCTCACACTATAGAGAGCCTCGGAGATCAAAGCTGCTAAGAGACCGCGACTACCCAGACACACACCACCGCTACTTCATTAGGCCCAGTCTGCCCAAATCCAAGCACGATACCGTAGAGCTATGGACGAGAGAGTCCAAAGGCTACACCAGGGCACAACACATGTGAGTGTCCTCCTCGCCCCATGCCCCATGTATGATGTACTATACCCCACTATCCCCACTGGGTGGAATTAGTCGTATACCACCTATCATGATTGTACATCTATAGCATGCTAGACAGTGAGCTGCATATGACTAAGATTAGCTTTCATTTCTGTTTTTCTTTCCATGATACTCAGGATGTAACTATTCCCTAATTTCTCAAGATTCATACTGTAAATTCTCTATTATCCATGGACATGGGTGTTGGACACTACATGTAGCCATGGAATGTTTATGGTAAAGCTTCCCATGTACGTGTATGCTAGCTGTATCTATGAGATCCTGGCTGCATAGAAGCATGTTAAGCATTTGATGGATCTTGGAGAACCAAATGCAATACATAATGCCATGGATATTTGATGGATCTTGGAGAGCCCAATACCATAGCACTTGTAAATATCAAGTACATATAAATAGATGGGGTTTCTTTAAAAAAATGTGTTTAAATGCATACATTTGTGTGCATGGCTTATTTTTATTTGCGTGTATTGTTTTGTTTGCCTGAACAATGCTTGTATTTTATTGCATGAGAAGCTCATGGATCTCGGGACGCCTGGATCGCACCCATGGGTTAGTATGTTGCATAACCTGTCTTCAATTAACTTGTATTGATGGATTTGTACAAGAATAATTGACATTTTGAAGGCAGCCCACTCTTATGCGGGTTTTCTATCTCTATGCATGCATGCATGACAGTCTAGCTAAGTATTGTTGATAAACTTCTTCTCAATGATGAGAAACCTCCATGCATGCGACATGCATGGCCAGAAACCCCCATGCATGCGACATGCTAGCTTTTTCAGCTACATGCATGCATCATGCAATGCTTTATCTTTTCATGCATCTAAAAGTGTGCCATGCAAGCTTACTTTTCTTAAAAGTAAAGCATGCAAGTTCACTTTTCTCCAAAAGAGTCATGCAAGCTAGTTAACTCAAAAGAAAGTAAACTTTTCCTCCTCTTTTAGCTACACAAGTTGCTACTTTGCTAATAGCCATTCTTTGATCCAAAAGTCTTGCACAAACCTCTCCCTACCACATCTTGTCATGAGCAATACCCTCCACTCCTTCTCTTCATCTAGGCGCCTCCTTCTAGGCTGAATAGAACTCTATAAATTCAGATTTCCAGAATCATTCAAGAGTACTTGTTGGCCTTTGTTTATTGCTATATCTAATACAATTATTGTAGAGTATTTTTCCAACCATACCATAGTGTTTATACCTCTCCAAAACACTTAGAAGCTGGCTGAATTCTGATTTTCAGAATTGAAAGTCTCTATTCAAGATAGAAGAAGAAAAAGAAGACAATTTCTAAAGATTGAAGCTGTGGAAGAATTCAAGTTAGAATAAGAAAAAGAAGACAAATTCTAAAGATTGAAGCTGTGGAAGAATCATATTGTCTCCGGTTGCTACAAGTTCCATGCGGGAGAACCCTTGGGAAGTGCTGGGCATTTTCCAAAGGCTGATTTTCAACCACTACATGGTTGATCTCATTGAAGTTAAGCTACATTTGCAGAAATCGGGATTGTTGGGCAATCTTAGTGAAGGGTGCTAGGCACCATATTACTAACTTGTAGCTGGGCTACTTGTAGGCAAGTTTAGTGTTTGTAAGTTGTTTTCATATTCAATCATTTTGGAAGAAACGGTGGTGTATGGCTGGGCCAATCCACCCGTTTTATGTACTTGTAAAATTCTTACTCCCTTAAAGGCAATACATATCCTTCAAGGGAGGGGGGACCAACCCATCTTCTGGTCCCTAGTGCAGAATCATTTCTTTTCAGTACTTCCACATTGTATAATCAAATGTTATGGCTATGTATGTGGGATATGGTTGTAATCAAAGGATGAGAAATCTTGTGATTTCAGTATTAAATTCTGTATAACCACACCCTCGTTTGTGACAATGGTATCAAAGCTTCGGCTCTCTTACTTTGCATAAATCCTTTTATGATACTCGATAAGACCGTGGAGGAGTTATTATCCGTGAGGGAAGGTTGGGATTCTAAGGTAGCCCTCGTCTTATTGTCACACTCCGAAAGGAGGTACCAACGGTTTTGGTGACAGTGAGCGTGTTGGAAAGATCTTGTGGCCCTCCTGTCCGTGTAGGGGCACTGTTGTACCCTTGCGGTCTATTCCGTATCATATTTAGACGCAAGTAGAGACTGGTCTTCGGTATACAGAATTGAAGGCAAGCAAAGCATTGTTTTGGACAGCTTTTACAGTATTTTTTGAGTTGTGTTCCCTTGCTCTGCTGAGGGAAGGGCAACCCCAACAGCCATCATGAGCACTTAGTTCTCCACATCATAGTGAGGTTGTGTTGCAACAATTACAGTCCGAAGTGGCTGAATTGAAGTCTATTTTGGCCATCCCACAAATTCAGCATACTCTTGAGTCTCTGAAGAAAAGGCATAGAGAGCCAACACTTCATGTCTCTCGAGAAGCCTCTTCAAGATCCCATACCCGCTCTCACTCTCATGCCCATAACCGTTCTCCTTCACCTAGCCACAGTTCTTCTCCTCGTTAAAAGCCATTCTCGCCATCACAAAAGCCATGCTAAACGCAAAGTCCGTTCTCCTTCTCCCACTGGAAAGCCCTTAAAGAGATTGAAGACTTTCAAGGCTGGGGATAAAGATGTTAAGTTTGAATCTTATAATGGTAAACGGGATATTACTAAAGCTCTTTCTTTTATTAGACAGTTTGAGGTTACATTTGTGAATGGCAATTTTATTAAGAAGTCTAAACTTCGTCATGTGGGCATGTATTTGAAGGATACGACTAGCAATTGGTGGCTGGCCAAGATTCTTGAGAACAAGGATCCAAAGTCTTGGGAAGACTTTAAAATTCAATTTTATGAGCAGTTTCTTCCACCTAACTTTGAGAAAGATGTAAAGAAAGAGTGGGATTGGTTGTCACAAAAAGAGCATGAAAGTGTGTCTGCATATGTAGATAAGTTTTGGGCTGTTTTGCTTAAAGTAACCCTCTTTATGAAGATTGCTAATGATAAGAAGATGCGGAAGTTTGAAAGTGGTCTCCAACCTATTATTAGGATGAGCCTAAAACTCTATCCTAATAGTACTTTACAACACATGATGGAGTCGGCAATTATTGCCGAAAGTTTGCATTCAAAAGGCACCCCCAGAAAGCAAGAGTTTAGCTCGTAGAAAGCTAAACAAAGGGCAAATCAAGAGCTGTCCAAGGGTGGACAGCAAAAGAGGCATCACGCTACTCACAAGGATCAACACCTGTTACGGTGCAAAGCCAAGTCCTAGAAACCTGTTGAAGACCACGCAAGGCCTTCTGAAACCTATCAACCACCCCCTCTGAATCCGGAACCACAAAGCCTGGAGTATGCACCTCCTTCTGCAAGTAATCAACTGCCACCTGCCTGGCTTTCCGAGAGGTCCCCGTGGAAAGAACATCCTCATCTACATGAGTTTCTTTGTCCCGAATACTGCGAGACATTATAGCATAAGTTACCTGTTCAGTTTCCTCTGACTGACGCACACAAGAACCACCAACATCAATACTGGAAAGTTCCTGCCAACTGCTGCCATCAACTCGCAAGCTATCCACCATCTGGTCCCGGAAAGCCTGCACTTGCAGCGTATCCACACTTAAGTGGCCATTACCAGACTGCCACTCATCACATACCTGAGGACCTGGGAGAGAGAGTGCTGAAAGCTTGTAAACTCCATTCTCCACTCCGCCTTCCCAAACCACCTGGCCTGTTGCTTTGTCTCGGAGAGCAACAAAATGCTCATCAAACTCCACCCGTACGCCAGTCTTGCAAACCTAATGCACTGACAATAGATGAAAACCAAGTGACAGAACATACAACACATGGGAGGAATGCTTCCCCCCTCTGCCATTGGGAACTATCTCCAACCTGCCCTCACTATGAACTGGGATAGTGGATGTATCGCCAGTAAGAATGTGACCAGAATACTTGCAGAGATCCTGTAAATCTGAACGGGAAGGAGTCATGTGCCTGGAAGCACCACTGTCTAGAATCCACTCCCGAGTATCCGTTGCGGAGAATCCTCCAACCTCCTCCCTGCCTGAAGAAAATGAAACATCGGTGTCCATCACCTCCAGGTGCACAAAAGCCGGAGTCTTCATGATTGCTACTGAGGAATCTTCACCCTTCTCGGTCTTCCGCTTGGGACACTACCTCCAATAGTGGCCTTTCTCGCCACAATCATTACAGGTCCTCTCTGCCTTTAGTTTCTCGCGGTCAGCGACGACGGACTTCTTCTCAGAAGACTTCTCCGATGAAGCCTTCCCTTTGCCCGTGTTACGACCTTTCAACCATTGGTCAATTAAGGCCTCCGAACCTCCACCCTGAGGAGGGTTCGTGAATCGTTCCTCCTGGTCCAAGACCATGGGCACAAGCTCCTCCCACATGATGGTGCTGAGCCTGCCACTGGTAATCAAAGACGAGTACAATGCTGAGTACTGACAGGGCAAATGCGACAACAACGTTATGGCCATGTCCTCTAACGATATCTCCTTCCCAGCCTGAAGAACTTCTTGCTAAAGAGCCTGCAGCTTGTTAATATGCTCCCGCATCGTCAACGACTTTGCAGGGCTCATAACCCGCATCTGTACTTCCAAGGAAATCCTCTTCATGGGCGATACCCTGTTGTAAAGAGAAGCCAAATGCTGCCATATACCTTTGGCCAGCGTCATATGCTTTACATGATTGATTACCTGCGGTATGTAGTTGAGGAAGATAAACGAACGGACCCTGGCGTTGACACGATCCCACATCTGTGCCTGTGCCTCCTAGTCCTTTCGGATCGACGGTACCTCCCCTTCCTCTACTTCCGGCCGTGGAACCCCAACAACGATGAAATCAGCGAGGTCGTAAGACTCGAGAACAGATTCCATCATAACCTTCCATATGCCGTAGTTATTCCCGTCTAACTGACGGTCCACCGGGAACGTGGGGAGTGTAGGGATCTTCACATGCCTCTCGGCCATCTCTAACAGATCTGCCATTGCGGAGGGTGAACTTTAATCATGTGAATGGGGAGGGTGGGTGGGAACAAAACCTGAAGACGAAGCTGCACTTTCTGCTCCCTGCTTCGCCACGTCCCGAACGACCCACAAGGGTCCCCAAACAGCACTAAAAAACACGAACAGTCCTGATCCTCCGGCGGGGGGGGGGGGGGGGGTGAACTTAGTCTTCTGAAGGGAGGGTGGGTGGGAAACACAATGAAGATGAGGCTTGAACTGCTTACTCCTCGCTTCTCCACGTCCCGCACGGTCCACCGATGCTTTCGATCAGCACCAATCACGAACACTCCCGAATCTCCAAGTCTCCCGGATCTTCAAGGGCTTCAACAATCCCGCAAGCTCTCCACGTCTCCAGGATCTTCAAGCAGCCTTGTGCTCTGATACCATGTCGGAATGCACAGCGGAATATGAGACACGCAACTGAGAGCAAACACGTGCAGGACTCCACGCTGAACAAAGGCCCACGTAGAAGACAAGCGCCAGCCTGCAACAAACTGAACTGGGAGCAGGAGGAGAAAAACGAAGACAAGAGTGTGGCTAGGTATGAACTCTGTATATACACAGGAATCCCGAATCAGTGATACAATGGCATGGGTTGTGGGGGTCCATTTTATATGGACCCCAGGTAGCAGTCGGCCTGCTCCAGAGGTAGCCGACAATGGACAAATCTCCACAACCGGCCCTCATAGACCAGTCGGCCAGTTCAGAAATGAAGACGTGTACAGTCGGCCAGAGGAGATGCGCCTGCCAGCCCATGACTGCCCCCAAAGCCATGGAAAAATGGGAAAAGTATGGGGAAAAATACGGAGAGTGGGGAAAAATGAGAACACCTAATAAGGGCAGACACACCCACAAAAGAGGCCCTGGTGTATATGTATAGACAGGAGATGACTTCTAACAATATTGCCATTAAAAAGCAAATAAAGAAGTCTATTTGTTTGTACTTGGTTTTTGTCAAAGAGCAAATTAGGTCTAAAGATAAAAGCATGTCACATCTAGATAAGTCTAGGGCAGATTTTTTATATCATTATAAAGATTGTTTTGCAGATGCTTTGCCTAGGCAACTTCCCCCGTAGCGTCCAGAGGATCATCACATTGATTTGATTCCTGGGAGCTCACCTCCAAATCAGCCCCCTTATAGGGTGAGTGCAAGCCAACAAGAAGAAATCATGACACAAGTCAATGATCTTCTTGAGAAGGATTTGGTACAACCCAGCTCATCACCTTATTGTTCACCCATTTTGCTAGTACAAAAGAAAGATGGTTCATATAGAATGTACATTGACTACAGGGCCTTGAATAAGATAACCATCAAGAATCGGTTTCCAATACCGAGAATTGAAACTCCAAGGGACATCTGTTTTCAGCCGCATTGATTTGAAAAGTGGTTACCACCAAATAAGAGTAGCTCCTCAAGATGTACATAAGACAGCCTTCAGGACTACATTTGGATTGTATGAGTATTTAGTGATGCCTTTAAATCTAACTAATGCTCCTGCTACTTTTAATCGCATGATGGATCGTATTTTCAAAAATCACAGAATGTTTACAAGAGTTTTCTTCGATGATGTGCTAGTTTTTTCCAAATCCGAGGAGGAACACAAGCACCATTTGGCTATTGTTTTTTAAGAGCTCCCCAAGCATAGACTTTATATCAATCCCAAAAAGAGTGAATTTTTCTTGGCTAAAATTCATTATCTTGGCCGAAATTCATTATCTTCCATATTGTTTCCAAGGACGGTGTACACATGGAACCTGCCAAGATTCAAGCTATTGTTGATTGGCCTAACTTGACTTCTGTGCATGAAGTCAGAAGTTTTATGTTCATATTATCGGGTTCATTAAGCATTTTGCTCTTTTGGCTGGTCCATTGCATGATCTTACAAAGAAGAAGATTGCTTTTATTTGGGGTATTAGACAAAAGATAGCTTTCTAGAAGCTAAAAGATGCCATTAGTCGACGACTAGTTCTTATTGTGCCAGATTTAAGCCTTTTGTTGTGGAATGTGATGCAAGTGGTGATTGCATAGGAGCAGTGTTAAATCAAGAAGGCCATGCTGTGGCTTTTAAAAGTCAAAGATTGCAAGATGCAAAGACGCATAGTACCATCTATGAGAAAGAATTAATGGTTGTGATTCATGCTTTAACCATATGGAAGCACTATCTCTTAGGTGCTGAATTTATGGTCAAAACAGATCAACAGAGTCTCCAGCACTTTCTCACACAGAGAAAACTCTCAGAGAAGCAGATGCGATGGGCTAATTTTCTTTCCATGTTTCATTTTCAGATTCTTCACACTTCTAGAAAGAATAATTCAGTAGCTGATGCATTATCTCGTAGGCCCAAGGTGAATGCTATCACCACTGTCTATCATGAGGACCTTTCATCTATGCCTCAAATGTATAGTACTGATGAAGATTTCAAAGAGATATGGGCTGATTTACAGGCTGCAAAATCAATCCATCCTTTCTCCGTCAAGGATGATTATTTGTATCACCATCAAGCCATTTGTGTAGTCAAGCAGCTTCGTCAAAAGGTCATGGATGAAGCACATGCACCTCCCTATGCACGTCATAGAGGTATTTTGCCCACTACTCAAGCTTTGGAAAGATATTTCTATTGGCCTTCTATGCGGGCTGATATAGAAAAATATGTTCGTGTGGGGGTGGTATGCCAGAAAGTTACGTATGGCAGGCATAAGTTGCTTGGTTTACTTCAGCCTCTGCCTATTCCTTAAGCACCTTGGGATAGCATAGCAATGGATTTTATCACAAATCTTCCTCGATCTGCTTATGGTAATAATGCTATTTGGACTATTATTGATCGCTTTAATAAGCAAGCTCATTTATTTCCGTAAAAAAGACTATCAATGTCACGTGCATCCCGCACTTGGATGCCACGTAGACATTTCTGTACAGAAGGTGCAGGACCTGGGATGGTGAACTGGTCCCATGTGAGCCCAGTCCGGGACGAGTCAGCCAGGGATCCATCTCAGTCGTCCAAGGTCAGGTGTGCAATTCCTGCACATGAAGCAGTGCCAGTCCGCGCTGTGAGTCTCCCTCTGGAATGATGTCAGATGTTCTGTGTATCTGGTTTGCAACTGGATGCCAGACCTCTGTAGGCATGTAGGTTTGCATGTAGAGATGGGGCCAGCCCATAGGGCTACCCCAGTGCGAAGAGTTGCACCCTTAGTGTGGGCATGGGGGAGGTGTAGAACCACCCCCAAGGGGCCAGGAGGGTCCAAGCTGTGCCCACCAGCCATGGCATGGGCTGGAAGGGCTGTCGGCCAGCTTTAATGCTGCTGGACAGGCAGCCGACAGGGTTAGAAACCCTACCCAGCAGCTTTAATGCTGCTGGACAGGCAGCCGACACGGTTAGAAACCCTACCCATCAGGTCGGCCAGGTGTAGGGGGCAGTCCCACACCCATGCGTAGAGTGCCCAGCAGCCTGGTGCTGTCCCAGAAGGCATGCGCAGAATGGCCAGCATTTTATATAGTGTGAAAGCATTTTATTGAATAAGACCTAGTCGTGGAGCTTTATGAAGCTGGCCGACTGGATGAAAGGAGGAGTATAAATACTCCAGCCAAGAATCAATGAGATCATCTCATAATTCACCAAGTGCATCAAGCAAACAAGGGCCAGGACAGCCAAGAGGTTGCTAACGCAAAGGGGTGAAGGACTGAAGGTCAAGGGCAGGTTTTCCAGCCAAGAAAAGGTCAACTTTCTGTATTTGTTTTCAGATTTACATCATTCTAATAAAGCAAATACACCATCCGTGGTGGGGGCCCTACAGAGGGTAATTGGGACCCAATACTGTGTCCTCTCCATCTCCCCCTTCTCTCTCTATTTTCTGCACATCTCCTTTCAGTTTGTGCGTTAATTCCGTCGCGAAAAGAGTGCTGATTTCTGAGTTTTGAAGTACCGATCCTTCTCCGAAGCTTCCGCATATTACAGTGGTATCAGAGCCTACTTCAAGGACAAAGATTCAGCAAAGAAAACCAGAAAATTTTTTCGCTCGTGTGGTTGGTTTTTAGACGCCGGTGGACTACCCCTTTCGGAGTGACTCCTGTCCCTCGAAGGACGGTCGGTTTTTAGCCTCCGAAAGCCTCCGGAAGTCTCCCACACAGATAGTGGATGGTCAGATTGCGTTCCGGAAAGGAATTGCATTTTCCCGCTATGGCGAGTTTCGGCGACGAGAGAGAACCAGAACCATGGGACCAGAGTGCACCAGGTAGCCCAACTAGGGCACCCGGCTTGAGTGTCACAGACATGTTCCAGCAGATGATGCGAGCAATCGCACACCAGACAGCCAAGTTGGATGAGCAGAAGGCGCGGATCTTGGCTCTGGAGGAGCGTTCTCGCTCTCCAGCATCGCGTTTTCCATCTCCTCCTCCCTCACCTTCCGTATCCCAGATACCAGATCCTCACCCTCTCGCTGAGTCACAGCCGCAACCAAGCTCCTTGCTTGAGATGCAGATGCGTGCATTGGAGATTCGACGAGAAGACGACGCCATGCGACGCGTGGAACACAAGCGTTACCTCAGAGCTTTGGACGCCAGATTGACATCGGCGGCGCCCTCGAATCATTTTCCCGAGAAAATGAATTTCAGTAAGTATAATGGTAAACTCGATCCCACAACACTTTATTCATGGTTGCATCAATTTGAAGCTTACTTTGCCGCAGTTAGGAAAACAGATACTGACAAAGTGATCTTAGCTAGTTGGTACTTGGAAGGTGAGGCCATTCCTTGGTGGACTCAGTGGGCTCATGCCCACACCAGAGCAGGTATGGCAGCTTATGTGTGGGACGAGTTCGTCCGTGACCTTAAGCAGCGGTTTCTACCGCCCCACTACCTTGAGCGACTCGAAGACGAGTTCAGGGGAGCGCGTCAGAACGCGCAACCACTCCTTCAGTTTGCCAATAAAATTTCGACCTTGTGTCTGCAATTAGGCTTATCTGATACGGACAAGAAAGGGCAGTTTTTGTATGGCCTGGACACGCAAATCCAATGGGAGGTGCGTATGTTTAGGCCAGCCACCTTTGAGGACGCACTCTCGCTTGCGCAGAGTGCAGAAATGAAACACAATGGTAGCAAGCCCAAGACTTCCCAGCCGGCTTCTCCCAAGGCTAACGCCTCGGGGGGCAAAAGCCAGAACCAGACGGGGTCTTCCCCAGGACAGAGCCCGGGAGCCTCTGGCTCCAAGAACTCGAACAATGCGTCTAAGCTTACTCCAGACCAGAAATCGGAGGCAGGCAAGACAGGTGGCAAGTTGAGTGCTGAGGAGCTTCCTCAGTACAGGAAGGAGGGTAGATGTTTCTTTTGTCACACAAAAGGACATACTTCTCGGGATTGTCCGAAGAAGCCTCCAAAGGCCGCCGCCGCCGCCGCCTCCACAGCTTCCGTGGTGAGCACAGCTCCCACACAGACCCCAACGGCTACCCCTAGTTCTTCAACCCCCGGTGCTTCAGTTGGAGCAATTATTAGACGGGAGCTCGAAGATAAGCAGAAGGGCGCCCATGACCAGGAGTATGAGCGCAACGAATTGCTCAAGTCCTTTGGCTACATAGGTGGCCAGAGAGTTGTTGTCTTGTTTGACAGCAGCAGCACGGAGGATGTGATCACGGAACAGGCCGCTAGGCGTGCCCGTTTCGAGCTGACTCCGGTGGACAAACAAGTTGAGGGTTTTAGCACAGGAATGACAACGAGCGTCAAGTATGAAGCTCTAGGTGCTAAGTTAGTGATTCAGGGCATAGAGTTTGTGCGTGACTTTATGGTTGCCCCTCTTGTAGGAGCAGACATAATTTTGGGTATTCAGTGGTTTCACAAGTTTCTTCCTGATGTCAAGTGGGACAAGCACACGTTCCAAATCGATCGAAATGTGTCAAACACCCCGGTGACCATTAAGTGTGAGCCAGGTATTCCAAACTTTCCGCTCATAAGCCACTTGCAGGCTAAGCGAGCAGTCAGGAAAGGCGCACAGTGTGCGATGATTTACATCCAGACAGCCCAGACGGTGGCCAGTGCTTCCGAGAAGTACTCGGTTCTCCATGAAAAGTTCCAGAAGATTTTTCTTCGGGACAGTCTCCCTCCCCAGCTTCCCCCGTCCAGACCGGAGGATCACAAGATTGACCTCCTCCCAGGCTCGGAACCCCCGAGCAAGTTTCCATATCGCCTTTCTAAGGCAATGGAATCGGAGTTGGACCGCCAACTCCAAGAATTGTTGCAAGCTGGCTTCATCCGCCCCAGCGTGTCGCCTTTTGCAGCACCGATCTTGTTTGTCAAGAAGAAAGATGGGTCTTCTCGGTTGTGTGTCGATTATCGTGCACTCAACAAGCTGACTATCAAGAGCAGATTCCCGATGCCTCGAATTGACTATATTCTCAAGAGGCTGAATGGAGCTAAGGTGTTCTCCAAATTGGATTTAAAGAGTGGGTACCACCAGGTACGGATTGTGGAGGGGGACATCCCCAAGACAGCCTTCCGTACAGAACGGGCCCACTATGAATTTGTGGTCATGCCATTTGGTTTGATGAACGCCCCAGCTACATTTAACCGCATGATGATGCGTATTTTCCGGGAGTTGATTGGAGAGTGTGTGTTCATATTTCTGGACGACATACTCATATTTTCAGCTACAGTTGAGCAGCATGACATTGATGTGGAGAAAGTCCTTAAGTTGCTGGAAAGCAACGAGCTCTATGTCAATGAAAAGAAGTCAGAATTTTATCTGTTCCAGGTACATTACTTGGGATATATAATTAGTGCTGAAGGCATTCAACTTGATCCGGCTAAAGTGGCCGAGATTGTTAACTGGGAAGTACCTCAGACCGCTTATGACATTAGATCATTTGTGGATATATGCCAGGCATATTCCACCCACATTGACAAGTTTTCTGATCTCTCGGCAGATCTCACCGATCTGCTAAAGGGAGTGAAAACCAGACGGCAAAAGATTCGAATGACTCCACGAGCGTTGGAGGCATTCCAGAACCTCAAGGTGGCTTTGTCAAAAGCGCCTTGTTTAGCCCTTGCTTCGTGGGACGAACCATTTCAAGTGATCACCGATGCGAGTAACATCGCAATTGGAGGTGTATTGCAACAGAATGGTCATCCAGTAGCTTACATGTCTCGTAAGTTACTGCCCACCGAGAAGAACTACTCAGTCTATGATCGTGAACTCCTAGCAGTTATACAGACCTTGAAACATTGGAAACATTTCCTGTATGGCCGTGACTTCGAGGTTCGCACTGACCATCAGGCATTGCGCTGGATTCAGACGATGCCAAGTGCACAGTGGAGTGATCGACAACACCGCTGGAGTCAGATATTCCAGCAGTTCGGTGGTATGATTGAGTACCTTCTAGGAAAGACCAACCCAGTGACCGATGCTTTGAGCAAGAAGAGACAAGTATCTGCGATTCAGACCACTAGACTTGACCTTGTTGGTACAGGACTAGAAGACATGAAGCACACGTACGCGGATTCCGAGGAATTCGGTACACAGTGGGAACAGGCATTGGATGCCACAAGACCATGCCATTTTCTGATACGCGATGGTTGGCTTTTCTACAAAGGCCGACTATGTGTCATGAAATCATTCCGGGCAGCTCTTCTCCATGATGCCCACGACGCCATTACAGGTGGTCATAGGCCCTAGGGGCATGAATTCGACTCTGGAGAAATTAGAACGGCAATACTATTGGCCAAAGATGAGGCGTGATGTGTTTACCTATGTACAACGCTGTGACATTTGTCAAAAGGTGAAAGCTCCTCGTGGAAAGAAGATAGGGTTGTTACAACCTTTGCCAATTCCTGAGGGTCCTTTCCTGGACATTTCGATAGACTTTGTCACAAATCTGCCTCCCAGTCCGAGTAAGCGTAATACACAGTGTTTAACTATTGTTGATAGGTTCAGCAAATTTGTTATGCTTATTCCTTGCAGGGCCAATGTGACCGCCGAGGATGTTGCCCAGCTATTCATTCGGCATTGGTACCCGATTGGCGGGATTCCTAGGACCATAGTGTCAGACCGAGATGCCAAGTTTACCAGTCATTTTTGGAGGGCATTGTTTGATAATTTTGGTACTTGCACAAGTTCACGCAACCACACAACGCTCTCAAGCAAAGCACAAGAAAGCTGCCGATCGGCATCGACGTCATATGGACATCAAAGAGTAGGATTGGGTTCTTCTCAAGTTTGAAAAGGCGCGTCTCCGCAAGAGGCCACGACAAGAAGGCGAGGCTCTCAAACTTGCCAACAAGTATTATGGTCCATTTTAAGTTATTAAAAAGATTAATGATGTGGCTTTTCGGTTGGCTTTGCCCACTCATTGGAAGACACATAATGCTTTCCACATCAGCCTGTTGAAACCATATATTGAAACTCCACCTTCTCAACCAATTACAGAAGATCCACCAAAATCCTGATCTCCTCAACAACTACTTAATAGCTTTTCAATTGCGGACAACTGTTTAGAAGCCGGGGGAAATGTAACTATTCCCTAATTTCTCGCGATTCATACTGTAAATTCTATATTATCCATGGACATGGGTGTTGGACACTACATGTAGCCATGGAATGTTTATGGTTAAGCTTCCCATGTATGTGTATGCTAGTTGTATCTACAAGATCCTGGCTGCATAGAAGCATGTTAAGCATTTGATGGATCTTGGAGAACCAAATGCAATGCATAATGCCATGGATATTTGATGGATCTTGGAGAGCCCAATACCATAGCCCTTGTAAATATCAAGTACATATAAATAGATGGGGTTTCTTCCAAAATATGTGTTTAAATGCATACATTTGTGTGCATGGCTTATTTTTATTTGCGTGTATTGTTTTGTTTGCCTGGACAATGCTTGTATTTTATAGCATGAGAAGCTCATGGATCTCGGGATGCCTGGATTGCACCCATGGGTTAGTATGTTGCATAACCTGTCGTCAATTAACTTGTATTGATGGATTTGTACAGGAATAATTGGCATTTTGAAGGCAATCCACTCTTATGCGGATTTTATATCTCCATGCATGCATGCATGACAGTCTAGCTAAGTATGGTTGATAAACTTCTTCTCCATGATGAGAAACCTTCACGCATGTGACATGCATGGTCAAAAACCCTCATGCATGCGACATGCCATGCATGGTTAGAAACCCACATACATGCGACATGCATGGCCAAAAATCCTCATGCATGCGACATGCATGGCCAGAAACCCCCATGTATGCGATATGCAAGCTTTTCCAACTACATGCATGCATCATGCAATGCTTTATCTTTTCATGCATCTAAAAGTGTGCCATGCAAGCTTACTTTTCTTAAAAGTAAAGCATGCAAGCTCACTTTTCTCCAAAAGAGTCATGCAAGCTAGTTAACTCAAAAGAAAGTAAACTTTTCCTCCTCTTTTAGCTACACGAGTTGCTACTTTGCTAATAGCCATTCTTTGATCCAAAAGTCTTGCACAAACCTCTCCCTACCACATCTTTTCATGAGCAATGACCTCCACTCCTCCTCTTCATCTAGGCGCCTCCTTCTAGGCTGAATAGAATTCCGATTTCCAGCCTCATTCAAGAGTACTTCTTGGCCTTTGTTTATTGCTCTATCTAATACAATTATTGTATAGTTTTTTTCCAACCATACCATAGTGTTTATACCTCTCCAAAACACTTAGAATCTGGCTGAATTCTGATTTTCAGAATTGAAAGTCTCTATTCAAGTTAGAAGAAGAAAAAGAAGACAAATTCTAAAGATTGAAGCTGTGGAAGAATCATCTTGTCTCCAGTTGCTACAAGTTCCATGCGGGAGAACCCTTGGGAAGTGCTAGGCATTTTCCAAAGGCTGATTTTCAACCACTAGATGGTTGATCTCATTGAAGTTAAGCTACATTTGCAGAAATCAGGATTGCTGGGCAATCTTAGTGAAGGGTGCTGGGCACCATATTGCTAACTTGTAGCTGGGCTACTTGTAGGCAAGTATAGTGTTTGTAAGTTGTTTTCATATTCAATCATTTTGGAAGAGACGGTGGTGTATGGCTGGGCCAATCCACCCGTTTTATGTACTTGTAAAATTCTTACTCCCTTAAGACAATACATATCCTTCAAGGGGGAGGGGACCAGCCCATCTTCTGATCCCTAGTGCAATATCATTTCTTTTCAGTACTTCCACATTGTATAATCAATTGTTATGGCTATGTATGTGGGAGATGGCAGTGATCAAAGGATGATAAATCTTGTGATTTCAGTATTAAATTTTGTATAACCACACCCCCGTTTGTGACACAGGACAGGGACTTGTTGAATACAGATTTGTCTCATAGGCCAATCTGGCCTTCCGTAGACGTTAATATACCTTCTCTCTCTCTCTCTCTCTCTCTCTCTCTCTCTCTCTCTCTCTCTCTCTCTCTCTCTCTCTCTCTCTCTCTCTCTCTCTCTCTCTACAATTGGCACAGGAGCTGTACCGTGGCTGTAAAGATTCACGCGCGTGAAATCCCAAGGCTGGTTTGAGGCCTATTTTTGGACTGTTTTGGGGATTCTTCGTCAGCTTTTGGTGTTGAGTTGCTGGCTAAAGTATTTTAAAGGAAAAATCTGGTGTTATTCACACCCGCATCTTGGTTATTTTGTAAAAAAAGCTTCTATCTCAATAAAGCAATACCTAGGAGGGGCCAGCCATTCCGGCTCCGGCTCATTGTGGTGTTTATTCATAGTCCTTGTGGTTTCTTGCTATGTGTGTGCTCTGTTTGAAGATTTGAAGAGTTTTGTCTTTCTGTTCCGAGTCTCCGCTATTTGTGACAGTACACATCCCTAGCCTAACCATAGGCCTGCGAGGAGGTAAAATACTTCTCTCCTCGTGTTCAATTCACGTCCACGTGAATGCATAAGGAGACAAGCCTGTGTAAGCGAATCCCCATATCCAAACATGCATCAATAGCATCTACTCAAGTCTACTGCCTCTTACCTAGGCCTATGTAATACTCCTCTTGTAGACCCAACTAGGCTGGACAGCAACAGAAGAAACCCAAAACACACCACCGGGAACCTCCTACTAGAAGGGGAGGTGATCTTGGAGGGAGGAGCTGATGTGCCACTTGTCTGGAAAAATACCCTTCAAGAACCTTCCAAAAAATTGATGCCTATAGAAAAGGTTGTGTTAGCTAGCTGCTACATAGAAGGGGAAGCCATCTCTTGGTGGACACATTGGGTCGAGGCAAATTCCAACTTTGGGGTTGCTGCCTATGAATGGAACCAGTTTGTCACAAACCTCAAGAAGCGGTTTCTAATGCCTCACTATCTTGAGCGGCTCGAGGATGAGTATGTGGGATTGTGCCAGAATGCATAGCCAATCGTCTAGTTTGCCAATCAAGTCACTCACTTGGCTTTACAGTTGCAAAAATCATACCAGGACAAGAGAGGTCAATTCTTCTACGGTTTAGACACACAAATCCAATGGGATGTGCATATGTTTGAGCCACAGACTTTTGACTGAGCACTTTTGCTTGCTCAAAGTGCCAAGATAAAATATAACAATGGAAAATCGAAGACCTTCCAACCCAGAGAAGCCAAGGCAGCAGCTGCCAATGGTGAGTGCCAGAACCAAAACCAGACAAAGACCCAATCAAGGTCTTCATTCATGTTAGTAATAGACGTTAGGTTAGGTCTACTGCCTATTACTAACATGAATGCACCATGCTTTCATTCACGCATTAATCTACAATTTAATCTATATTTTTGCATTAATCTCCATTAAGCAAAGCACTCATGTTACACACAGAGTTTGAGGTAGGGCACCCACAGTTGGCTACCCACCAAATTAATGCAAGTGTGAATGCGATCAATGCAAAAATGTGAATTATTGCAACAAACACACATAGGCCTTCATTTGGCAATCTATAAAAAGAACCCCTCCGCCCATCGATACCAAGCAGGCTCACAGCAAATCAGACATTGAACTTGGGGCTGATATTGGAGGACTCTACAATTAGGTGGTGAGTCGCTAGCCACAATTTATCGCGGTCATGCGATGCGTATGATGTTGGTTCTATCTAACCTCGTTAGGGTTTTGGTTCTAGGTCACTTGATCCTTGGGCTTCATCTATGGAGACCTTACAATCAAGTTCTCATCATCACCTATCATTGTAAATATTCATTCATGTTAGTAATAGACATTAGATTCTGGCTATTGCTAACATGAATGCAACATGCTTTCATTCACAAATCATGTTATCACCAATCATTGTAAATATTCATTCGTGTTAGTAATAGACATTAGATTAGGTCTAATGCCTATTACTAACATGAATGCACCATGCTTTCATTCACGCTTCTGCATAGGGAGATTTGCGTTAATCTACAATTCAATCTATATTTTTGCGTTAAACTCCATTAAGCAAAGCACTCGTGTTACACACTGAGTTTGAGGTAGGGCACCCAAAGTTGGCTACCCACCAAACTAATGCAAGTGTGAATGCAATCAATGTAGAAATGTGAACTATTGCAACACACATAGGCCTTCATTTGGCGATCTATAAAAAGAACCCCTCCACCCATCGATACCAAGCAAGCTCACAGCAAATCAGACATTGGACTAGGGGGTGATATTGGAGGACTCTACAATTAGGTGGTGAGTCGCTAGCCACAATTTATGGCGGTCATGCGATGCGTACGATGTTGGATCTATCTAATCTTGTTAGGGTTTCGGTTCTAGGTCGGTTGATCCTTGGGCTTCATCTATGGAGACCTTACAATCAAGTTCTCATCATCACCAATCATTGTAAATATTCATTCATGTTAGTAATAGACATTAGATTCTGCCTATTGCTAACATGAATGCATCATGCTTTCATTCACAAATCATGTTATCACCAATCATGGTAAATATTCATTCGTGTTAGTAAGACATTAGATTAGATCTCCTGCTAACATGAATGCACCATGCTTTCATTCACGCTTCTGCATAGGGAGATTTGTGTTAATCTACAGTTCCATCTATATTTTTGCGTTAATCTCCATTAAGCAAAGCACTCGTGTTACACACTGAGTTTGAGGTAGGACACCCACAGTTGGCTACCCACCAAACTAATGCAAGTGTGACTGCGATCAATGCAAAAATGTGAACTATTGCAACAAACACACGTAGGCCTTCATTTGGCGATCTATAAAAAGAACCCCTCCGCCCATTCTAAGCATCTTCTACAGATTTTGGAGCAGCCAGCCAACCAGAGCACCACATTCAGAGTGGACAATAACAATTAATGCAGATCAGGTCAGGGCTTCCTACTTCAGCAGATTTCAGCATATGCTGTAGGATTTCTTGCTCTAGTGGCAGCCATGCTCTTCAAGCAAGCAGCATTAGCGGCCTGAGGTCTGTCAGCATGGGTTTTGGGCAGCCAGGTTGGCTGGCCGACCAGCCAGTTCAGCCATTGCCAATCAGGCATCCCGTAAGGCCCCTAAAAGAGCCCCCCCACCACCCCACCCCACCCCACCCTTACTTCTCCATCGTTTCCTGCAAACAGTTCAGCCCTCAACACTCAGCCGCTTCTGCTCTTCCATCCCAGTATCATGCATGCAATGGAAGCTCGCGCTGATGTTTTCTAGATGCTCATATGCATTATCTATATGCATATTACCTGCTTATATATCCGAATGTGGCATTACTATAGCATGCATTCAATAATTTTGCCGCGATGCAATCAAGATAGAACATAGGAAGGCTTACCCCATGTGTACAGAAAACCATTTGATGCTACTGCCGCAGTGTGCTGAAGACCACATGCGATTTCGAGCATGCGGAGGTTGCCGACGTCCTCAAAGAGATGGGGAGCCACACGTTTGGGCACTCGAAGACACCTACGCACGTGCAGGGCCGCTGTCTGCCCGCTATGATTGTAACCCCAGACATAGAGGGCGCTGAGGACAGGGGCACGAGGACCTTGGGGTGCCATTCCGGGTAAAGAAAGTTCGCACTGTGCCGAAGTGAAGCTCCAAAAGAAACCCTAATCCTGTTGCAAACCCTGGGTCCCCTTCTGCAAAAGAAACCCGAATCCTGGTGAAACCCTGGATCCCGTATCTGCTGCAGAATAAGGAAACCCTGATCTTGTGGTTAGTGGGAAGTGTTCTCTCTGGGTGTAGATTCAAGATCTGACAGGAAACCCTAATTCGCCTCCTGTTTGAATTAAGGCCTCTGAAAGCAAACCGTAGAGCCCCTTTCTGCTGCTGTATCGGTGATCTGCAGAAAACTCGAAAGGCGCTCAAGAGACACTGTTCTGATTGCTTTGAAAATGCGGTAGATGCTTATGGTTGGATTGCCATGGAATCTGCGCTGTGTGTATGAATGGGCACCCCTGCGCGAACGGGTGCCCCGTGTCTGGAACCCTAATTGTCGTTGATTCTGGTATTTTGGGCCCGCGCTTTGTATGAATATATATATATATATATATATTCTGTTGTGCCCTAAAATTTACAGGATTCTAAAATGCATTAGAATTAGCAGATTTTTTAGAATTGAAAAAACAATTTTACGAGTAGTATCACTTTACATTTTAATTTATTAATTATATATTTTATATTATTATCTATATTTATATTTATGTATTATATTATATTATATATATTAAATTATTATATTTATCACATATTATTATATATTTATTATACATATATGTCTTTAATTTTTTTATTTATGCTCTTTTATATATATATATATATAAAATATCCTTACTACCCCTTGGGTTGCCTCCTCTTCTCTCTTTCTCAGTGCCAAATCAGGGGCTTTACACATCTGACAGCTCTAGAACCGATATTTTGGCCTACAATCGAGTGGGCGGGGGGATGTTTGCCTCTCCCACCACTTTGAGCGAGAAGAATCTCGGGGATTCACTTTAAGAATATGTGAAAGAATGAATTTCTTTATTTCTTTTTTGAGATAAATTTACAAAAATATATTTAGACAGGGGTATTATTAAAAGGATTTTGAAAAAAGTTGTAAGTTTAAAAAGAAAAAGGGTTCATTTTATTTTTACCAAATTCATAGATAAGGGATTTTATATATAGGGCTTGAATACACAGCTTGAATACACACAATGTATACAATTTTTAGATAAGGAATTTTATGTTGGGCTTGCCACAACTATATGAGCTGGTGCTATAACTACGCTATAACACTAGTACTCCAAAGTAGTTGTCACATAGGCTGTCATCCACTGGGCAGCATATTAACCATAAGCTCACCAACCACATTACACTCCAAGTAAGCTCCTAAACCTATGGAGCTTCTCTGTGCCCAATGCCTTCATGAAGATGTCAGCCACATGATCCTTTATGTTGACATATACCAAATCTACATCACCTACTATAACCTTCTCCCTCACAAAGTGATAATGCACCTCGTTCTAGCATGGTATATTGGGTTACTGGCCAACTGTATGCTACTCATGCTGTCATAATAAACAACAATTACCCTATCCACGGGCTCACCCATATCACCAAGTAGCTTCTGAAACCAAGCTACCTCACACGCTGCCATAGCAGCGCCCCTGTACTCTGCCTCTATACTCGACAAGGCAACTATCGGCTACTTCTTATTGCTCCAACTCACAGCAGCACTCTCAAACGAGAACATAAAACCACTGGCAGATCTCCCATTTGTAACACTACCAGTCCAATCAGCATCTGTGTACCCATGTAGCTGTATCTCTCTACTAGCCTCATAGAAAATTCCATTTGTAACACTACCAGTCCAATCAGCATCTGTGTACCCATGTAGCTGTATCTCTCTACTAGCCTCATAGAAAATTCCATAATCAGCTGTGGACATTATATACTTGAGAATCCGTCTAGCCGATTGTGGCTTCCTAGGGCCTACATAAACTGACTCACAAGTCCAATAGCATAACTCAAGTCTAGCCTAGTAATGATCATGTAAATCAAGCTACCCACTATACGCCGATCGTCCCAAAAGCTCACCTGTATCTACATAAAACTTTATGTTCTGCTCCAATGGCAATGAAATAGGCTTACAACCTGTCATACCATACTTGGACAACATATCCAAGCCATAGCCATGAGGTGATCTCACCACCTCTATGCCCAAGAAATATCGCAGCTCACCCAAATCCTTCATCTCAAACTTCTGCTTCAAAAGCCTTCTGACATCATGTATGTCAGCATCACTATCACCAGTGATAATCTCAAGGCATCCACATAGATAACTAAAGTGTGATCCCTCTCTGTCTTTTTCACATACAGTGAAAATCTGCATTAGATATCTGAAATCCAATAGTTTAACCATGCTCTGGGTGCCTGCTTCAAGCCATACAAGGCTTTACATAATCTGCATATAAAATTTGGGTGTGCATCACTCTCATAAACTAGTGGTTGTATCATGTATACTTCTTCTTGCAAGAAGGCATTCTTTACATGCATCTGATGTAAAGACCAACCCTTTGTTGCAGCCATAATAATGACAACTCTCACGGTTGCCATTCTTGCAACCGTGCTAAATGTCTCCTCATCGTCATAGTTAATGCCATAAGTCTGCACATAGCCCTTGGCAACCAATCTTGCCTTATACCTACTCATCACTAAACCATCAGCGTTATGCTTAACTTTATACACCCACTTATATCCAACTACCTTCTTTTCCTTAAGTAAAGGCAGTAACTCTCATGTTGCATTTGCATCCAATGTTGCCATCTCCTCATTCATGGCATCTTCCCATTTCTTATTTCCAAGTGCCTACTCAAAACAACTAGGCTCCAACTCCTATATTGCTTTAACCATGTAAGCATAATGATAGACTATATATTCGTCGTCATATCTCAACCTGTCAGGGTACCTAACCCTCGTAGACCTATGTACACCTAGATCACTGCTAAGTGTCCTCAAAACAGCCCTGGTTCTCCTTACACCATGAGTAACCACATACAAAATGCCAAGATCCTCATCAAGGCTCTACTCAGAGCCACTAGAATCACCATCCACATATGAGTGACCTGCTGATGACAGATCAAGTACAAAAGGTTGATCTACCTTTTCCTTCCCTTTGCATGATACATGTGTACCTACATATGTCCTCAACCTGTCTGACCATGGACTAACATTGGATCTAATGCTGCTAGAGGACTCTCTAGGTCCACTAAGCACCTGTGATTGTTGCTCTATGTGTGTTTTGCATCATCAGCACTTCTTACATATGCATCTTATGTTGCCTTCACCGCTGGTGAATACCAGCTACTAATCTCGTCAAAGATAACATCTCTGCTTATTCGCATCTCACGAGTGGTAGGGTTATAACATATATAACCTTTATGCTCCATAGTACAACCAATAAAGATGCATTTCTCTGCCTTTGGATCCAACTTTGTTCTTACTTCATCAGGAATATGCACATATACAATACACCTAAACACTTTCAAGTGAGACACATCCAATCTTATACTTGCAAACTTCTGTTTAGGCATCATACGATGAATAGCTACAGTGGGTGTCCTATTCATAATGTACATAGTTATTGCTACTGCTTCTACCCAAAATAATGTGGCATATTCTTTTCAGCCAAACCATCAAGGCACGTGCCACTTCTGCAATGTCCCTATTTTTTCTTTCTCCAACACCTTTCTATCAAAGTGTACCTACATGTAAACTCTTTCTTGATTCCCTGCTTTCTCATGAAATTGTTGAACTCATTGGAAATATATTATCCCCCACCATCTTATCTCATGAATTTTATTTACATAACCAAGTCTTTAAATCTCTAAAAGTGAGCAAACACCTCACTTCACGAAGTAAACCCATACTTTCCTAGCATGGTGTCATCAATGAATGTAACATAATATCTACGACCTACAATTGTTGCAATCTTAGTCGGTCCCCATACATCTTAATGTATAACATCTAATGGCCTGGCACTTACATGCTTTTCATGCAAGGAAAGCATGTTTGGCTTGCTTACGAAGCTGGCATGCTTCACATCCTTTATGCATACCATCAATCTTAAATTTTGTCAAACCTGCAACAATATTTTAGGTCTCCATAGACTTTAGTTATTGTATATTCACATGACTAATACGGTGCCATATGTCAATATCTGCAATGACACATGTTCCATGCGCAAACATGTATGCCTTTACCTCATGCATGTTCACATCTAAAGTAATCATCCTACCATTTCTATTACCCTTTGCAACCAAGTGACATTGATTTTTGACGTCTTCCACAAAACATCCTTGAGCATTAAACCTCACTTGCAAACCCTGCTCAAACATCTGTCTAACATAAACCAGGTTCTTTGTAGTAAAATTTGGAATATGAAGTACATCTGCCAAGTACTTCCTTTTACCATCCTGCATAGACAATGGCACTTTACCAACATGTGCAATATCACCTGTTTCTACATAACCTTGTTTTTTCATTTTCGACAAGTCTCTAAACCACTCTCACCAAGACTGGTCATGTGGTTAGAGGCACCAGAATCCACATACCATATATCTTGAGATCTTAACATATCTCCTGTTGGAACTAATCATGTGCTCCATCACAAACCGCTACTCACTTCTGTCATCACCACCCTGTTTACTATATGATGCATAATTGCCTTGCTAAAACTTTCCACTTTTAATATCAAATTTTTTTTATAGCAACCTTTGCCATGTGTCCTGGTTTGCCACAATACTAGCACTCTATGCTTTTTGCACTCTAATTTCTTTGCCAATCACCTCTGCCTCTTTGGTTCCCCGTGCCTCTGGCGAATCTTGGACTGACGTTGTTCTGAATTCTGGTTTCCTCGTCGGCCACCACCTTGGCCTTGACCACGACCTCTACCTTTGCCTCTATCTAAATTAGAATAAAAGGCTTGTCTCATGATGTGTTCTTGCTTTGTGAAGAAGAGTCCTCACTTAGAGACTTTTCTTCTATGATCAACATAGACACCAAGTCCCGAAAGTTAGAAAAATTGTCTCTGACTACAATGGAGGTCTTGAATGGCTTGTACTCTTTGCCAAGCGTATTCAAATAGACACACACCAAATCATCATCTTCCATCGATGCATTGATAGACCCAAGGGATTCAACAATGCCCTTGATCTTTAAAGCATACTCATTGATAGACATGCTTTTCTTTTCCACAGTATGCAGCTCTTATTTTAGTTGTAGTTTCCTTACCTTTGTATTGGTTTGGAACATTTGCACACCAAGTTTTACCATGCAACTGGTGGAGTGTTGGCATGTATGTGTCCTATCATTGTGTATGTAACATTAATCAAAAGCCAATACATGACTTTCCTTGCATCATGATTCCAACCCTTGAATACCTTTATATCTGCTAGAGTGGCATTTTAGCATATATAAAGGCATCGTGATTCCAGCCCTTGAATGCCTTTATATCTGCTAGAGTGACATTCTCTTCAAACAACTCTAGAGGCTCCTCATTGTCTCCTTCAACATAGTCCCAAAATCCTTTACCCACCATAAGGAAATTAGTCGTTCTGAACTTCTAGGCATGGAAGTTGTTCTTGTCTAGCTTCTCATTGACAATCTGATCGAGTCCGGCAGACATTTTTTCCTGCAATAATAAAAAACTTGCAAACATATAATTTCTGTATGCAACCTGTAACACAACACTATCTTATGTGATGACTGTTGCACAGTAGCGATACTTCAGCACAACTTGTATGTCACCAAATCTAGCCAGAGTACATGTACATACACTCAATATCAATAATACATGTGCAAACAGTGTCTCCACTCCCGAAATGCACTGTTGTATTGCAATGACCAGATTTGACCACAAGACCACTCTCCACCCGAACTTCTTGAAACTGTTGAAAATACATTATAGTGATGAAACGGAGACCGAAACTCGATTCTAGTCGCAAAACTTTAGTACAACAAGCCTGCGAAGATAGTCCCTCAATCGAAGATGTGTAGCTCCTAGAGCTACCGAGGGGGTGTTATACCTAAACCAAGGAGGGGAAGAGATGACGATGCTCTTACCCGTGTACTGCTTTCTTGCTTGCTTGTTCTTGCCTCCTTAGCTCTCACACGAACAAGAGCTCTGATACCATAAAGAGAATGCAGGGGAGAGGGAGAGCTTGAGTTTCTTGCAAGAAAACACACAGAGGGAGATGGATGGCTGAATTTTCTTCTATTTTATTATCTTCTCTAGAACCATATAACTAAAAGATAAGAGTACATACATAAAGGGAAAGTACTCTACAATGGTCGGTCCATAGTGTGAATCCGACTATATGAGATGGTGCTATAACTATGCCATAACTCTAGTACTCCAAAGTGGCTGTCACACAGCTTGTCATCCACCACTAGCGGCATATCAACCATAATCTCACCAACCATGCCAGTGGCATAAGTGAAGAAGCTATCACCTAGACGGGACATAAATGTTTGTCGTAGCACTAGTTGAGCTCGATATCTCGTGGTTTGATGAGCCTACCTCTACCTTGATGAGATCGACACGAAAAGAATATTTGGAAACTCATGTCCATTAAAACCCTCTCGTGGTTCCCCTTAACCAAACCACCTTAGCAATTAAAAATCACCTTAAGCACCATAAATCCCCTTGGTGAGGCTAGCCCCAAATAAGTAGGTACCATAAATCCAAAGAAGGACACTAATACGATGCTAGATCAACAAGGATGATCTATAAATTCTATGAAGGTAAAATCAAAATATTCCAAAATCCCCAAGGCTTCTTCACCCCCAAGGACTCAATGGGTTTGGAGAGTAAATCCACAAGTGAAGCCTCTCTAGCATAAACAACCACTACTAAGCCTATCTCTTCAAAGAGTTAACACCTCATAAACCTACATGTGTGCCACTCGAGCATAACCATAATCTCACACTAAACCATAAGTATCTCTAGTATATCAACCACAAAGATAATCCACAAACTACTCAAGCTTCTTCACTCCAAAAAGGTGAAGCACCACAATAACATTATACCATCTAAGGTGTAGCCTAACCCCTCAAGCACAACTTTCAAGCTAGGAAACTAGGGATCTAAACTATAAAAGTCAAAAGATCTTGCTACCCTTGGCTCAAGAGTTTCATCCTAGTTCAACAAAAAATGGCAATTTATCACTCATTGAGAATTAATGGTTTGACACTCCAACCTTGTGTATATGTAGTATATAGCTCCAAAAAACCAAGTGTAATATTGAAGAGTTTTCTTAAATTCAAAACAATTATATAGAAAGTATACTGGGAGTTTTCTTAAATTTAAAAACTAAAAGAAGGAAAATTCTATTTTTTAATAAAACAAATCTATGTAGATGAGTATTCTAAATTTCAAAGAAAGTAGATAGACCAAACAAATGTCAAAGAAAGCAAGCGAGAAGAAAGAATCTATTAGGGTTTCTTTTTTAATGTTAAAGAAAGCAATTTACATTAAATGATGGAGGCCAATGAAAGCAATTGCAGAGGAGAAGGAAAGTAAATGTCAAAGAAGTAGAAGAGATGGACCAAGTCTAAAATTTAAAAATGTCAAAGTTTGCAACAGTGTAAGAGAAAGAACTAAAGAAAGTAGAGAGTTGGTGTAAACGTGGGCTTACATTTCAATCACTCAATGTCTTAAGCCTATATAACTACATTTGCTTGCTAAAATTTTGGTTTACCTATACTTCAACATGTTCTAACTTGTAAAAATCAACTCTTTTTAACATGTGGTTTTTGCTCACACTGATCTCACCATCATCATGGCCTCATAATCAAGTAACCCACCTTTAAAAATAGTGAACACGAAGAAGAGAACCATCATGGCCTCAGCACATCGAGTACTCGACCTTTAGACTATAGTGAATGTAAAGAAGACAAACCCAAGCCTAAATTGAGATAAAAGAACTATGTTTACCGTATAGTCTTCCCTCCCTAATTGCACCATCATGATGGCCTCAACATCAAGCACCCCACCTTAAAAACAGTGAACACAAAGAAAAGAACCCAAAAACTCTTTGAACACAAACATTGAAGCCAATCTCATTCTCATATAAGAGTTTTATCTTGGAGTAGAGATGGTCAACAAAGTGAATGCTACTATTATGTGATTACATTTGACTCTTGACCACACTAAATGGCATTCATATATGACTCTTGTACCACATAACGAAATACTATGAGAAAATGATATAAGAAGCTTCATGCTCCCAAGAATGTTCCCTACTTAAATCAACATAGGTTTAGAGAGCTTACCATGGGGTCGTGGCATCCTTCGTGTCTTTAAATACATCTTATTAAACACGAAGACCGCAAATAATGGTAATGTCATTGTGGATAATGGCAATAAGAGATCACCTTCACAAAGGCATATTTATAAGTAGTTTTGGATTTGGTAGTTTTCCAACAAATGTACAACTCAAGTGTAAAGCTCATAGAGAAGCTATAGGAAATATATATATCTCAAGTGTCAAAAACTCATAGAGAAGCTCTAGGGAATATGTGACACAAAGTGAATCAACAACTTTAGAGTATTACTCATAACAATCGCAACCAAGGAGTAAGAGTAACAAGCCCATGCATTGACAATGTTGACAACATAGAAATTTCTATAGCATCATGATTGCATCTCCCTTAACATGCTTTACAAGCTACAACCCCTGTTCAGATGCTCCTACAAGCTACCTAAGGGCTAGGAAGTCAATTGGGCTGTGGCCACAAGATTATTATCAAAACCATTAAAAGAAGGTAAACTATATTTCATTATTGCTAAGATACTTTGCCACATTGTAGGATTACCTCCTCTAAATTCTCATTGGCAATGACTCGCGACACATGCAACACATTGCCTGTTGTGGGAGGTTGACATGAATACATAAATATGATTTCAATTAAAAAAATATTGGAGAATAAATAGAACAAACAAGATACTCAATACTCAATACTCAATATTGGGTCCAATCTGCTCCCACATAAGAGTGAGCCCACACTTCCTCTTGGTGTACTTAAATATATTTCATGAGTAGGCTTTGGGACTCAAAAATAGTATACTTTTATAAAAATGTCGACTTCCTCAAGAATAGTATTCTTCAAAAGTGGCTTGCTTCAAAAAAATAGCTTTCTTCAGCGTGCAAGGCGTCTTTTGAAAATAGGTGTGAGCTTTGAACCTTATTAAAGTGCACATGTCTTGAAAAATAAAATATACACTAGGGAGCTTTCACATGTCCCAATTAACATAAATGAATAACATCCAAATAAATATGAATACGAATAACGTCTAAATAAATTAATAGCGCTTGTCATCACAAAATTAAATATTATTTGTCGATATTCAAAATTTATCGTCTCATAGTATATTTCTTAATCGTCACCAACTCGCCTCCATTATCCCATCCAATGATCTTCACTTGCATCAAGTAGCCATTCAATTAATAAATTAATTGATTAAAATAAACAACCATATAAAATTTCATATCAACAAGATGATGCAACCAATACTTTTCACGCATGTACGGATTCACCCACGTATGCATAAAGTAAGCTATAATCGCCCGAGTTTAGAAAGGCGTCCCAACCTAAACCTGTCTAGGAGGAGAATTCATAACACGCATATACAGATTCACTCGCGTACGCTACGATCACCCGGGTTTAAAAAGGCTTCTGAATCTAAATCCGTCTAGGAGAATTCATCAACAAAGACGATGTAACCAATACTTTCCACACGTGCGGATTCACCCCCGCGATGCATAAAGTAAGCTACGATCACTCGGGTTTAGAAAGGCGTCCCAATCTAAATCCATCTAGGAGAATTCATAACACAAAAACCTCAGAATATAAATGTTCTATGATTTCTTTTTAAGAATCCATAATTACATAACATGGGAATATATAAAAATGTAATCATTCGCAAAAAAACCCCATCCCCCATCCCGTAGGAACTCCCAATAAACCACTAACCTCTTCATTCACTAACTAGCTTTTCTTATTCCTTTCGGAGGAACAAAGACCATTGAACGTCACTCAACATTAAAGCCATCGAGGACAAAGCTTGTCCATTCTCCCCACACAAAGATTTTCAACGTGATCATCTCACAAGGACGCGATCGCCATCAAGAAGGGGGGGGGATGTTAACCCAATTCTAGGGTTAACATGATCTACCACCATTATCTTACATCAAGGAGTCACGATAGATACACCAAAGGGTCATACATTCAAGATATGAAGCAATAGTGTCCAAAGTGACAGCTTGGACGGGCGCCCATAATGGTGTGACGGAGTATTTATGGTAGTGATTCCCGCTTCAAGAGTGTGTGGCAGTAAGTTAGGATGAAGTCCTAAGTGATGTATTTCATGGATATATTATGAGAATAGTAATTGTAATAGAATTAGGCCTCTTATGAGCCTAAAGTGCACGACCAGCCACACAGTTTAAGTGAGTGTGAACACTTATGGCCATGTATATATGTGAATATCTCTTATAATACAACATACTCTTCCATTATGCAATTGAGTCTTGCTCTTGCTAATCCTCTTGCTAATCTCTCTCCCTAATGCATGCTAGTGAGTGTGTGTGAGTGAAGTGAGGTGAGAGGAGGGACGAGTACCCATGGTGTAACGCTACAGTGTGACAACGCTTACCGGAGGCGCAGTGGAATTGCTTCTCAAGGAGTTGTAGAGCTTGGAGACCTTAAGGGTTATGAGCTCGATCATTGGAAAGATCTTCACGATAGTTGCGGTTTACCAGGTAATCTCTTATTGGATGTGTTTCAAGGAGGGTTAGGGTGAGCCATAACATGCTATCTGAGTGGATGCACCTTACCTCACCCTTCCACTAGGCCAACGGGGACTCGACCAATGTGATCTCGCCTTGACCAGGGGTATGTTACTCCGGACATAGTAGTGGAGGGGGCTAGTTGGGCGGGAAGATTCAGACTATATCCGAATGCCCCCTCCACCCTCTCATAGAGCTCGGCAATTTTCCTCTTTGTGGAACATTATGGCTCACCCTAACCCTCCTTGAAACACATCCAATAAGAGATTACCTAGTGAACCGCAACTGTTGTGAGGATCTTTCCAATGGCCGAGCTCGTAACCCTTGAGGTCTCCAAGCTCTACAACTCCTTGAGAAGAAATTCCACCGCGCCTCCCGCAAAAGCATTGTCACACCACCGCGTTGCACTATGGGTACTCATCCCTCCTCTCACCTCACTTCACTCACACACACTCACTAGCATGCATTAGGGAGAGAGATTAGCAAGAGCCAGACTTAATTGCATGATGGGATAGTATGTTGTATTATGAGAGATTCACTTATATACATGGTGATAAGTGTTCACACATCACTTAAACTATGGCCGACCAGGCACTTTAGGCTCATAAGAGGCCTAATGCTATTACAATGACTACTCTCATAATATATCCATGAAGTACATCACTTAGGACTTCATCCTAACTTGCTACCACATGCTCTTAAAACAGGAATCGTCATAAATACTCTATCACACCATTACGGGCGCCCGTCCCAATTGTAGCTTTGGACACTATTGCTTCATATCTTGAATGTATAACCCTTTGGTGTATCTATCGTGACTCCTTGATGTAAGATAATGGCGGTAGATCTTGTTAACCCTAGAATTGGGTTAACATCCCCCCCTTCCAATGGCGGTTACGTCCTCGTGATCACGTCGAAGACCTTGTGTGGGGAGAATGGACAAGCTTTGTCGATGGCTTTTATGTTGACTGACGTTCAATGGTCTTTGTTCCTATAGAAGGAATAAGAAAAGCTAGTTAGTGAATGAAGAGGTTAGTGGTTTATTCTTGGGAATTCCTAACGGTGTGGGGGGTGGGTTTTTTTTGCAAATGATTGCATTTTATATTTGTGTGAGCCTTTTTTTTTGCTCACTTTGTTTTTGGCAATCATAAGCAAGGTTACATGTGATTTTTGTTAGTGGGAATACTAAAAGATGTTAATATTGGGAGAGAAGAGAGGGGAGGATCCGGAGGAATGTAGACTTAATCATCAGAACGAGATGGTGATTATCAGTTCCTCATTTGATTCATTGAAGACATTCATCAATTAAAGAAATTGGCCTTTGATGATGTCTCTTTGTATGGCAGGATTCTTGTCAAGTATTGTTGTGTAGGACCTATTCTTGCTTTCTTCTGCCCATGTGCTTTTTATGTTTTTATGTATATTTAAGTGGTCTTATAAAGAAGATATATATGAAGTATAAGAATTGAATCATATAGACTCTTACTGAACTGCTCTATGTTGTTGTTAGAGGATTGAAAGAATTACGTTGACTTGCGAGGCTAATATAGATATCTTCACTAAGGATTAGCGTAGTTTGAGAGGTTTGTAATTTGAAGGAAAAATCTAGGTGATGGGTTGTACCATTGACCAGGCTTTCGCCCACTATGGTCCACCCATCCAAAGATGTACTTGGAAGTTGTCGATGGTGAGGCTTTGATGCAAATGTTCTCCAGTGCATGAGTATGGATATGTACTCATGCAATTGTAGATGAAGTGGGACACTTTTTAGTATCATGGTCAAAGGTTTTACAATATATGTAGTAGAGAAAAACAGGTGCCTTGTATGCACAATGGGGATTGGGATGGTCATATAGTGATTGCACTCAACACAAGGTATTTCATTCCTCACTTGTAGAGGCATTAAGGATGCTTGGTTTTGAAGGAGCTCATCTTCTCTTAGAGATGTCGATTGAAAGCTTTGAAGCAAGGTTGCATATAATTCAGGGAATGACAATTCCAAGACTGATCATTCTTTAGCCGTTGCTTCACTTGGTTTAGATGAGGAACATCTCATAGCATGATCATCTTCCAGCATGTTATCATCTAAAGATACTGCTTCTTTACAACATTGATCGAATGTTTTCGGATTGGATATAATGATCAAGCTGTGTAAGTTGTTATTCTTTAAGCCCATCATGAAACATCTCTTCAATTGAATATCGTTTAATTTTTTCCATGACTCACAACGTGAGTCCAAGAGTTTTATCCGTAGGATAAAGTCCCTAATGGATTCATTTGGTTTACGCTCAATTGAATAGAGTTCTTTTGGAAAAGCCGTGGATGAAGGATGTTTTCACGGTTCTGAAGTTGGTCTTGATTGCCAACATCAATGTGATGAACCATGGACTAGCCTTTCCCTCTAAGCATAGGTACAACGCATGTACCTTGGTGGGACAATTGGGATTTCCAAAGGCTTCACATCTCTATTCAAACATTTGAATGAATTGAACAGGGTCTGTTGTTCTGTCGTATTTGCCCATAATTTTGAAAATCTGTATGGCCATATTTCTGTATGAGTCACTGAGGCCGTATGTGAGTGCTCTTGTTGGGAGAGACTCACTTAGTCCTTGGGCTACCCCCCTTTATAGAGTAGTCAGTATGTCTAAGGTGTGGGCATCCAGGAATGGGTTGATACCTATAGGATTTGTGGGAATGTTAGGTAAGGGACTAAAGCCCGGTGGGATCGGAGTGACAAGTGGTGTAAAACCCGATGACACGTTTGTTATGGGCATGGGCAAATTGCCTAAATGCTCCTTAATGAGCAAGTACACTTTTTTTTTTGCTTTTTATATTCTCTCACAGCTCGTTATAGCCTCAAGAGGCTTGGCGTACTCTTCGTTGGGTGAAACAGGTGTCCATTCGCTCTAATTAGCTTAGGCGCTGTGTATGTGAATGACCTCTTAGAGACAATTTTTCAGAAAAAGTGCATGCTAGTAGCTTCCTAGATGAAAGAGGAGGTCCTAAAACCTATTTTCTATCATTGTCTTAAGACGAAAAAAAAATTAAATTTTTTTCTATTTTGCAACACGTTTTTAAGGGTGTTCCAAAAAGAATTTTGAAAAACTCTGTATGAGAGAGTTGTAGTATTTTTGGAGTACTACAACTTTGTTTCCCTGAGTTGTCTATGATTTTATCGTTTAGACCCTCAAAAAGTAGCTCGAATATGATTCGTCGTCGTTTTCGCACTGTTTTTACGATTTTTCGTGGTTTTTTGGATTGTTTTTTTGCCTTGATTCTGAGTCAATTTTTAAGGCTACTAGTGGGAGGCCAAAACAATTGATTTTGACTTCGAACGGTTGGTCCAAAGTTGAAGAGCTCCATGTCAGCTTTTCGATGAGCCCTAGAGTGCCTTCATCGGATATACGGTCTAGGAGATACGTGCCTCCAAACAAGGGTGTTTTCCAGAGTTTTTTTTTTGGGGGGGGGCCAACGGACCCCCTTTCACGTCGTGAACTAGCAAGGTGCAGTTCATGGCGTGAAGCGAACTTCACGAAAAAGTTAAATTCGATTTTTTTTTGGTTGCCACGTTAACGAAGGGTCTCATGCGGTGAACCGGACTTTACGAAAAAGTTAAATTTGAATTATTATTTTTTTGCTACGTGAACGAAGGGTCTCACGTCGTGAACCGAACTTCACAAAAAAGTTATATTTAGTTTTTTTTTTCGCGTGAACGAAGGGTCTCATGCCATGAACCCTTAGCATTTGACACCATGAACTGGACTTCACACGAAAAAGTTAAATTCGATTTTTTTTTCTCGCGTGTGAACGAAGGGTCTCATGCCGCGAACCCTTAACGTTTCACGTCGTGAACTGGACTTCACAAAAAAGTTACATTATTTTTTTTTCGCATGAACGAAGGGTCTCACGCTGTGAACCCTTGGCGTTTCATGCCGTAGACCGGACTCCATGAAAAGATTAAATTCATTTTTTTTTTGCGCAAACTCCTAGGGCGTGAAACCTTAGACCGTGAAGTTGCAGAAATGGTTCACGGCATGAACCATTTTTCGAAAAAAAAATTAGCCTAGTGGAAAATACAAATTTCCTTTTTTTGGGGGGAATTTTTTTTTGAATTTAAAATTAAGAAGATATGGGCATTTTCCCAAAAAGGTAAGTGGGAATAAAAAAGGTCAACCTTTTTATGACACCCCTTACACCCTTCATAAATAACCCCCAAAATGGACAATTTGACAACTCATGAGCATCCTCATTGAATTTTTTATTTTTTATTTTTTAGATCGATGGACCCCCTTTCACGTCATGAACTAGAAGGGTGCAGTTCACAGTGTGAAGCGTACTTTACAAAAAAGTTAAATTCATATATTTTTTTAGTGTTGCGTGAATGAAGGGTCTCATGCCGTGAACCTTAGTGTTTCACCCCGTGAACGTCGGCCTTCACCAAAAAGTTAAATTTGATTAAAAAAAATTGGTCGCGTGAATGGAAGGTCTCATGCTGTGAACCCTTAGCATTTCATGCCGTGAAGCGGACTTCACGAAAAAGTTAAATTCGATTTTTTTCGCGTGAGACGAAGGGTCTCACGTCATGAACCCTTAGCGTTTCACGCCATGAACTGGACTTCACGAAAAAATTAAATTCGATTATTTTTTTCCTCCCTCTACGAGATAGAACTAGGTCTTACCTATTAGTCATATCTTTGCATCTTTACATGGTCGAGGCATCGACGAGTAGGAAATTTTTTTCTCTTGTTAGATCTAGTAGACTATCTTAAGGTTTCCCCTATTTAGGATGGGGGGGGACCTTACAGAAGAGATGTGCATTGTGTGCTAAAATGTAGCGAGTTGAAGGCATTCAGCCACCATAAGTTGTAGAAGTTCAGGTAGCTGTCATGGATTTTACGAATTTGGATTTGTCATTGGGAATTTTACTAATTATTCTGGCAAAAAGAAAGCCAAAATATATTAGTCGTGGAAGAAATTTGAAGTGATATTACCGAGAACATGTAAGTTTTTCGAGAACATGTCCGGTTTGTCGAAAGTGGTATTGTTGAGATGATGTGCGACTATATATTGAAAGTTTCTCAAAAAGAAAGAATTCTCCATAAGCATTCAAAATTGTGCTCTTCTAAACCCTTATGTTCAATTGTGAAGAAGCAAGATATATATATATATATATATATAAAACCTTTAGCTTTCTTAGCATAAAGCAAGGTTTTAAATTTAGCTAAACTATACACACACACACACACACACACACACACACACACACACACACACACACACACACACACACACACAACCTTAACTTACCTTAGCATTAAGCAAAGAGGGTTGGAGGAAAAGAAATGGGCGACAGCGCACAAGAGAGAGAGAGAGAGAGAGAGAGAGAGAGAGAGAGAGAGAGAGAGAGAGAGAGAGAGAGAGAGAGAGAGAGAGAAGGCTTCATCGGCCAGCGCTAGAAGGAGAGAGAGAGAGAGAGAAGGAAAAGCTAATAAAAAGAAAAAGAAAAAGAATTTAAAACGTTTAAGTTCTTTAATAGTAAAGCTTGGAAAAAGAAAAGAACCCTTAAGCGACTGATTTGTGCAGCGCACAAGTGATTTAACAAAGTAATTTAGTATATATTTCTTTGTAGTGTGCCATTGAGAGGAAGGGGAAGATGAATTGAAGTAGAAAGAGATGTTGAGGGTGGTTCCGGGGCCTCCAAGATGAGGGAAATTCAAATGTGGTGTCTGATCGGAAAGAGGGATTGAAAACAAAAAAACCACTTTTGGATTTGAAATCATTTTTGGAAGTGGTTTTCCACCTTTGATGGACCATTGGGTAATAGAATTGTGGGTTTTTGTTACCCATTGGATAGAATTTAAGCTTTTGTGAAAAACCTTAGGCTTTTGTATGCTTTGAATGAAAGTTTTTATCTTGGGCCAAGCTTTTCCACCTCTTTATCCACTAGCTCTTCACGGCTTTAATCAATTGTAATCAAATGGCTCTGATACCATTGTTGTGGGAGGTTGACATGAACCCATAAAAATGATTGCAATAAATAAAATATTAAAAAATAAATAGAACAAACAAGATACTCAATACTCGATATTGGGTCCAATCTTCCCCCACACAAGAGTGGGCCCAGGCTTCCTCTTGGTGTACTTAAATATATTTCATGAGTAGCCTTTGGGGCTCAAAATAGTATACTTTTACAAAAATGTTGACTTCCTCAAGAATAGTATTATTCAAAAGTGGCTTGTTCAAAAATAGCTTTCTTGAGCGTGTAAGCTAGGCTTCTTTTAAAAATAGGTGTGAGTCTTGAACCTTATAAAAGTGCACGTCTTGAAAAATAAAATATGCACTAGGGAGCTTTCACATCAATAAATATGAATAGCGTCCAAATAAATTATTGGCGCTTTTTGGTCACAAAATCAAATATTATTTGTCGATATTCAAAATTTATCATCTCAGTGTATATTTCCTAATCGTCACCAACTCGCCTCCATTATCTCGTCCAATGATCTGCACTTGCATCAACTAGCCAATCAATTAATAAATTAATTGATTAAAATAAATATCTATATAAATTTTCATATCAACAAGACGATGCAACTAATACTTTCCACGCATGCCGATTCACCCACGTACGCATAAAGTAAGCTACGATCGCTCGAGTTTAGAAAGGCATCCCAATCTAAACCCTCTAGGAGAATTCATAACACAAAAACCTGGGAATATAAATATTTCATGAATTCTTTTTAAGAATCCATAATAACACAACATGGGAATATATAAAATATTCCATGAATTCATCCTCAATAACATTGCCAAAGCCCTGTAAAGGTATACCTCACCCAACTCCCCTTTGTGAAATCATATTAGTGCTTCCATAAGGGCCTTCATTGAAGCAAAATAAAGTAATTGAACCAAGCAAAGCCTCACCACAAATAGCCAATCTTGCTACTAGTGGTTCTCGCGACCGCCATGGTGACATCCACCATTATTTTCCATAGTTTTAGAGTTTTCTCTAGAGACACACGTGGCTACTACCATTCCACACATTGACCCCAACCTCAACACTCTTACCTCAACCTCATCACTCTTGCAAACACCCTTGCCCTTGAAATTGTAGGCATCATCAACTTTTAAAGATAGTATCATGACCTTCGTGAAAGCCCTTGCCTTTTGCACCTTGGGTCCCTTCACATCCCAAGAGGCCTGTGATCTTTACCATGCCTTACAACCAAATAAAATGTTGACCACTCAAACCAGTTGGCTTGAGCTAGATATGATGGTTGTCATGACATCCAAGGATATGATCCAATGCCAATATAACTAGATGTTTACCAAGGAATCCTAACTTGCCATGGAGATGTAGAAAACCAAGAATCTAATTGACAACCTTCTCAAAGTGGAGATAGGGACCCACCCTTGAGGCTAGCTATGTCTTAGCTCTGTCTCTTCAAGTAGCTAATGAATAGAAGACCATCTCAAGGAAGTTGAGGAAAAAGCCACAAAGTTTAAGTGATTCCATGAAGAGTCAAAATGCACATCACCTCTTACAATAATCCAAAGAAGAAACACTTGTTAGATATCCAGGCATACCTCAACTCCAAAGAACAAGACTTCATGCATGCTCTCAAAGCTAAAGAAGAGGACATCACCTCTTAACAATCCAAAGAAGATTCCATGAAGAGTCAAAATGAACATCACCTCTTACAACAATTCAAAGAAGAAACCCTTGTTATGAAGGCATACCTTAACTTTGAAATCCAAGATTTCATGCACTCTCTCATGTTGGAATGGAGATAAAGGTATCAACACACATATAAATGTAACAAGTAAGGATAGATATAGAGAAGCACAACACTCAAAGTAGATTAATGAGTATGAGTGATTTGACATGATAAGGGGCTGGTCAAGACCTCGGTCGACCTTGCTACGCGAGATGTCCTCCATTGACTCTCCGTCAGCAGTTACAACTTTAACAGTTAGGTCTTCATGACCTTAATCCACAAGACGGTCAAAATGCTTCCCCAGCATTCTTGACATAAAACAGTCATTTACAAACAGTCACAAAATACAGTTTCTAAATCGAACTCTCGTCTTTCCACATTATCCCTCCTTAGTCCACATTACTTATTCCACATTCCATTCAATGTGTACTCATTCTCATCCATTTCCTCATATCGACGACACATTAATTTACATACACATTCACATTCACATCCATACATCCACACTACATGCATACATCCATTTTCACATCCTCTCATTTATACATCCACATCCCATATCCACATTCATACATACACATCCATATCCACATCCATACATCCACATCCACATCTATACATCCACATTCACATCCATACATCCATATCCATATCCACATCCATACATCCACATCCACATTCACATTCATACATCCACATCCACATTCCCATTCACATCTATACATCCACATCTACATCCACATACATACAACCATATTACATCCATTCTCATCCTAACACATCCTATATACATCTTAACACATCCTAACTCATCTTAACACATTCTATCACATCTCATACACCTCGTATCATATCTTATCACATCTCATACACATCCTATCACATCATTTCACATCTCATACACCTCTTATCACATCCTATCACTTCCCATACGCATCTTATCACATCTTATCACATCTCATACACCTCTTATCACATCTTATCACATTTCATATCTTTTTATAGAATACAAGAGAATTCTTATATTTGATATAAGATTTCTCTACACATTTATTTATGCATAAATTTCATTTAAGGAGACTAACACCTTCGAAATAAAAATCAATCTTTTATGCATCTTCTTATGCATAAATTCAATTTGGTAGGAATTACACTTTTAGAATAAAAGAATTTCTCTTATGCATCTAAGTTATGCATAAAATCCATTTATGATGAAAATCACACTTTTAGTGTAAAAGAATATCTTTTATGCATACCTCTATGCATGAAATCCAAATATGATAAAAGTCACACTTTTATAATAAAATAATCAACTTTTATGCATACATCTATGCATGAAATCCAAATATGATAAAAGTCACACTTTTATAATAAAATAATCAACTTTTATGCATACCTCTATACATGAAATCCAAATATGATAAAAGTAACACTTTTATAATAAAATAATCAACTTTTATGCATACCTCTATGCATGAAATCCAAATATGATAAAAGTAACACTTTTATAATAAAATAATCAACTCTTATGCACACTTCTATGCATGAAATTCAATTGTGATAAAAGTAACACTTTTATAATAAAATAATCAACTTTTATGCATACCTCTATGCATGAAATCCAATTATGATAAAAGTAACACTTTTATAATAAAATAATCAACTCTTATGCACACTTCTATGCATGAAATTCAATTGTGATAAAAGTAACACTTTTATAATAAAATAATCAACTTTTATGCATACCTCTATGCATGAAATCCAATTATGATAAAAGTAACACTTTTATAATAAAATAATCAACTCTTATGCACACTTCTATGCATGAAATTCAATTGTGATAAAAGTAACACTTTTATAATAAAATAATCAACTTTTATGTATACCTCTATGCATGAAATCTAATTATGATACAAGTAACACTTTTATAATAAAATAATCAACTCTTATGCATACTTCTATGCATGAAATTCAATTGTGCTAAAAGTAACACTTTTACATTAAAATAATAATCTTTTATGCATACCTCTATGCATGAAATCTAATTATGATAAAAGTAACTCTTTTATGTTAAAATAATAATCTATTATGCATACCTCTATGCATGAAAATCAATTATGCATAATATAAAAATTAATTTCTCTATGATTACAATGAATATCTTCAATTAATCTAGGATGATAATTCTTAGAATATGGTAGGAAGTCCTCTTTTTATGCTTTGAATGAAATTATTTTATGCGTAATTTTTATAAAAATTTTGCCATATCTCCGCTACTATGACTGATAAATCTCAATTTTTCTAAGGGATAAAGCTTATCATTAAGGAAATAATTAGAATGGTCTCTAATTGGATCATCAATCCATAATGGATTGAATCATCAATATACATAAACTAAAAGTATAGAAAAAAGCCATTAATTTGGCCTCAAGCATAGATTAATCTTGGATTAAGGAAAAGCTTTATGAAAAGCTTCATTTGGATTGAGAATGGGTCATGAGTATGACCATTTCTCTTGAGTGAGAGAGAGAAATTACATAAAAACCATTAGAATTAAGCACAAATGGAAATTTATGTAATTCTTAACTATCATTAATCAATTAACTTCAATAGCATTCATCAAATTATGTAACTCTTCACTACCATTCATCAATTAACTTCAATAGCATTCAAAAACCATTCCAATTAAGCTTCTCAAGCTTAAGAGGGGTTGAGAAGAGAGAAACATTGAGAAATTATAGAAAATGACCAAAATTCACTAATTACCTTACAAATTTCTTGATTCTTTGTTCACGGTAGAGGCCCCCAACCAATCAATTGGTTAAGTATGTTGATGGAGCCACCAATGGAGATTGAAGAAAGAGGGAAGCTCCAAAAACTAGTGAATTATTAATGAATTCACAGTTCTTGGCTTAGGTGGAGTAGAGTAACGATGCATAAACACTATATATTTTTCAACAAGGGGGAGGCTTCTATTTATAGGAAAAATTAAGCTCCTAACCAAACAAACTGATTCTAGAATTTTCTAAATCAGTTTGGTCAATATTTGACCATTTTTAGGTCAGTTAAGCTAACTTTTTGGAACTAGACTTGAATGAGGAGAGAGGAGAGATGAAATATCTCAAATTTTATGAGTTTAAAACTCATTCAAGCATGTGAAATATGCATCTCCTTTAAAGAACTCCCCTTCCTTACATATGTGTCAAAATGGAATTATTATACCCAAAATATCTCATATTTTTAATATTGCTCATAGTTTTTTACTAATAAACCTTGTACATTTTCAACTCTTCTCATTTTTGGATACCCAAAATATCTCATATTTTTGATATTACTCATAGTTTCTTACTACTAAACCTTGTACATAGTCAACTCTTCATCTTATGTGAGCATTTACTCATTTTTGGGTATCTTCTTTTACAATTTGGATTTATCTCCTCCCTACACATGGATTGATGCTATTGGCCCATAGGAACCTTAATTGGTCCATAATCCAAAAATTTCTAAAAATCTAGACCCTTAGGCTAAGGTCCTTTATACCCATTTCCAATTAATTCCAATTGCACATTGGAAAGTTCTTTTTGAATTTCTGTTTCAGGGGAACTTATTTTAATAAGATGAGATAATTTTCTATCCAAAAATATTAAAAATCTGAATATTCTCTCTCTAGAATATTTTCTCTCTCTAGGTTAAAACAGTTAGAAACAAGTCTTTTATATTTCTGAAGAAGGATTGATTACAAGGGAAGATGCTGGACATTTTGAGAGGTTTGGGAGGAATCTTACATTCTCTCCCACTTGAAAAACGCGAGATGCCCTCATCTCACAAACTGGGGGTAATTTCGCAAGATGCACAAGTATGAGACTGAGAGAAAATTTTTAATTAAGATTAACCACCAATTAAAAAAGTCTCAAAGAGAGTAAGGGTCAAGACAAGAACAAGATTTAAACTTTATTCATTCTTGGAACATATATAGTAAAGATAGAAGAACTCTTTACACTTCCATAAGTCCGTCCATCATATGATCACAAAAGCAGCACTTACAAGTTGCGCACGTATAAGGTAACTCATCTATGGGGATAATTCTGTTGGTTATTGCCGCACCTATCTCAGTGATATGAGGTGATCTAACAAAAGGACCTCTGAGAGGCAAGCCAAAAACGGGGTAAAGGCATATCTTTTGATGAGGAAGAAAACACGCCAGTAAGAAGACCCGCTCAGAAAACCCAAGATGTCTTGATCTCATGACGCAGTAGTATCGGGGACCCAAACCCAAGGCTTCAATAACCATGGCCAAGGAAACATTGTTACGAAAGTGTTGCTGACCCCAGGGTGTTACCCTAGTTATGTCTTGATAGGTTCGCCATTTGGTCTGAGCTACATAAGTTCCCAAGTGAGAAAAAAGTGAGCGCTCATACTGTTCTATAAAATCTTTCTTCACAGACTCGCTTGCGTCTTGAAGGTGAGAAATCATCATGGATAAAACTAATTCCTGTTGGCAAGCCATGAAGGAGATTAAGAAGAAGGGAGATCGATGGAAGTAAGATTACTGTGAGCGACAAGTAAAAGTTAGGACTTATATAAAGGAAGGAGCTAGCGTAACTTAGAAGCCAACGGTATCTTGCCACTGAAGTTTTACCGTCTTTCCATGATTTGGGTTTGGCACATTTTTCTATAGAAGGCATTAAAAACTTTGAGATGAAGAGATAAAAGAAGTTTGTAGGCTAAGTCACCTACTTTCTTTGGTCCACAATATCTGGGGGATAACTACTTATACTCCCCTAGAGATAAAGAAATTCTTTTGGTCCGTATTCAAATGAAGACTATAACTGCTTCTTTGAATTCTCTGATTGTCCTCTTCTTATCTGTATATTGTCTCTGTCGATCCTGGGTAGCGTTTATATCTTTATGAATTGCCTGCATCTGTTGCTCTAAGTCGCCAAGCATTTGACTGGTCAACTCGACCCTAATCAATGGGTCGGCGGACCTAGTTAATGGAGTTAAGCAATCTTGTCCGAGACGGACCCTGATTAGATTGGTATGAAGGAATTGGTCTCTGAATTTGGGTTCTAGACTTCCCTGTGCCCTTTTCATGGTAGGAGTCGGGCAGTCTTTTAACTGATGGTCAAAACCTTGGCATCCAAAACACCGGTTCTCACTTCTGAATTCATCGTTTTGAATCTTTAAAACAGGGCTCCTGAGAAGGTATTCTGGTAAAGTGACTTCCCTTTTTAAACAGAATCTTTCTTTTATTTAGAGAGGGAATAATTATAAGATTCTTACTCCTATATACCTCGAAGGCTGGGGGAGAAATCTTACAGTCCTCATCAAAATGTTCTTGTTGAATTGTCCTCTTCGTTAAATTCATTGTTCGACTCCTCTATCACCTTTTTTATCTTCTTCATTTTCTTCTTTTCAGCCTCCATATTCTTTTCTACCATTGTTTTGCACAGCAATCAAAGTAACTATTGGCTTTAGTCTATTGTCCCGTCCTTTTATAAACCATTCCTCCCATCAGCTCTAAAATATGTTAACATCATCTAGTCTATTCCCCTAAGCGATTCGAACTTGACAACATAGGCATCAACATCCATTTATGTGTCATGGAGCTCATCAAATCAACTAGCTAACTTGTGGTGTTCACTTTTATGAATCTTTTTATAGTGCAGTCTTCAAATATGTTGCTCCCAACTTCCAAAGTGATCATCCCCAAACTATGAGTATCAGTATGTTGGAATGTCACCAAAGGCCATGGCACACCATCCCCTTTTCTTTTGATCATCATTGTTTTCTCTCATGCCCATAGGTCTCCATGCATTATCAAACTTCATGACATACACATCAGGATCTCCTGTCTTCTTGCCCTTAAACCTTGGGAAGTCTGCCTTCCTAGTTTGCCATTAGCTCTTTTTGTAAGATCCCTGACCCCACTGCGCAACGAATTTGGGAGTGCTAGCAAACGGAAATAGCACTTCTTGCGCGGGGCAGGGTCTCACACTCGGGGCCTCACCCACAGATATCCAAACAAGAGACTAATCCATCGGTTCTTCCAAAACCGAACTCGGAAAAACTTTCCTTGCCCAGAAAGCATGGGCGATTCCTCCAGGATAACTTTTCTCTAACGTAATCAAAACCCTGAACTAACTGAACTGATCTGACCGAACTCGTAAGTCCCATAGTCAGATCAGGGAAAAGATTGTACTTGGATCATAGAGACCAATGCTTTTTTCCTCATTGAGAGGCACAGCCGTTGATTCTTTTCCATAGAACAATTTTTATCCAGGATTTACCTCATCTATCGTACTATACAGAAATTTGGTCTCATTTTTGGGATCCATTAGCCCACTCTATACATTTTGGTCTCATTTTTGGGATCCATCAGTAACATGGGTTAGCCAACCGCCTAACCACTGTAGTGATGGTATCCAATTAAGAATTTGGTTAGGTTGTCCCGGGTACCAGGGAAAAGAGTTCCCAAGCCCCCTAGCTGGATATTCATGCAAACTTAAAACTAGTCACACCACTTACACACCCAATATGAAATTGCCTTTTTCTCAGATTCAACAGTCTTTAAAACAATCATTTAATGAAACCATAGTATCACTGATCATAATTCTCTAATTATCCAATTGAATCCTTATTTCCAACATTCCTTCATCGGTGTACCTATGGCATCATTGGTAACCAGAACGCTCACCACCTATTCACTCAGGGGCCTTTTCAATAGTTCCTAGCTCATAGTACCCAGTAATATAATCACATAAAAATATCCAGATGGAATCTCCGTTGAAGATCAGCAAGATCAACCCCAACAGATCCATATAAAAGAGCCATGGACTCATCCGTTGAGGACCAACAAGGTCAATCAACCAGATCCATGCCCGAATTCAGAAAACAACTCTTACTCCTTGTTCCAATATCTTCCCCGACGTACTTGTGGGTATCTTTGGCAACCCAGATCGTGCACCACTATGGTCATCACCCTTTAGGATCCTTCGCAGGTCACCTAGCACTTCACTCATAGGCCGCTTCCTTGGTCCCTCATCCACTCTACCGGAAGCTCACCATTTAAATCAAACCAAGGCTGGTCAAGACCTCGACCGACCTTGCTACGCGAGACGTCCTTCGATGACTCTCCGTTAGCAGTTGCAACTTTAACAGATAGGTCTCCACGACCTCATTCACAAGACGGTCAAAATGCTTTCCCAGCATTCTTGACATAAAACAGTCATTTAAAAACAGATTTCACATACAATACAGTTCCAACAATATTTCCATCTTTTCTCATTACTCCGCATCCTTTCACATTAGACCCCATCTTTTCTCATCTTACCATAATTTTATTTTCTTCATCGATCCCTATCACATCACATCATTTCCACATCAAATCACATCATCCATACATCAATCCACATCAATCCACACGTCAATCCACATCATCCAAACATCCATCCACATTAATCCACATCAAATTATATCATCCACTCATCAATCCACATCATCCACATCATCCATTCATCAACCCACATCAACCCACACATCAATCCACATCATCCAAACATCAATCCACATCATTCATACATCAATCCACATCATCCATCCACATCCATCCACATTAATCTGCATCAATTTATATCATCCACTCACATCAATCCACGTCATCCACAACAATCCACATCATCCATACATCCATCCACATTCATTTCATAAGCATTCCCATTCTCATCTAATTACATCTTTTTCTATCTCATCACTTATTTCCTCATTTATCTTTATCAGGTCTCATCCACTTGCATCTACCCATACATCTCACCACTTCACCACTTATCGTTCATTCACATCCCGCCGATTCACATCCATTCACATCCCTTATCATTCATTCACATCCCGATTCACATACTAACACATTCATTCACATCCTATATCATTCATATCTATCCAATTTACATCACATCTCATCGCCTCAATTCTCGTTCATATCCATCACATTTACGTCCACATGTATTCTTCCACATCCATACTTATCACATACACATCCACATCTATCCTTTCACATACATCCACATCCATACTTATCACATACTTATCACATACACATCCACATCCACATCCACATCTATCCTTTCGCATACATCCACATCCATTCTTTCACATACATCCACTTCTATTCTTCACATACATCCACATCCATCCTTTCACATACACACATCCACATGCATTCTATCACATACATCCACTTCTATTCTTCACATACATCCACATCCATCCATCCATTCATTCACATTAATCTTATTCGCATCTCATCTCATCACACCTATTTACCTCTCATTCTCATCACTTCTATTCCCATCACATCCATTCTCTATTCATTCTCATCTATCTGATTCATATCACATATCATCACATCTATTTACCTCTCATTCTCATTACTTCTATTCTCATCACATCCATTTATAGAATGTAAGAGAATTCTTATTTTTGATATAAATATTCTTTACACATCTATTTATGCATAAGAACAACTTTAGTGGGAAATAACACTTTTATAAAACTCCGTTTCTGCATCTAATTATGCATAAATTCAATTTTAAGGAGAATAACTCTTTTGAAATAAAAATAAATTTCTTTATGCATCTTTCTATATGCATAAATTCAAAATTGATGAAAATAACTCTTTTAAAATAAAAATAAATTTCTTTATGCTCTTTCTATGCATAAATTCAAAATTGATGAAATTAACTCTTTTGAAATAAAAATAAATTTCTTTATGCATCTTTCTATGCATAAAATCAAAATTGATGAAAATAATTCTTTTGAAATAAAATAAATTTCTTTATGCATCTTTTTATGCATAAAATCAAAATTGATGAAAATAAGTCTTTTGAAATAAAAATAAATTTCTTTATGCATCTTTTTATGCATAAAATCAAAATTGATGAAAATAACTCTTTTGAAATAAAATAAATTTCTTTATGCATCTTTCTATGCATAAAATCAAAATTAATGAAAATAACTCTTTTGAAATAAAAATAATTTTCTTTATGCATCTTTCTATGCATAAAATCAAAATTGATGAAAATAACTCTTTTGAAATAAAATAAATTTCTTTATGCAGTGCATGTTATACCGATGATTTCTACCATGGAGCCATGTGAAGCTTCTGACAATTATTAGCTCGACTTATGTGCGATAAGTCCTCATCTTTACTAAATGATTACTTTTTCAGTTATTTATGAATTGTTTAAAATTCTCTATTTTTTAACTTTTTCATTTTGTAGTCAACAATAAATCAAGGTAAGACCTCCTTACTTTTTCATTCTATTTTAGATCATCAAGTTTTCTTTAATATTTGTTATTTAAGTTTATTTTTGTAGCAACTTTTAAAAATTTTCAAATGCACACGCTATCTATTTTTCATCACCTGCTTTTACATTAAGCTAACAAATAATATATAGATTTTTTCATGTTTTTCTAGTCTTAATTTATTTTGCTAGAACCTTGGGAGAAAATAAAATTTATATTCTGAATTTATAATTTTGATGGATTTGAACTAGCTTATTAACATCTTGATCTTAGTGTTGTAATTTATTTTATAGAAATAAAGTGAATTTGGTAATTAATTTATTAATTATTGGGTGACCCAACAAGTGAAAATAATATCTTGGGTGTTCAAGCTAAGTTGATTGTGAGTGAATCCGATCACAATGGTGACATGTGTGAGACGTGCCCAAGCTAAGTTGATTTGTGAGTGAATCCGATCAACGGTAATGTGTGAGATGTGTGGTGTGAATTTGATTGTGAGTGAATCCGATTAACTCTATGAACATGTGCGACTGCTTACACAGTTTGGTCTTGCAGACTATAAAACTCAATATTGCTACACCAATAGAGGTGCCAGGCACTCAGATACATGTAAACTATTTGTGTGATGTATCATTTTATCAATAAGCTGTTAAGTGCCTCATTTATCTATATAGTAGTACGAGGCTAGACATTTAGATTGGGGTCTTACTGATGTGAGCAAGTTTATGCACAATCCCAGAAGTAAGCATTGGTAGGCTGCCAACCGAGTATTTTGATACTTACAAGGCACTCAATCCCCTGGGCTATTCTATACTAAGTGGGGTGATATTCAACTGCATACTTTCAGTAACTCTGACACTTACAAGGCACTCAATCCCTTGGGCTATTCTATACTAAGGGGGTGATATTCAGCTGCATACTTTCAATAACTCTTATATTTTTACAAGGCACTCAATCCCTTGGGGTATTCTATACTAAGGGGGTGATATTCAGCTGCATACTTTCAGTAACTCTTATATTTTTACAAGGCACTCAATCCCTTGGGGTATTCTATACTAAGGGGGGTGATATTCAGCTGCATACTTTCAGTAACTCTAATTAGGCCAGATGTTATGATATGTGAGTGTCCCAATACTGGCTTTTTCTTTCATCTAGGTGATTCATGTATATCATGACTTAGTAATAAGCAGCTTGACGGTGGCCACTTAAGTTGTGAAGCTAAGTACACGGTAGATTTTAAAGCAACTGTAGAGTGTGTATAGCTTAGATGCTTTTTTGAAGATTTTGAATCGGAGACACCAGTCCCCCCCTTTATTTTCAATTGAATTTCATGCATAGAAGATTTTGAATCGGAGACACCAGTCCCCCCCTTTATTTTCAATTGAATTTCATGCATAGAAGTGTGCATAAGAGTTGATTATTTTATTATAAAAGTGTTACTTTTATCATAATTGGATTTCATGCATAGAGGTATGCATAAAAGTTGATTATTTTATTATAAAAGTGTTACTTTTATCACAATTGAATTTCATGCATAGAAGTGTGCATAAAAGTTGATTATTTTATTATAAAAGTGTTACTTTTATCATATTTGGATTTCATGCATAGAGGTATGCATAAAAGTTGATTATTTTATTATAAAAGTGTTACTTTTATTACAATTGAATTTCATACATAGAAGTGTGCATAAGAGTTGATTATTTTATTATAAAAGTGTTACTTTTATCATATTTGGATTTCATGCATAGAGGTATGCATAAAAGTTGATTATTTTATTATAAAAGTGTTACTTTTATCATATTTGGATTTCATGCATAGAGGTATGCATAAAAGTTGATTATTTTATTATAAAAGTGTGACTTTTATCATATTTGGATTTCATGCATAGAGGTATGCATAAAAGTTGATTATTTTATTATAAAATGGTGACTTTTATCATATTTGAATTTCATGCATAGATGTATGCATAAAAGTTGATTATTTTATTATAAAAGTGTGACTTTTATCATATAGAGGTGTATGAGATGTGATAAGATGTGATAAGATGCGTATGGGAAGTGATAGGATGTGATAAGAGGTGTATGAGATGTGAAAAGATGTGTATGAGATGTGACAAGATATGATAAGAGGTGTATGAGATGTGATAGAATGTGTTAAGATGAGTTAGGATGTGTTAAGATGTATATGGGATGTGTTAGGACGAGAATGGATGTAATATGGTTGTATGTATGTGGATGTAGATGTGGATGTATAGATGTGAATGGGAATGTGGATGTGGATGTATGAATGTGAATGTGGATGTGGATGTGGGTGTATGGATGTGGATATGGATGTATGGATGTGAATGTATAAATGTGGATGTGGATGTATGGATGTGGATATGGATGTGTATGTATGAATGTGGATATGGGATGTGGATGTATAAATGAGGATGTGAAAATGGATGTATGCATGTAGATGTGGATGTATGGATGTGAATGTGAATGTGTATGTAAATTAATGTGTCGTCGATATGAGGAAATGGATGAGAATGAGTACACATTGAATGGAATGTGGAATAAGTAATGTGGACTAAGGAGGGATAATGTGGAAAGACGAGAGTTCGATTTAGAAACTGTATTTTGTGACTGTTTGTAAATGACTATTTTATGTCAAGAATGCTGGGGAAGCATTTTGACCGTCTTGTGGATTAAGGTCATGAAGACCTAACTGTTAAAGTTGCAACTGCTGAGGGAGAGTCAATGGAGGACATCTCGCGTAGCAAGGTCGACCGAGGTCTTGACCAGCCTCGGTTCGATTTAAATGGTGAGCTTTCGGTACGGTGGATGAGGGACCAAGGAAGCGGCCTATGAGTGAAGCGCTAGGTCACCTGCGAAAGATCCTAGAGGGTGCTGACCATACGGTGCTTGGGCTCTGGGTCGTCGAAGATACTCACACGTGCGTCGTGGAAGATATTGGAACATGGAGTAAGAGTTGTTTTCTGAAACCGGGCATGGATCTGGTTGATTGACCTTGCTGGTCCTCAACGGATGAGTCCATGGCTCTTTTATATGGATCTGTGGGTTGATCTTGCTGATCTTCCACGGAGATTCCATTCTATTATATAAATATATTGCCGGTTACTATGAGCTAGGAACTATGGAAAAGGCCCTTGAGTGAACAGGTGGTGAGCGTTCTGGTTGCCAATCATGCCATAAGTATACCGATGAATGAATGACTGGAAATAAGGATTCAACTAGAGACTTTGAGGATTGTCATCAGTGACTGGAAATAAGGATTCAACTAGAGACTTTGAGGATTGTCATCAGTGACATAATGGTTTCATTAAAGGATTGTTTTAAAGTTAGCTGATGCTAAGAAAAAGGCAATTGCATATTGGGTGTGTAAGTGGTGTGATTAGTTTTATGTTTGTATGAACTTCCGGCTAGGGGGCCTAGGAACTCTTGTCCCTGGTACCCGGGACAAAACCTAACCAAATTCCTAATTGGATCCCATCACTACAGTGGTTGGGAGGTTGGCTAACCCATGGGACTGGATGGAGTTAGGCTGGATTGATGGATCCATAAATCGAGATTTAATTTCTATTACTACGATAGATGAAGTAAATCCCGGATAGTAATTGTTCTATGGATAGGAATCAACGGATAGTAATTGTTCTATGGATAGGAATCCCGGATAGTAATTGTTCTATGGATAGGAATCAATGGCTGTGCCTCTTGATGGGGAAAAAAGCGTTGATCCCAATGATCCAAGTGCAAGTTTCTTCCTTGATCTGACCAAGTACCGTTAGAGGTGCAGTCGGATCAGATTGATCAATAATGATCTTGACTACGTTAGAGTAAAGAGTTATCCTGGTGGGATCGCCCGTGCTTTCCGGATAACGGAAACTTTTCTGGGTTCGGTTTTGGAAAAACCGACGGATTAGTCTCTTGTCCGGATATCCACGGGCGAGGCCCCGAGTGTGAGACCTTGACCTACGCAAGATGTGTTACTTCCGCTGCTAGCACCCCGAATCCGTTGCGCGGTGGGAACAGGGATCTTACAGTTGGTATCAGAGCGAAATTGAAAGCTAATAAAGATAATTAAATTCTTATCTGAAATTGGTAATAAGAATTTAGAAACAGCATTTTCATAATGTATTTTCATTCCGTAAACTTCTTTAATGAAGAAATTTTAATCAAAGAAATTATTTTTATAGATGGAAGTTCCCCATTTATCTGGTATTCCCGACCTCACCCAGTCTCAAGATATGATTGCATTTGCCTTCGAGCATCTCATCTCTTCTGCTTCAACACGAACAAGCCGAGCAAGGCTTGCACGCCATTTCGAGGAATTATATTTTTCTAACCTAGTGGAGAGACAACAGCATAAGTGGTTTGCAGGGCTATATATCCACGCCTCTTACAACTGGCGTGCAATGCTGAGGCAGAACCTCTCATTGGCCATGATTTTGATAAAGCTGAAAATGACGCGTGGTGTCATTCTATATCTTTCAACGCCTCAAAATTTCAGACTTGCTTGCCGAGTTTATAGACTCTTCAGTCAATTTATCCCTAAGGAGAAAATAATAGCTCCCTTCGCAATTAGAGAAATTATGTAACAGGGCATGACTATGGCCCAATACCGTCGTCTTATGCGTCTCTCGAGGAGATTTTGAATTTTGGAGCCGAGCCACTCTATGTACTTATTGCAACTTGTATATAAATATACAAATGTTTTTCCTGTTATTTAAGTGATTGTTTACGGACGATCGGATAAAGAAAAATCTGTTTATCAGACTTATGTCATAGATCTCCAATAAGATAAACTGAGGAGCCAATTATGTCAAAAATTTATCAAGACGCACAAAAAGGTTATAATTGTGTGATATAATTCATACAATTTGTTATTCAAACTGAAATTCGTAAATTAGTAATTAGGACTTCAATTGGAAGTACTGCAATTGTATAGAACCCTGACTTGCTTGAAACCTAGATATGATGGTATTTACCTTATAGTTTCGAGTATCATGATTATCCGTATATACCGAGGGTATAACTGCAGCTCTTTACCGGCAGTATATACGAGTAAATCTAAGACTTGAAATTATAAGCATTAATGCTATCCAGTTGATGAATTCGAATGTGGTTGATATGATTTTTAATTCTATTTGGGAACTGATGAATTGATTGGGATTCTGATTGAAAAATGATGATTTTTTAAATTTAGTTGAAATATAATAACCTGAGCAAAACCACAATGAGGATGAATGGGACGAGTCCCTGTAATGATAAATGATGATAATGATTTCAGCAAATCACTATGAGATTAGTGGATTGTGCTGTCAAATTGCTACTGTTAATACTTGAGACGGTAGATCAAGTTAAGGGATGACAAATTGAGAACTTGCTTAAGTAAAATTCCCGTGGTGGAGGAATGTTCAGAAGGAAATTTTTCGGTCTAATGGACCATTATCGTGTTAAAGATATGAATGATATAATCTGAATGAATTGTTATTTAATGATGAGTTCTATATAAGGGATATTTATCTCCATATTCTGTTGGGTTGACCAGAATATAAGGAACCCCAGAATAAATTGGATCTTAAGCAAAAGAGTTGTCCTCTACTTGCGAGATGAGGACATCTCGCACTTTTTAAATGGGGTAGAATGTAAGATTTCTCCCCCAGCCTTCGAGGTATTTAGGAGTAAGAATCTTATAATTATTCCCTCTCTAAATAAAAGAAAGATTCTGTTTAAAAAGGGAAGTCACTTTACTAGAATACCTTCTCAGGAGCCCACCTGTTTTAAAGATTCAGAACGATGAATTCAGAAGTGAGAACCGGTGTTTTGGATGCCAAGGTTTTGACCATCAGTTAAAAGACTGCCCGACTCCTACCATGAAAAGGGCACAGGGAAGTCTAGAACCCAAATTCAGAGACCAATTCCTTCATACCAATCTAATCAGGGTCCGTCTCTCGGACAAGATTGCTTAACTCCATTAACTAGGTCCGACCCATTGATTAGGGTCGAGTTGACCAGTCAAATGCTTGGCGACTTAGAGCAACAGATGCAGGCAATTCATAAAGATATAAACGCTACCCAGGATCGACAGAGACAATATACAGATAAGAAGAGGACAATCAGAGAATTCAAAGAAGCAGTTATAGTCTTCATTTGAATACGGACCAAAAGAATTACTTTATCTCTAGGGGAGTATAAGTAGTTATCCCCCAGATATTGTGGACCAAAGAAAGTAGGTGACTTAGCCTACGAACTTCTTTTATCTCTTCATCTCAAAGTTTTTAATGCCTTCTATAGAAAAATGTGCCAAACCCCAATCATGGAAAGATGGTAAAACTTCAGTGGCAAGATACCGTTGGCTTCTAAGTTACGCTAGCTCCTTCCTTTATATAAGTCGTAACTTTTACTTGTCGCTCACAGTAATCTTACTTCCATCGATCTCCCTTCTTCTTAATCTCCTTCATGGCTTGGCAACAGGAATTAGTTTTATCCATGATGATTTCTCACCTTCAAGACGCAAGCGAGTCTGTGAAGAAAGATTTTATAGAACAGTATGAGCGCTCACTTTTTCCTCACTTGGGAACTTCTGTAGCTCAGACCAAATGGCGAACCTATCAAGACATAACTAGGGTAACACCCTGGGGTCAGCAACACTTTCGTAACAATGTCTCCTTGGCCATGGTTATTGAAGCCTTGGGTTTGGGTCCCCGATACTACTGCGTCATGAGATCAAGACATCTTGGGTTTTCTGAGCGGGTCTTCTTACTGGCGTGTTTTCTTCCTCATCAAAAGATATGCCTTTACCCCGTCTTTGGCTTGCCTCTCTCAAAGGTCCTTTTGTTAGATCACCTCATACCACTGAGATAGGTGCGGCAATAACCAACAGAATTATTCCCATAGATGAGTTACCTTATACGTGCGCAGCTTGTAAGTGCTGCTTTTGTGATCATACGATGGACGGACTTATGGAAGTGTAAAGAGTTCCTCTATCTTTACTGTATATGTTCTAAGAATGAATAAAGTTTAAATCTTGTTCTTGTCTTGACCCTTACTCTCTTTGAGACTTTTTTAATTGGTGGTTAATCTTAATTAAAAATTTTCTCTCAGTCTCATACTTGTGCATCTTGCGAAATTACCCCCAGTTTGTGAGATGAGGGCATCTCGCATTTTTCAAGTGGGAGAGAATGTAAGATTCCTCCCCAGCCTCTCAAAATGTCCAGCATCTTCCCCTGTAATCAATCCTTCTTCAGAAATATAAAAGACTTGTTTCTAACTGTTTTAACCTAGAGAGAGAAAATATTCTAGAGAGAGAATATTCAGATTTTTAATATTTTTGGATAGAAAATTATCTCATCTTATTAAAATAAGTTCCCCTGAAACAGAAATTCAAAAAGAACTTTCCAATGTGCAATTGGAATTAATTGGAAATGGGTATAAAGGACCTTAGCCTAAGGGTCTAGATTTTTAGAAATTTTTGGATTATGGACCAATTAAGGTTCCTATGGGCCAATAGCATTAATCCATGTGTAGGGAGGAGATAAATCCAAATTGTAAAAGAAGATACCCAAAAATGAGTAAATTCTCACATAAGATGAAGAGTTGACTATGTACAAGGTTTAGTAGTAAGAAACTATGAGTAATATCAAAAATATGAGATATTTTGGGTATCCAAAAATGAGTAAATGCTTACATAAGATGAAGAGTTGAAAATGTACAAGGTTTATTAGTAAAAAACTATGAGCAATATTAAAAATATGAGATATTTTAAGTATAATAATTCCATTTTGACACATATGTAAGGAAGGGGAGTTCTTTAAAGGAGGTGCATATTTCACATAAGATGAAGAGTTGAAAATGTACAAGGTTTATTAGTAAAAAACTATGAGCAATATTAAAAATATGAGATATTTTGGGTATAATGATTCCATTTTGACACATATGTAAGGAAGGGCTTTAAAGGAGGTGCATATTTCACATGCTTGAATGAGTTTTAAACTCATAAAAATTGAGATATTTCATCTCTCCTCTCTCCTCATTCAAGTCTAGTTCCAAAAAGTTAGCGTAACTGACCTAAAAATGGTCAAATATTGACCAAACTGATTTAGAAAATTCTAGAATCAGTTTGTTTGGTTAGGAGCTCAATTTTTCCTATAAATAGAAGCCTCCCCCTTGTTGAAAAATATATAGTGTTTATGCATCGTTACTCTACTCCACCTAAGCCAAGAACTATGAATTCATTAATAATTCACTAGTTTTTGGAGCTTCCCTCTTTCTTCAATCCCCATTGGTGGCTCCATCAACATACTTAACCAATTGATTGGTTGGGGGCCTCTATCGTGACCAAAGAATCAAGAAATTTGTAAGGTAATTAGTGAATTTTGATCATTTTCTATAATTTCTCAATGTTTCTCTCTTCTCAACCCCTCTCAAGCTTGAGAAGCTTAATTGGAATGGTTTTTGAATGCTATTGAAGTTAATTGATGAATGGTAGTGAAGAGTTACATAATTTGATGAATGCTATTGAAGTTAATTGATTAATGATAGTTAATAATTACATAAATTTTCATTTGTGCTTAATTCTAATGGTTTTTATGTAATTTCTCTCTCTCACTCAAGAAATGGTCATACTCATGACCCATTCTCAATCCAAATGAAGCTTTTCATAAAGCTTTTCTTTAATCTAAGATTAATCTATACTTGAGGCCAAATTAATAGCTTTTTTCTATACTTTTAGTTTATGTATATTGATGATTCAATCCATTATGGATTGATGATCCAATTAGAGACCATTCTAATTATTTTCTTAATGATAAGCTTTATCCCTTAGAAAAATTGAGATTTATCAGTCATAGTAGCGGAGCTATGGCAAAATTTTTATAAAAATTACGCATAAAATAATTTCATTCAAAGCATAAAAAGAGGACTTCCTACCATATTCTAAGAATTATCATCCTAGATTAATTATCATCCTAGATTAATTAATCTAGAAATTATCATCCTAGATTAATTGAAGATATTCATTGTAATCATAGAGATATTGATTTTTATATTATGCATAATTGATTTTCATGCATAGAGGTATGCATAATAGATTATTATTTTAACATAAAAGAGTTACTTTTATCATAATTAGATTTCATGCATAGAGGTATGCATAAAAGATTATTATTTTAATGTAAAAGTGTTACTTTTAGCACAATTGAATTTCATGCATAGAAGTATGCATAAGAGTTGATTATTTTATTATAAAAGTGTTACTTGTATCATAATTGGATTTCATGCATAGAGGTATACATAAAAGTTGATTATTTTATTATAAAAGTGTTACTTTTATCACAATTGAATTTCATGCATAGAAGTGTGCATAAGAGTTGATTATTTTATTATAAAAGTGTTACTTTTATCATAATTGGATTTCATGCATAGAGGTATGCATAAAAGTTGATTATTTTATTATAAAAGTGTTACTTTTATCACAATTGAATTTCATGCATAGAAGTGTGCATAAGAGTTGATTATTTTATTATAAAAGTGTTACTTTTATCATAATTGGATTTCATGCATAGAGGTATGCATAAAAGTTGATTATTTTATTATAAAAGTGTTACTTTTATCACAATTGAATTTCATGCATAGAAGTGTGCATAAGAGTTGATTATTTTATTATAAAAGTGTTACTTTTATCATATTTGGATTTCATGCATAGAGGTATGCATAAGAGTTGATTATTTTATTATAAAAGTGTTACTTTTATCATATTTGGATTTCATGCATAGAGGTATGCATAAAAGTTGATTATTTTATTATAAAAGTGTTACTTTTATCATATTTGGATTTCATGTATAGAGGTATGCATAAAAGTTGATTATTTTATTATAAAAGTGTGACTTTTATCATATTTGGATTTCATGCATAGATGTATGCATAAAAGTTGATTATTTTATTATAAAAGTGTGACTTTTATCATATTTGAATTTCATGCATAAAGGTATGCATAAAAGTTGATTATTTTATTATAAAAGTGTGACTTTTATTATATTTGAATTTCATGCATAAAGGTATGCATAAAAGTTGATTATTTTATTTTAAAAGTGTGACTTTTATTATATTTGGATTTCATGCATAGAGGTATGCATAAAAGATATTCTTTTATACTAAAAGTGTGATTTTCATCATAAATGGATTTTATGCATAACTTAGATGCATAAGAGAAATTCTTTTATTCTAAAAGTGTAATTCCTACCAAATTGAATTTATGCATAAGAAGATGCATAAAAGATTGATTTTTATTTCGAAGGTGTTAGTCTCCTTAAATGGAATTTATGCATAAATAAATGTGTAGAGAAATCTTATATCAAATATAAGAATTCTCTTGTATTCTATAAAAAGATATGAAATGTGATAAGATGTGATAAGAGGTGTATGAGATGTGATAAGATGTGATAAGATGCGTATGGGAAGTGATAAGATGTGATAAGAGGTGTATGAGATGTGAGAAGATGTGTATGAGATGTGATAAGATATGGTAAGAGGTGTATGAGATGTGATAGAATGTGTTAAGATGAGTTAGGATGTGTTAAGATGTATATGGGATGTGTTAGGACGAGAATGGATGTAATATGGTTGTATGTATGTGGATGTAGATGTGGATGTATAGATGTGAATGGGAATGTGGATGTGGATGTGGGTGTATGGATGTGAATGTGGATGTGGATGTATGAATGTGAATGTGGATGTGGATGTGGGTGTATGGATGTGAATGTGGATGTATAGATGTGAATGTGGATATGGATGTATGGATGTGAATGTGGATGTATAGATATGAATGTGGATGTGGATGTGGATGTATGGATGTGGATATGGATGTGTATGTATGAATGTGGATATGGGATGTGGATGTATAAATGAGGATGTGAAAATGGATGTATGCATGTAGATGTGGATGTATGGATGTGAATGTGAATATGTATGTAAATTAATGTGTCGTCGATATGAGGAAATGGATGAGAATGAGTACACATTGAATGGAATGTGGAATAAGTAATGTGGGCTAAGGAGGGATAATGTGGAAAGACGAGAGTTCGATTTAGAAACTGTATTTTGTGACTGTTTGTAAATGACTGTTTTATGTCAAGAATGCTGGGGAAGCATTTTGACCGTCTTGTGGATTAAGGTCATGAAGACCTAACTGTTAAAGTTACAACTGCTAACGGAGAGTCAATGGAGGACATCTCGCGTAGCAAGGTTGACCGAGGTCTTGACCAGCCTCGGTTCGATTTAAATGGTGAGCTTTCGGTACGGTGGATGAGGGACCAAGGAAGCGGCCTATGAGTGAAGCGCTAGGTCACCTGCGAAGGATCCTAGAGGGTGCTGACCATACGGTGCTTGGGCTCTGGGTCGCCGAAGATACTCACACGTGCGTCGTGGAAGATATTGGAACATGGAGTAAGAGTTGTTTTCTGAAACCGGGCATGGATCTGGTTGATTGACCTTGCTGGTCCTCAACGGATGAGTCCATGGCTCTTTTATATGGATCTGTGGGTTGATCTTGCTGATCTTCCACGGAGATTCCATTCTATTATATGAATATATTGCCGGTTACTATGAGCTAGGAACTATGGAAAAGGCCCCTGAGTGAACAGGTGGTGAGCGTTCTGGTTGCCAATGATGCCATAAGTATACCGATGAATGAATGACTGGAAATAAGGATTCAACTAGAGACTTTGAGGATTGTCATCAGTGACATAATGGTTTCATTAAAGGATTGTTTTAAAGTTAGCTGATGCTAAGAAAAAGGCAATTTCATATTGGGTGTGTAAGTGGTGTGATTAGTTTTATGTTTGTATGAACTTCCGGCTAGGGGGCCTAGGAACTCTTTTCCCTGGTACCCGAGACAAAACCTAACCAAATTCCTAATTGGATCCCATCACTACAGTGGTTGGGAGGTTGGCTAACCCATGGGACTGCTAGATGGGGTTAGGCTGGACTGATGGATCCGTAAATCGAGATTTAATTTCTATTACTACGATAGATGAAGTAAATCCCGGATAGTAATTGTTCTATGGATAGGAATCAACGGCTGTGCCTCTTGATGGGGAAAAAAGCGTTGATCCCAATGATCCAAGTGCAAGTTTCTTCCTTGATCTGACCAAGTACCGTTAGAGGTGTAGTCGGATCAGATTGATCAATAATGATCTTGACTACGTTAGAGTAAAGAGTTATCCTGGTGGAATCGCCCGTGCTTTCCGGATAAGGGAAACTTTTTCGGGTTCGTCGGTTTTGGAAAAACCGACGAATTAGTCTCTTGTCTGGATATCCGTGGGCGAGGCCCCGAGTGTGAGACCTTGACCCGCGCAAGATGTGTTACTTCCGCTGCTAGCACCCCGAATCCGTTGCGCGGTGGGAACAGGGATCTTACAAGGACGAGTTAGCAAGAAGATTTTGACAAAGGGGAAGCACAAATACAAGAAAGAGACAATGATGGCAAGTGCGTTTGATAAGTCTCAATAGAGTCATCTACTCACATTGCAATACTGAAGGGCATTATAGGATTGAATGCTCAGGAACTTCTGATGATGAATCTCAAAAGAGTCACATTACTTCACAGTGCACTACTAAATGGAATTATAAGATTGAATGCAAGTTGATGCCCACTTATGCCATATGTTAGTAGACTTTCACTCACACAACTAATAACTATAGACATAATGGAGGAAATAGAAATGTTGCATGCTACTAAAGTCAATATTATGCTCACCCAACCAGTTCAAGAGGTAGAAGTAGAGGACATGCAAGTTTATCTAGATCTAGAATGTACATGTGCTACTACTATAAACTGCCAAGTCATTGAAGGGTTGAGTGACATCTACTCTTGAAGCATCAACAAGATGTTCAAAACATAACAGATGAAGGTTTTATTGCATAAGAGCCAGTTGTGAATGTGGTGTGGATTGGACAGATTCAAGAAAAGAGGCCAGAGCCACATGTCTTACTAGTAACTTGGTCAAGGAGCAAGGGAGTAGGCCAGAAAGAGCCAATGAAAGTTGAAAAGTTGCAACCCAAGAAGACAATTAGTTGGAAGGAACAAAAGCGATTCAGAGAGAAAGTGACTCAAATGGTGCACAAAGCACAAGGTCATGACAAGAAAACTAAGAGCATCCAGTTCCACATGATTGATAAGAGTAGGGAGAGTAGCTTAAAACGAGTCAACCAAAGTGTTGTAGAAAGCATAGTGAGTATTAAAGGCAAGGGAAAAGGAAAGCGGTGGTAATATGTGACTAAGAAGTCCTATGAAAAGGCCAAGAAGGTACGCCTTATAGAGAAGATGTGGAGAAAGTGAGATAAGCCCTCCAATTTGATGAACGTGTCTAATTAATCATCAACAATATAGCTAACAGAACAAATCATAAGAAAGAAAAATGTCATTTAATAATGGAAGTAATGTGGATCAAGAGGATGCATTCAACTAGATGATTTGGCTAAAAAGTGGTGTAGATAGGCAAGGAAGAATCCTACGACCTATGGGAAGACTTAAAGGACATGAAGATGAATGTCATATTAGATTAGTTCTTATCTATTATGCCCAACTATAGAAGACAAATTGTGAGAGATTAGTGGCTCAACCGGATGTTTATGTGAAGGACATGAAGATGAATGTCATGTTAGATTAGTTCTTATCTATTATGCCAACTATAGAAGATAAATTCTATAGTGTCATAGTTGGATGTTTATGTGATAGTAAACATCAATCAGATAGAATTGACTATGAGATTACAAGGGAAGAAGTAATCAAGGGCAGAAAGTGTTTAATGTACTATTGGATGCTGGATCTAAAGTGAATAGAGAAAGTTACCAAGTAGCTAGGTCTCAAGAAATTGGATACCAGCCCCATTCAACACTAGAATGGTAGATCAAAGGCAAGGAAGACCTCTTGGTAGATCAAAGGCAAGGAAGACCTCTTGGAATCATCAGAGGCAAGGTAATAGAGATAGTGGGATGTTAGATACAAGTCACTTCTCTGGTGGGTCATGAGAATGACCATTGATAAAAATGCATATCCCATGTTGATTTGGAAGACCATGAATCAAACATGGCAAGATTAAGTAGAATTGGGAGAAAGACACCATCACCGTTATAAAGGGAAAGAAAAAAGTCAAACTCAGGCATACCCAACTGACAAGATATTATACTTTGAAGGTTTGAACCTCATGTGGGTGGTGTAGGGGATGATGAAGACGAAACATTTTTGAGATCACTATTCTTGTTGGATGTGGAGCGTATCACCTCCAAATACACCCCATTGTACTAAACATGAAGCCAAAAGTTAGCAAGTCGCCAGAAGGAACTCACAGAGCTAACAAGCAAAAAGAAGAAAAAGGAGATCAAGAGGACTTGCAAGCATCAAGACTTGGATGGAGAATGAAAAGGCTAGTCAGAATTATGTCAACATAGAAGAGGATAAGCTAGAACAAATAAATTTTGGAGGTAGAGGATGATCTAAAGCCTGTGAAGATTTGTGGAGTGGACCAACCTTTTAAAATCAGCGAACTACAGCAAGCTACTGCAAAAATATAAAGATGTGTTTGCTTAGAGCTACACTGAGGGTATTAACATTAACCCTAGTTTTTGTTAGCATAGGATAAACTTGAAAGAAAGGATTAGGTCATCCATATCATACAACAGGGGTACACGTTAAGTCCTAACTCTGCTAAGCATGTCAAAGAAGAAATTGACGATGAATGAATGTGGGCTTTGACTATCCAATTAAAAAAGCTACCCATAGTCATTATACCCAAGAAGAATGACAAGCTTAGAGTATGTATTAATTATAGGTAACTGAATGTAGCCACCATCTCTAACCCATTTCCCTTAACCACCATCTCTGACCCATTTCCCTTGCCCATTATAGGTAATTATAGGTAACTGAATGTAACCACACCATCTCTGACCCATTTCCCTTGCCCTTTATAGATTCTATGCTTGATACCATAGCAGGTCATGAGATGTATTCCTTCTATGGATACAATCAAGCTAGAAAGGCACTTGAAGAGATAAGGAAAAAATAGCATTCTAAATGGGGTGTATTTGCATCTAATGTGATTAATTTTGGCTTGAAAAATGCCCCATCTACATTTCATAGGATGGTCTATGACTATTTGAATTTCTTAAAGTCTTTGTAGATGACTTTAGTGTTTTCAGCAGGAGAGAGCATCTGACTTTTATGACTATTTAAATTTATGAAAGTCTTTGTGGATGACTTTAGAATTTTTGGGAAGAGGAGAGCTGGGTTTCGAAAGATGTAAATAGACAAGGCTGAAGTTGAATCCAACCAAATGTACCCTTGCACTTGTAAACGAATCATTATGGTGTGCACAATGTTTGACAATTGACTAAAAAATTTAAGGTAATTAGCACTCTCTCAGTGCACCCGAAAACTTAAAGGGCTTGGAAAAATTTATTATAAATATAAAATGGCACACAATAGGTTCTTGAGATACCTGGCTCATGTTGCTTATCCTTTGTGTATGTGATGACAAAGAAGGATATTGCTTTTGCATGGATCGATCAATGTGAGGAAGCTTTTCAATGTGGTTGAAGAAAAATGCTTACAACAGCCCCAATATTAGTGGTGGTCTGATTGGATCTCATTAGACCAAAACTTTTCATGTTTTTGTTGTGAATGCATCTATGTTGCCAGTGGGAGTTCACTGATGCAAACTTTCCATGTATCTATGTTGCCAGTGGCAGTTGTGTAAGAATTCTACTTCACTATTGTGCATTCCCCAAGTAATGAACATACAGTTGTAAACCTTCTCTCAAGAGTGGAAAATGGGGAAGCTAATGATGAGGTCCAGGATCACCCAACTCAAGATGACCTGTTTTCTATTATCGCTAATAATCAGATTGAAGGTACTATGATATGTATGACTTTCTAAACAAGGGTGTTTTCCATGAAGATATGATCAAGAATCAAAAGAACAAATTAGCTTTGAAGAGTAGGGGCTAAACTATAGTAGTTAGTTGTGCAATATAGGCATTGATGATGATCATATTATGAGAAGGTGTGTCCCTAATCATGCAAATGAAGTTATGATGATAGAACATACAGTCGTAAACCTTCTCTCAAGAGTGGAAAATAGGGAAGCTAATGATGAGGTCCAAGATCACCCAACTCAAGATGACCTATTTGCTATCATCGCTAATCAGATTGATGGTACTATGTTATGTATAACTTTTTGAACAAGGGTGATTTCCATGAAGATATGATCAAGGATCAGAAGAACAAATTAGCTTTGAAAAGAATAGGGGCTACACTATAGTAGTTAGATGTGCAATATGGACATTGATGATCAGATTATGAGGAGGTGTCTCCCAAATCATGCAAATGAAGTTATGATGAGAGAAGCACATTCCTAAACAAGGGTGTTTTCCCTAAAGATATGACCAAGGATCAGAAGAACATGTTAGCTGTGTTGTGATGAGACAGAATCACATCAAGGCATTAGCATCATAATCACTTTGAAGGAGAAGTGATGATGTAAGGTCCCTTCCAAGCCATCTATGTGTCTCTTTTAATATAGATTTCAATAAGGAAAGAGAGTGCACTTAGAGAATAGTGAGACAATAAGGCTAGAAACATTAGGAAAGTGTTAGAATAAAAATATTAGCTCCAAAAATCCTAAAAGAAATAAGAAGACAAGAATAGTTCTATTAAGAGATAAGTATCTCCAAAAATAGAAATTCGAATTTAGGTGATAAAAGATCATATTTAGAGTACTTTTACATATTTAGAGTCCATGCATACTAAAAATGTGGAAAAGCAACACGTTTCTAAAGATGGCGCATTTGCAGCTATATACAGATGTTTTTGCATATTCTACGCACAAAGGCTTGTAGACTAGATGCCTCCCGGTTCTTTTGACTGGTTATATAACTATATTCTGAGTTCTTATCAGAGAGTTATGGCCGAAACAATTTGCTGCTTCTGTCAGGGTCTCTACACAAGGAAAACTGTAAGAAGGCAACAAGTAGCCTCAAGGTAATCCTAGAGCTTGAAGGTAATCCTAGAGCTTGAGATGTGTATATCCCTTCATTTTTATCTAATATCTTAGAAGGTTAGATTGCTATGGTCTTTCGGAGGAAGAGACCAAAACTCTATAGCTTTTCTTTTAAATAAAGAATAGTATGCCGTAGCCCTGCAAGAGAAGGCTATTTTGCCATAGACCTTCGAAAGAGAGAAAAGTCACAGTACGAGTAAGAGGAGATAAAGCTTGGGGATGATCGGATGATTTTAATCGTAAGAGAAGATATTAGAAGACTCTATTCTCATATGTCAAGTTCTAAAGCTCTTGTTAGCGAGCAAAGGTAATGATAAATGATAAATTTCTATAAGGTATATATATATTTTTTTGTTTTTCAATTATATATCATTCTTAGGGGTTGAGGTATGGCCCCGGCTTCTCTATTAATTGTTAATAGTGATCTATTTGATTGATTTACTAGTTAAAGTTTCTATTCTTTTAAACAACAGCATATGCCTTAATAAAGAATGTCTTATCGCAATCTCAAGTTGAAATGCTAAAATCTTTGTGAAAGGATTGTTTTCTTAAGAAGGTAACATGGATTCTAGTCCTATGGTTTAGTTGAGTAAATGGATTGTTATCTTGGCTAAATTACAGTACAAGTACAACTCTCCCTGCCTTGACCCTGCCTTGACGCTGCGCCGTTCTTGTGCTTGTATAGCCAGATGGCAGAGATATTAGTAAGGCCCGGAGTTGGCCCATGGTATCCCTCATACCATTGGGAGAATGAGGTTCGCTGATTGAGGCGAGTGATTGTGATGCTGCCTAGTTCTGAGGGCCCAGGCTAGTGCGGTGAATTAGCCCACCCTAGTGCGTAGACATCCCTGTGAGGGGCGGGAGGATCGAGTGACGGAGCCTGAGAGGGAGACAGGCCGGCTTGAGTCCTCGCCAGCGAACGATGAGGTGTATGGTCCCGTAGGGTTTTGCCCAGCATCATGTAGAGGCTGGAAGGCCGAATTTTAGATCATCGGCAGTATAAAGGAAAAGAATGAGAGAGCTGGTTTGTTGGCTTGTATGGAACTGATTCTTGTATAAACTTTTTTTTAAATAAATCTTGTCTTTGGCATTATTGTATTGTGGAAAGAGGCTATTTTAACAAACCTTGTGAAAGGGCCTTAATTAAAGAACATGTTTATTTATGTCAAACAGTGTGGTAGGATTAATTAGAAAATAAATTGACGCGTGAGTAGGGTGGAAAGTGGGAGGATGGAATGCCCGGATGGCACCATCCTACGGATGGGTGGACCCGATTAGTCGAGTAGCTTTCCAATAGAGTGAAAGCCCTACGCTAGATAAATAGGTTCTCGGGCAATTCTATTCTAGAAGACTAGGCCAGCGGGCTGTGCCTTGCATGGATGAGGAAAAAAGCGTGTCTCTAGGAATCAAGACTAGTAGTTGTCAAAATTATGATCAATTACCCTATGGGTGATTTGATTTTTAGAAGACCACGCTCCCCCTGCGGGATAGAACTAGGTCTTACCTATGAATCGTATCCTTGAATCTCTACATGGTCAAGGTGTCGATGTGTGCACTTTTGCCGCACAGGTCGTAGCTGGGGACTTGCCGAACACCGTATGCGAGCCACGAATGGCTGCAAGCATACAACCAGGAAAGCAAGCTCAAATAGAATGCAAAGGTGTGTCACTCACCGCTCAAACCGCCGCCGTGAAGGATTCCTGCGTCGCACCCGTGAAGGAGGAGCCGCCGTCTCGCCGCTCTACCGCCTCGCCACCACCGTGCCGCTACACAGTGCTCGATCGCTCTCTCACTCTCTCTCTCTCTCTCTCTCTCACACGCAGGAGAAGGAAACCAAGAGGATAAGGCAAGAGCACTCTTGTATTCAACACATGAGAATGAGAGTTTTAGGGTTACATTTGGCTCTTATAGGTGACTTGGCCGTTCACACATGGGCGTCCATACATGGCCGGCCGATCCTAACCCTTACCCTGCTGATATTCAAGGTGCGCCTCTCATCAGCGATCACCCAATCCCTTTATCCTTAACATATGGTGCCGACAAGCCCGGCCCATGACTCAGAATATTTAAATTAATGACGTAAAACATAGTACGTCTCAATGTCCGTCATAGGTTAACACGATGAGTAGGAAATTTTCACCAGGATAAGACTTAGTGGACTATCTTAAGTGTTTCCCCTATTTTGGAAGGGCGGAACCTTATAGATGAGAATGAAATTCTTATTAAGTAGGATTATGGTGGCCCCCCCATAGTCTAGAAGGATACATGGAAATTAGCAAAGCAATGCACAAAGAGATTGGGTTAGCCAGTTGTATCTATTTGAATGCCACGCAATCTTCTATTGCCATTGAAACCATTTACAAAGTGGGGATTGTATTTTGTTCGACCCTTTATGCCTACATCTCAAAGGATAAATGTAAAGTAAATCTTAGTTGAAACAAATTGCTATAGTAAGTGGGTGGAAGTAAAGGCCTTGAAGGATACTTTTGCTACATTAATAGCCAAGTTTCTCTATATGAGCAAATTTTTACAAGGTTTAGATATCCTATAGAATTGGTGTCTAACCAAGGAAAACATTTTCATAGAAGATATGGTGAAGAAGTTGATAGGTAACCATCTGATAATACACAAGAAGTCTATAACTTATTTTCTACCACATGCTAATGGTTAGGCAAAATCCGGAAATCAAGTCCTAAAAAGAATTATATCTAAGATACTAAACTAGAGTAGAACTAATTGGGATCAGAAGTTGCACTTAGCTTCATGGGCATTCATAAAAGCTTACACATGCCAAACCCCATTTCAGCTAACTTATGGATTAGAGGAAATTATTCCCATGGAGTTTGTTGTTGTATATCAAACATGCTAAATCCCATAGATTATGTTGAATATAGGCTTCAACAATTACTAAAATTGGAAGATGAAAGGAAAAAATCCGAATGGCATAAATAGAATATAGGCTTCAACAATTACTAAAATTGGAAGATGAAAGGAAAAAATCCGAATGGCATAAATAGTTCAAAGAAGAAGGAAGATTTGGGTTGACATAAACACCAAGAAGAAGGAAGATTTGGGTTGACATAAACACCAAGTATAAAATTTTTGATGTTGTGGATCGGGTGTTATACTTTAATGCAAAGATGGGTACACATTTAGGAAAGCTAAAGCTATGATGGACATGAGCCTATAAGATCAAGAAGGAACTAAGCATGGGTACATTTATACTGGCCACACTTAACAATGTGTATGGTATCAACGTTGAGAAACCAGTGAACGGGTTTAGGCTTACACTATAGTATGTGGTATTTGATGCTAGAAATTCCATGTCCACTGACGAGGAAATATCCACGTCAGCATCAAAACTACATGTTCTACTATGTCAAGCAACAAATCATAAAGATAAACCCAACCACGAGGTATGGATGTTCATAGACCATGATTGCACTGATAGGGTTATGGATGTCCATACAATGTTAGTAAAATGTACTGAAGAAAATGAGGAAGAAACCTTGACACGAACATAAGAGCAGTGCCAACAAAAACAAATCAGCAAATAAGAAAAGGTAGAAACAAGCCACATAAAACTCTTAGCTAGGCTGATGAGTTAATAAGACTTTTGTTGATTGAAGTTTCAAATAAAAAAGGGTAGTCCAGATGAGTCAGATGCTCTGGATATATAAATTAATTTGGTTCTACAAGGAAATCTAAAAGATTAAAAATTATAAAAAATAAGGAGGATCGAATGTTCCTTAGGAAAGTGCAAGTTTGAATTACGTGCAGGTAGGTGCAACCTGGCAGTATGAGTAGAAAAAATCGATTAAAAATGGCTAGGGAGCTACTTTGGCATTTATCAAGGCTTTGAAATTGACCTTTTTAAGTAGTTTTTATTGCCCTAAACCATTGACCAGCTCTTCTTTCACTCAAGGCAAAGTACAAAAGGGTAGATATTTTTGGTGGGATCATTAATCCTTCCCATGACTTTGTAAACTTTGTAACACTTCTCTCCATACTAAATGGGATCTCTAGTTCCATCAATTTGGTTATCATCCTTGCGATGTGGATTGGCTTGGCCTTTTACCCAAATCTAGGCCTCTAGGTGTAATATTTATGGTAACCCTTCTCCTTCCCTTTCAAGCACCATCCTTAGCATGTACTTACACACCCAATATGAACTTGCCTTTTTCATAGATTCAACAATCTTTAAAACAATCATTTAATGAAACCATAGTGTTACTGATCATAATCCTCTAATTATCCAATTGAATCCTAATTTCCAATTCATTCCTTCATCGGTGTACCTAGGGCATCATTGGCAACTAGAACGCTCACCACCTGTTCACTCAGGGGCCTTTTCAATAGTTCCTGGCTCATAGTACCTAGCAATATAATCACATAAAAATATCCAGATGGAATCTCTGTTGAAGGTCAGCAAGATCAACCAACAGATCCATATAAAAGAGCCATGGACTCATTCGTTGAGGACAAGGTCAATCAACCAGATCCATGCCCGAATTCAGAAAACAACTCTTACTCCTTGTTCCAATATCTTCCCTGACATACTTGTGGGTATCTTTGGTGACCCAGAGCTCGAGCACCGTATGGTCAGCACCCTCTAGGATCCTTCGCAGGTCACCTAGCGCTTCACTCATAGGCCGCTTCCTTGGTCCCTCATCCACTGTACCGGAAGCTCATCATTTAAATCAAACCGAGGCTAGTCAAGACCTCGGCCGACCTTGCTACGCGAAACGTCCTCCGTCGATGACTCTCCGTCATCAGCAGTTGTAACTTTAAGAGATAGGTCTCCACCACGACCTCATTCACAAGATGGTCAAAATGCTTCCCCCCCAATATTCTTGACATAAAATAGTCATTTAAAAATAGATTTCACATACAAATACAGTTCCAACAATATTTTCATCTTTTCTCATTACTTCACATCCTTTCACATTAGTCCCTATCTTTTCTCATCTTCCCACAATTTTATTTTCTTCATCGATCCCTATCACATCACATCATTCCCACATCAAATCACATCCAACCGCATCATCCATGCATCAGTCCACATCATCCATACATCCATCCACATCATCCACATCATCCATACATCCATCCACATCATCCACATCAATCCACATCAATTCACATCATCCATACATCCATCTACACCAATCCACATTATCCACACATCAATCCACATCAATCCACATCCATCTACACTAATCCACATTATCCACACATCAATCCATATCATCCATACATCTATCCACATTAATCCACATCAATCCACATCATCCATACATCCATCTATATCAATCCACATTATCCACACATCAATCCATATCATCCATACATCCATTTACATCAATCGACATTATCCACACATCAATCCACATCATCCATACATCCATCCACATTAATCCACATCATCCATACATCCATCTACATCAATCCACATTATCCACACATCAATCCACATTCATTTCATAAGTATTCCCATTCTCTTCTAATCACATCTTTTTCTATCTCGTCACTTATTTCCTCATTTATCCTCATCAGATCATCTCATCCACTTGTATCTACCCATATATCTCATCACTTCACATACATTAACATCTATCCAGTTTACATCGCATCTATTCACATTCATTTCACATCACATCTCATTCATTCACATCTCGATTCACATGCTAACACATTCATTCACATCCCTTATCGTTCATTCACATCCCGATTCACATCACATCACATCCATTCACATCCCTTATCATTCATTCACATCCTGATTCATATGCTATCACATTCATTCACATCCTATATCATTCATTCACATACCTTATCATTCATTCACATCCCGATTCATATGCTATCACATTCATTCACATCCCTTATCATTCATTCACATTTATCTGATTTGCCTCCCATCTTATCACACCTATTTACCTCTCATTCTCATCACTTCTATTCCCATCACATCCATTCTCTATTCATTCTCATCTATCTGATTCATATCACATATCATCACATCTATCTGCCTCTCATTCTCATTATTGATATAAAGATTCTATACACATCTATTTATGCATAAGAACATCTTCAGTGGGAAATAACACTTTTATAAAAATCCATTTATGCATCTATTTATGCATAAAATTTTGATGAAAGCAACACTTTTATAATCAAAATATTTCCAATATGCATCTTTCTATGCATAGAAATTAATTCTAATGAAAATAACACTTTTATAATAAAAATATTTCTAATATGCATTTTTCTATGCATAGAATAAAAATAACACTTTTAGAATACACAAGCGGTGGGGATTACTCTTTTTGAATAATAAAAGATAAAACTTATTTCACAAAATTTAAGAAAATTTTGCCATAACCTCCTTTGTATGGCTGACCATTTTTCAAAATTTTCTACCCTTAAGTTACTTAAAAATTATCCCCAAATGGTTTAAAGCATTTTAAACTAATCAAATTCCACTTTTTTAGGAGAAATAATATGAAAGGTTTAATTCCAACAATTAGATTACTTATCTAGGATAAAGAAAGGCTGAATTTAAGAAGAAGAGAGGGGGAAAGCGTTTCCAGCAATGCATAGCATCATTTTACATTTTAAAACAAAAAAAAAATCAGAAAACCATTAAAAGGAATGAGAAAAAGTAAGATTTCTAACTTACATGAATTTCTGGGAGCTTTCCTTTGGCTTGATGGTTTGAGGGATCTACTCTTGTTTGCAACAAGAGTGGCCACCAATTCTTTAGAAGAGGGAATGGTCAAAAACTAATGAATTATTAATAAATTCACAGTTTTTGGCTCTAGGGAGGAGTAGAGTAACAGTGCATAAAACACTATTAACCATTTACAAAGGGAGAGGCTTCATTTATAGAAAAATGTGAGCCTCTAACCAAGCAAACTAATTCTAGAATTTTCCAGATCAATTTGGTCAAATTTTGACCATTTTTAGGTCAGTCTAGCTTACTTTTTGGATCTAGTTGAAGTAGGAGAGAGGAGAGATGAAAATATCTCATTACTTGTGAGTTTAAAACTCACCCACACATGTGAAATAGGCGCCTCCTTCATGAGGGAAATTTCCCCACACTGAGGTGTAATCAGATTCATCCAAATGTATGGAGAAGATAAATAGAAGAAATAAAGAAAATCCCCCAAAAAATGAGTAAATACTCACATAAGATGAAGAGTGGACTAAGGACCAAAGGAATTCTAAAAAATTAGATTTTTGACACCTCAAAATGGGAATTCCCCCCCTCATGAATGAGGTGCCTACTTCACATGTGTAATGGAGTTTTAAATCATCAAAAATTGAGATATTTCATCTCTCCTCTCTCCTAATTCAAGTCTAGATCCAAAAAGTAAACCAATTGGGGATAATTTTTAAGTAATTTTAAGTTAGGAAAAATTGAAAAATGGTCAGCCATACAAAGGAGGTTATGGCAAAATTTTTAAAAAATTGGTGAAATTAGTTTTATCTTTTATTATCCAAAAAAGAGTAATCCCCACCAATTGTGTATTCTAAAAGTGTAATTTTGATTTTATGCATAGAAAGATACATAAAGAAATTTATTTTTATTTCAAAAGAGTTATTTTCATCAATTTTCATTTTATGCATAGAAAGGTGCATAAAGAAATTTATTTTTATTTCAAAAGAGTTATTTTCATCAATTTTCATTTTATGCATAGAAAGGTGCATAAAGAAATTTATTTTTATTTCAAAAGAGTTATTTTCATCAATTTTTATTTTATGCATAGGAAGATGCATAAAGAAATTTATTTTTATTTCAAAAGAGTTATTATCATCAATTTTGATTTTATGCATAAATAGGTGCATAAAGAATTTATTTTTATTTCAAAAGAGTTATTCTCATCAATTTTGATTTTATGCATAGAATGATGCATAAAGAATTTATTTTTATTTCAAAAGAGTTATTCTCATCAATTTTGATTTTATGCATAAATAGATGCATAAAGAATTTATTTTTATTTCAAAAGAGTTATTCTCATCAATTTTGATTTTATGCATAGAATGATGCATAAAGAAATTTATTTTTATTTCAAAAGAGTTATTCTCATTAAAATTGAATTTATGCATAAAAGATTTATTTTTATTTCGAAAGTGTTATTCTCCTTAAAATTAAAATTATGCATAAATAGATGTGTAAAGAATCTTTATATAAAAAAATAATAAGGATTCTCTTGCATTCTAAGAATGGATGTGATGAGATAGGATGTGAATCAGATAGATGAGAATGAAGAGAGAATAGATGTGATTAAAATTGAAGTAATGAGAATGAGAGGTAGATGGATGTGATGATATGTGATATGAATCAAATAGATGAGAATGAATGGATGGATAGATGTGATAAGAATGAGAGGTAAATAGATGTGATGAGATGGGATGCGAATCAAATAGATGAGAATGAATGGATGGATAGATGTGATGAGAATGAGAAGTAAATAGATGTGATGATATGGGATGCGAATTAGATAGATGGGAATGAATGGATGGATGGATGTGATAAGAATAGGAGTGATGAGAATGTGAGGTGAATAGATGTGATGAGAAGTAATGTGAATCTGATAGATGGGAATGAATGGATGGATGGATGTGGATGTATGTGAAGAATAGAAGTGGATGTATGTTAAAGTATGGATGTAGGTGTATGTGAAAGGATAGATGTGGATGTGTATGTGATAAGTATGGATGTGGATGTATGTGAAAGGATAGATGTGGATGTGTATGTGATAAGTATGGATGTGGATGTATGTGAAAGGATAGATGTGGATGTGTATGTGATAAGTATGGATGTGGATGTATATGAAAGGATAGATGTGGATGTATGTGAAAGGATAGATGTGGATGTGTATGTGATAAGTATGGATGTGGATGTATGTGGGAGAATATATGTGGATGTAAATGTGATGGATATGAACGAGAATTGAAGCGATGAGATGTGAAGTAAATTGGTTAGATATGAATGATAAGGGATGTGAATGAATGATATAGGATGTGAATGAATGATAAGGGATGTGAATGGATGTGATGTGATGTGAATCGAGATGTGAATGAATGATATAAGATGTGAATGAATGATAAGGGATGTGAATGGATGTGATGTGATGTGAATCGAGATGTGAATGAATGATATAGGATGTGAATGAATGATAAGGGATGTGAATGGATGTGATGTGATGTGAATTGGGATGTGAATGAATGATAAGGGATGTGAATGGATGTGATGTGATGTGAATCGGAATGTGAATGAACGATAAGGGACATGAATGAATGTGTTAGCATGTGAATCAGGATGTGAATGAATGAGATGTGATGTGAAATGAATGCGATAAGATGCGATGTAAACTGGATAGATGTTAATGTATGTGAAGTGATGAGATATATGGGTAGATGCAAGTGGGTAAGATCTGATGAGAAAAAATGAGGAAATAAGTGATGAGATAGAAAAAGATGTGATAAGATGCTTATGAAATGAGGTGGATTGATGTGCATGGATGTTTGAATGATGTGGATTGATGTGGATGGATGTACGGAAGATATGGATGGATGTGTGGATAATGTGGATTGATGTGGATGATGTGGATTGGTGTGTGTATGATGATGAGTGAATTATGTGGATGATGTGGATGGATGTATGGATAATGTGGATTGATGTGTGAATGATGTGGATTGATGTGCATGGATGTTTGAATGATGTGGATTGACGTGTGGATTGATGTGGATGGATGTATGGATGATGTGGATTGATGTATGGATGATGCAATTGGATGTGATTTGATGTAGGGATGATGAAAATAAAATTATGATAAGATGAAAAAAAGATGGGATCTAATGTGAAAGGATGCGGAGTAATGAGAAAAGATAGAAATATTGCTGGAACTGTATTTGTTTGTGAAATCTGTTTTTAAATGACTGTTTTATGTCAAGAATGCTGGGGAAGCATTTTGACCGTCTTGTGAATGAGGTCGTGGAGACCTATCTGTTAAAGTTGTAACTGCTGACAGAGAGTCATCGGAGGACGTCTCGCGTAGCGAGGTCAGCCGAGGTCTTGACCAGCCTCGGTTTGATTAAATGGTGAGCTTTCGGTACAATGGATGAGGGACCAAGGAAGCGGCCTATGAGTGAAGCGCTAGGTGACCTGCGAAGGATCCTAGAGGGTGCTGACCATATGGTGCTCGGGCTCTGGGTCGCCAAAGATACCCACGAGTACGTCGGGGAAGATATTGGAACAAGGAGTAAGAGTTGTTTTCTAAATTTGGGCATGGATCTGGTTGATTGACCTTGTTGGTCCTCAACGGATTAGTCCATGGCTCTTTTATATGGATCTGTTGGTTGATCTTGCTGATCTTCAACGGAGATTCCATCTGGATATTTTTTATGTGATTATATTGTCGAGTACTATGAACTAGGAACTATTGAAAAGGCCCCTGAGTGAACAGGTGGTGAGCGTTCTGGTTGCCAAAATGATGTCATAGGTACACCGATGAAGGAAGGAATCGGAAATTAGGATTCAGCTAGATAATTAGAGGATTATGATTAGTAATACTATGGTTTCATTAAATGATTGTTTTAAAGATTGTTGAATCTTTGAAAAAGGCAAGTTCATATTGGGTGTGTAAGTGGTGTGACTAGTTTTATGTTTGCATGAATATCCGGCTAGGGGGCTTGGGAACTCTTTTCCCTGGTACCCGAGACAAAACCTAAACAAATTCCTAATTGGATCCCATCACTACAGTGGTTGGGCGGTTGGCTAACCCATGGGATTGGATGGGGTTAGGCTGGACTGATGGATCCGTAAATCGAGACTCAATTTCTATATAGTACGATAGATGAGGTAAATCCTGGATAAGAATTGTTCTATGGAACAGAATCAACGGCTGTGCCTCTCAATGAGGAAAAAAGCGTTGGTCTCTATGATCCAAGTACAATCTTTTCCCTGATCTGATTATGGGACTTATGGGTTCGGTCAGATTAGTTCAGTTAGTTCAGGTTTTTGACTACGTTAGAGAAAAGTTATCCTGGAGGAATCGCCCATGCTTTCCATGCAAGGGAAGTTTTTCCGAGTTCGGTTTTGGAAAAACCGATGGATTAGTCTCTTGTCTGGATATCCGTGGGTAAGGCCTCGAGTGTGGGACCCTACCCCGTGCAAGAAGTGCTACTTCCACTGCTAGCACCCCCAAATTCATTGCGTAGTGGGGTTAGGGATCTTACAAAGGAGGATGGGGATGGTCATTGGATTATTCACTAACAAGAACATCTCATTTCAAAACCTCTATTTGAGCAAATGGAGAAATCCAAATGATTTGCTAGGAGGATGGGGATGGCCATTGGATTCTTCACATTAATAATAACATCTTACTTCAAAACCTCTACTTGAGCTAATGAAGAAATCCAAATAAGAAGTTTGAAAATGACTTGTTGAATATGCTACAATCAAGAGTCATGGGCAAAGTGGTGGAAGAACAAGGTCTAGATAGGGGTTTCTGTGGACTGGATTAGTGGGTAGTAGATAGGGGTGAAGTATCCAACCAAATGGCTAGTCTTTAGTAGCCAACCAAGTCCATTTCTCAGTCCAAAGAAGGTCCATAACAATCCATAGGTCTAGGATAGCTTGTAAGTGTTGTACTTTCATCTCTTTGTAATATAGAAGCAAGAACTCTTGGCAGCAAGTTGGACCCTTGAGAGGGTTGGTTGTAATGTTGTTCTCTTCTTGTTCCCCTTTCTCTTCTTAGTTTTTAGTTTTTAGTAAGCTAGCTATGTAATGTGGCACATGCAATCAACTATGATTTTTAAAATGAAATTGAAAGGTATGTGCATCACATTGGTGGGTGTGCTAGGAGGATGGGGATGGCCATTAGATTCTTCACTGACAAGAAAATCTCACTTCAAATCCTCTAGTTGAGATAATGAAGAAATCCAACTAAGAAGTCTGACAATGGCTTGTTGAATATGCTACAACAATCGAGAGTTATGGGCAAGGTCGTGGAAGAAGAAGTATACGTACTTCCTAGCTTCTAAGCTAGGAAGTTTACGCATTGCTAACTTCTAAGCTAATCGATTAGTAACCGATTAGACTTCTTGAAATGGAAGTTGGTTAGCTCACAAGAATGTGGGCTTCCTAGAAAACTTATAGACTATTTGACTAGCTTACGGGCTTACGAGCTAACCAGCTTGCAAGCTTACAACTTTTGGGGCTTCCAAGTTTGATGGTGGTTAGTCCATAAGTTTGCACTTTTGTAAGCCTTGCTTACAAGCCAAAATTTTTAGAAGACCATAAGCTTGCAAGCTGAGGAGCCTACTAGTCGATTAGTCAAGAAGTTTGCAAGACAAAAGTACACAAGCATGCAAGGCAAGTAGTTGGGAAGTCCAAAAGGCAGGAAACCAATTAGTTTGAAAGTCTATAAGCATATAAGACAATTAGTTGGTTAGTTATGAAGTTTGAAAGATAAAATTCCACAAGAATGCAAGGCAAGTAGTTGGGAAGTCCAAAAGTTAGGGAAGCCAATTAGTCGAGAAGTCTAGAAGCATACAAGACAATTAGTATGCATCGAAAGGACCACTCTCATGCAGCTGACGAGGTCCATTCCTCAGCCCAAAGAAGGTCCATAAGAGTCCACATGTTTGGAAGAAATTGTAAGGTTGTACTTTCATTATTGTACTTTGTAACATAAAAGCAATTAATACACCTTGTAACAAGGGGACCCTTGAGAGGGTTGGTATTTGGGACTCATTGTAAGGTTTATACTTTCATTATCTCTGTATGTGATTGCTTGTTTACAATGCTCTAGGAAGATGAATGGCTCAATGCTTTGATGCAATACTTTTATTATCTCTTTATGTGACTATATTAATGAGTGGTTGGATAACATACATCCATTGCCCATCATCTGCATTTAGATAAAAGAATGCTTGTTCACAATGCTCTAGGAAGATGAATGGCTCCATGCTTTGATGCAATACTTTTAATGAGTTGATGATGGCATAGAATCCATTTATATTCATTCTAAATGTTGCATTGTGTCCACAGTATTGTGTTTAGAACCATTCAACTCACTTGAAGGACCTATAGCCACCTCGTTGATGTCTTTGAGCACCCTAATATAGCCAAGGTCGCCATCCACGACAAGATTTGAAACCATACTGCTAGCATAACTTTGTTGTTAAAATGAGGCAACAATGCCAGAATCAATCATGATACATCACAAATCAAATCATGATATCCAAAGACGTCAACCATAAGTCCACATACTACTATAAGATCATACTTGCCCAAACAAGTAGAGTGATAGTGTGTGAATTTAGGCATTACATGTAAAGTAAATTGTTTACATAATGATAGAAATTGCATGTACATGTATCTTACATGGAAATCGCACCCACAAGATACTTAAACTTTGTCATGAGAAACCATCGTCCCCTTGCTCACTTCACCACCCTATCCAAAGTCTCTTCAACCCAATCAAGTACATTAGCCATGCTTTTCCTCCTCATCCAAGTCAACCCACATTGCTATGCTTTACATATTTGTATAGCACAAAGGTGTCTATTTATTGATGGTGAAGCTCATACAAGAGCTTTACCTTCTTGCCTTTGCCAGATAGCACCTCCCCTGTGAGTTTATCAAATTGGTCTTCTATCCATAACCTTTTGTTGAATAAGCCAATCCGTTGTTGTGGAGCCCTCCGATCATGCTTTTTGATAGTCAAATTTTTTGACCACTTCATAAACTACTCAAAGAAGAACATCAATCAGCTATGCATAATAAAATCATGTATCCCAAGAGTCAAGTAGCCTTGAATAACCAACATTAGTACATGCTATAAAATACAATATTAAGTGCGGTTTATTTAGACTAATGCACATAAAAAAATGAGAAATGTAGGTTTAAGTTAGTGCTTCGTTATGCTCAACAAAGTTATGCCAAAATCACAGGACTTTGTTATGGGCCACTGCACCTCCCAAGAGACAACTCTACCCATTCACAATCGGAAGAAGCAATAAACAACAACTATCGTTGGGTATTTACCAATGCTTCGAGCTCACATTCCTTGAGGCTCTCCAAGCTCGCTTTGGGAAGCTCCACTCCTCCAATCTCTACCTCCATCCACCTCCACACTGTCACCACCACGGAGTCACTCACACCACAATGCAAGGCAATCTTCCTCTCACTCTCCCAATACACATGCATAAAAGAGGAACATGCACTAGAGTACACACTCTCTCTCTCTCTCACACACAAGACAAAGCAAGAGCTCTCATAGCACAAATGGGGATTGTGTTCTTTCATTATGAGAAATTGCCTTTTATACATCTGGCCCTTATTCACACTTGGGTGCCCAAAACTTACTAACTAAGGCCTTGGATGGTTAGTATCTCAAAATGTACAACTTTTATAGTGCCTTTACATAACAATTATTAATGTCCTCAATTGGAGGAGCATCTTTGTTAATCCAAAATGGGATTAACATCCCCCCTGTTAAAACCCTAAGATCTCTCTAGTGTTATGCATAAACATGCATAAATCAGGCATAAACTCATCCACCCACCCCCGAGCCCAAGGGATGCACACATGAATTATAATGAAATACATCATATCTTTACCTTGATGTCCCATACTATCAAGAGGTATAACTCCAATCCAATAACATGTAGCTATAGTGTGAAATGGAAGGTGAGTAGTTATGATCCTCTACACAAGAGAGCATAACATAACCTAGCCTCAAGATAACATCAAGAGACCATAGCCTAAGCCTCAAGATAACATAGCCTTGGCCCCCCTTGAGTGTGCCCCATGCCCCTATTATATAGGAGGGCCCTCAAGGGACTCTTGACTCTCCATTTTCTATGTGTGACCCTTGGATGCCTGACCCTACCACCTTAACCCTTAAGGTTAGTCCTAACCCATGCTCCACTAGAGCTTGTTCCCATGCTCCCATGCTCACAAGCATAATGTGGGTTAGCCTCCTAGTATATGCACACATAATGTGCATATAACATACTTCCCCTCTCTTAAAACATTGCACTCTTACAATGAAAAGAAGGAGAACTGCACTGAACAATCTCAACCGACTCCCAGGTCGAATCCTCTATTTTCCTATCTTTCTACCTAATTTTAACCTCAAGGATTAGTCAACTATAAAGTTTCCTTTTCTTGAATTCAAGTACCTTATCAGGTTCATGTGGAACATAGGATAATTCTTTGACTTCAACGAGTTCTTGAGGAGTAACTATGTTATCCTCACCTCCCAGTTTCCCTTTCAATCTATTGATATGAAAGACTGGATGAACTCTAACATGTGGAGGTAGTTTAAGTTCATACGCAACCGTGCTAATCCGATGTATAAATTGAAATGGACCACAATATCTAGGAGATAAATTCGAGCATTTTCCTATTGACAAAGTCTGAGAATCTTTAGGAACATTAAAATAAACCAACGCTCTTGGTTCAAAAGACCAAGTTGAGCATCCTCTATCAACATAGAACTGTGCCCTATCCTGAGCACTCCTGATAGAATCCCGAGCTTTGGTCAGCATTTCCTACATATCACACAAGAAATCCCTCGATGCATCAAGCTCGATGTCCTTAGACATCAATAGGTGCCATGGGTTAATACATAAGCATGAACGGACTAAAACCAATAGCCGTATGTATAAAACTATTATAGGCAAATTCCATCATTGGAAGATATTTTTTCCAATTTGATGCTTTTCTAGAGACATATGCACAAAGCATATCCGCTACAATCTGATTCATACGCTCTGTTTGCCCATCAGACTGCCGGACGATCAGAGCAATTCATACTCAAAGTAGTTTCCTCGTTGTAAACCATTCGGAATAAAGTAGGAAAACATGGCATTATAACAGCAGTAACCAGGGATTCATCGGCGCCTCGACGTACCCACATTTGCACATGGAATTATCGGTGTCCCGAGTTACCCATATCAACATAGAGAGTCATCAACGTCTCGAGATGAGTCACATATGTACATCCGTAAACCATCAAGTGGACTGTATAAATCACCTAAATTACGGAACTAGAGAAAGAAATGCCAACAAAGGAAGAATCTAAATTTCCTTTATCCAAACACAACAAGATAAACTCGTTGAACTCTAAAGAAAGAGATTTCAACAAGTAAAAATGTTGAGACGAGATTACACTCATCAATACATGCAGGCTATAGATAAAAGAAGTTTATCTAGAGAATGCCCACACAACAACTTTAAATGAATTCAGAAAATGAGATTGTTTTTGAATGTTGAGGTCAACATGCTAAGTGATGTAAGCAAAGCAACAATCTTGAGCCCAAATTATCCCATAAGATAATATATGTGAGGGATCGCTAGTATCCCATACCACCATGATACCACCCATACATACCTTGTTAATTTGAAACTCCCTAGTATGCCGTCTAGGAAATATGAATAAAATCCTGTATAAAAGGAATAAGATGGCCTTATCCCAGACTTTCATATACTAAAACTTGTCTCTATATACCTGAGACCACATCAAGGAATAACTCTTTCCGAGTACATCATTAGAACAGAATTTTGAATTATTGGCGCCTTTCTAATGATAACTACCCAGTAAACACAATAAAGCTAGAGTAGAAAAATAACTCACCTAGGTATATAAGCAACTAGGTATCCAAGTTGGAATATGTACAAGAGTACAAGGAACATAGTCCAAAATTACGTGCAAAAAACGAAGGCAAATGCTACCTTCAAAGCACATGATATTATCCAAAAGATCAAAAGATCCTTATAAAACCATGGATAAAAGCATAGAAGCTCCTCAAATCCATGAAAACCATAGTTGATCATAAAAATCAATGCATGCCATCTAATGGTCATTAATCATGCCAAAAGAAGCATTAAAATTACTGGCCAACTCATCAATCCGGAGTATATGAACGTGGTGTCATTTTCAAGCAAAACTCCAAAGTAAGCAAGTGAAACACATGTGTGTAACACTCAATAAAAAACCCTTAGACACAAGTGATCTATGTAAAACCTGATGAGTCCAAATAAAACTTGGAAAACATCCAATAAAATCCACCAAAACAAACCGATCAACTAACCCATGGAAGAATTTGCCTTAGGCTTAGGAAATTAAGCATAGACTACACTTAAACAAGTGCAAAATAAATTATCATGAAAAAGTGTCAAAGGTGAGACACACTTTGAACGCAGATTCTAGCCATCAAAAGTATGGAACATGTCCAAAAAGAATGGCTAAACAATGGCAAAAAATCATGAAAATATCGTTTAGAATTAATCCAACAAAAATAGCTATTAATACGAGATATAATCATATTAATAATATGCAAATAGCCCTCATCTATCTAATGTCAGCATGTAAAAACATACTTCAACATTAAATAACCCTCGAAAATATTAAATTCTCAAGAAAAAGAATTATCATGATTTTTTTCTAAATTTTTCCTAATTTTATAGGGCCTCAAAATACGACAATTTTGAATTCCACCAAACCTATCTTATGGCATTCTAAATCTATATTTTTCCAGAAAATTTTTAGCAATTAATTTTGCCAAAATACCATTGATATTTTAAAAAATACCAATTTCTAGGATTTCTAAAAATAATATCTAAAAATTTCCTAATTTTTCCTGAGAATCCCATCGTTCATGAAATTTCCAATTCTGCCTGACAATTCTCAAATCCAATGAAATTTATAATTTTAATGGATTTTCTAAATTTTTGGGTCAAAAAATATATTTTTAAAGGAATTTGAATGATCTCACGGGCGCCCGAATGGACACACCACATGCCAAACACCAACCCCACATTTTCTCAAAATTTTAAATAACCTTTGTCTAATTTTCCACTAATTTTCAAGATTTTTTTTGAAAATTTTAATTTACCCCGAACGCATTAGAATACAAACGGTCAAAAAATTTCGGAATCCCAATGGTTTTCCTGGAATACGAAAGCCAACAGTTTTCGGAAAATGAAAAGACAAAAAAGAAATCGGAATGTGAAAGGTCAAAAGTTTCTGGAATCCGAAAGGTCAAAAGATTTTTCAGAATTCGGAAAGCCAAAAAGTTTCCCGGGAATGCGGAAAGCCAAGAGATTCCAAGAAAAAAATAAATTTCCAGAGGGAAAATAAAATATCTCAGAGAAGGAAAATTTTTCCAAATCTCTTATCGCTTTTCCAAGCTTTTTTGAAAGGCTTTCAAAAGCTTTTTTTATAAAAAAGAAATCTCTTTAAAAAAAATAAAGCTTTTATTTTAAAAGCTTTAATACAAAGCTCGGCGGTGGCTGCCCCCCCCCCCCCACCTGCGCGCAGAAATGAGAGAGAGGGAGTAGGGTCTCCCTCTCCAATCTCTTCTCTCCTTCTTCTCCAAATAAATTTCACTCTCGACCTCTTCCTTCTCTTCTCTCTTCTCTCTTAATCAGAGAGGTTAATAATTGATTAAGTTTTGATTAATCATAATTAAAAGTTAATTATAATTAAAAATTAATCCCTATTATTAAGAGGAGTTCACACGCGGGAGAGGAAAAAAGAAAGAATCTCTAGATTTTGGGAAAGAGAAGAACTTTACGCGCACAGGAGAAAACCCAATGCATCAATTGACTGCCCCACATTGCTTTTCAGCAAAAAATTGGTAGAAAGTCGAAAACATACTCGCGGAAAACCCGCAAAATGCATTAAAAATGCATTTTTAACCATAAAAATGCTCAAAAAATTTCTAAAAATTTAGGAAAAATTCCTAAAAATTATAAAAAATTAGGGAATCCATTCTACCAAAAATATCCACAATAAATATGTGGTATTTTCATAAAAATTTCCATTAATGCTTATTTTAAACCACAAAAAATAGAAAAAAATAGCATTAGACTCACGGAATTCCCCCGCATACATTATGAGATGTCATGACCAAAAGCTTTGCAATGATGAAAATATAAAAAGGATAGCTTTATGCAATGTGAATTGGGATGGTGGTACTACTCAAAATATAAAAAGGATAGCTTTATGCAATGTGAATTGGGATGGTGGTACTACTCAAAATATGCACAACACAATCGGTCTACAAGAGAAAGAGATCGTAAGGTTTGATGATAATTTAGCTCATATCCTTTCTTGTAGTGACTTTCAAAGCTTTCCAACAAAGCATTATAGAATTTTGTAATGGCCATCTCAGAAATAAGTTTTGATGATAATTTAGTGCATCCCCTCTCCTTGTAGTGACTTTCAAAGCTTTCAAAAGCAAGGCATTATAGCATTTTGTAATGGCCATCTCAAAAATAAATGTCCCTTTGCTCCTTGTTTTTATTGGTTTAGATGAGGAAGATTTCATATCAATGGGATCTTCCATCATGTTATCGTCTAAACAAATTACTTCTTTACAACATTGATCAAAAGAATACAGATTCGAGACTATGATTAAATCACACAAAGTGTTTTTTATGATCCCATGAGAAAACATCACTTCATTCGTGCATCATTCAAATTCTCCCAGTCCTCACATTGTGAGCTTAATGTTTTCATGCATATTATGTAATATCGTATGGTTTCCTAAGGTATCCACTCTATCATGTAGAGCTTTGTGTTGCAGTGCTCCACCTAGGACCTTGTCTCGAGAATTAGTGGATAAAGATTATCTTTAGAGTTTTTAAATTCACCTTAATCGCACGCATCAACGTGAAGAACCATCTACTAGCCTTACCCGCTAAGCATAGATTTAGTGTAAACACCTTGGTAGGGAAATGCGCATTTCCAAATGCTTGATATCGTTGCTTAAACATTTGCATAGATTGAATAGGAGCAATCATTCCATCATATTTTCTCATGAGCTTAGAAATTTTATGGCCAAGATTCTAGATGGCTGTCATGTGCAAGTGCTTCTTTGATTAAGGCACCATGCAATCCTTATGCCACCCCCCTTCTTCCTAGATTATTTAATATTAATACAATTTGGGAATCTAGGGATTGTGAGGTTCATGGTAAACCAATTTCATGCATTTGCAAGAAGGTAGGACTAATTGTTGCATTTGGCATAGGACCAATCATTGTGAGAACTGGCATCTCCAAGGGTTTGAAACCTGATGACACAATTGGAGGCATAAGATTGATCCAACGCATGGCAGATGTGATTGGATGTTGTATTTTAGGCATGGGCCTCAAGGACTAGTAGGTTTTAGATGTTGGATTATGTTTTGATATTGGCACATCAAACTTTCTTCAACTTCAATATCTCAACATATTCACGGACGTGAAAAACCAAACTGGTTTTTCACTGCAAAAAAACCTTCTCAAATCAAGGAGAAACTCATGTACTTATATATTTACATCTTCTTGGACACATCTATGTACCTCTTACCCACTTTTGTGATAAAAAATCCAACATGAATATCTCAAGCTTTTCATGCCCATAAAAAAGTAGATTGGCCGCGCGACCTGAAAGTCTAAAGAAAGGTTCAAATTTCATATCTTTCATCTTCTCTAACCTCATTACACTAGTCTAAAATAATTTTGGTGTGAATTTCTCCAAGAATTCATGTGTGAATATTCACCCTTGTTATTTCATGATCATATGCATTTCATGATCCACTAACCTCCACCCATCATGCAATTTATTTGCAGTACTCACATGCATGAAGAAGGCCAAAATCACCAAAGGTCTTAGGCATACATATCTTAAGATCTTCACACGCCATGAAAAAATAGCCTAGTTTTTCATAGTAGAAACCCTTCTATATCATTACACAAGGTGGGAGATGATACACTCTAGCAATTGCACATATGACTAATCAATCAATATTAACTGTAAAAAGAAAAAAAGAAAGAAAAAAACAACTACATGAAGTTAGTTAATCACATCAATGGGGGTAAGCTCACTACTGTTAGTATCTACTCAGGAGTTAACACAATACTTACCCATCAACCACTGGCTAACTACTGTAGTAGAGCTGCTAGTGAGTAAACATAATACTTACCCACTTGTGGAAAAATTACAAGTTATAAGCACCATAGCCTTGTTATCGACATCCTTCTAGGTAAATCTCTAGATAGGAGGGCCATGGTGGACAAAAGCTTGGTCAATGGTATAATCCATCACTTGGAAACACAAATCCAAGTGGGTGTCAAGACCCAAAGCCATGTCTCCAACACCAACCCCAAAGCTTAAGTAGGAATGAAAGCGCAATGGCTTCCATCTTGACTCATATGTTGACACCACCTTAAGAAAAGTCGGAAGAGGCTCTGGACTTCGAATAGCAAGAGGCAACACCTTGCCCATGTGTAGTAGCCTTGCCCACATCTGTAGCCACCCATGGTGCAAAACCCCAAAAAGAAGCATACACACACTTCTGTGACACCACTGAGCAACCTCGGGGATCAAATAGATCACCACCATGACCCTACAACACATGGGTGGTGCGTCACACAATAACACCAGCTCACAAGTTGGAACTAAAAAGACACGGCTCAATAATAACGGAGATCGGGGTGGCATCTAAGATTTTATCATGGATGGGCAAATGATTCTCTGCCCTCACCCACTGAGTGTATGCATGGTAAGCCTCCAACCTTAGCCTATGTGTGCACATATATTCTTGCATCCCCACGTGCATCCACATTTATGCATATATCACACATTCTTCCCATTTTGTATTAACGAAGATACTCTAGTGCATGCTCCTCTTCTAAGACCCATTGGGCTTTTAGAAAATGTGCGACTCAAACTCTTTACGTTTTGCTACCATCATACATTTGTAGTAATGGACTTTCTACATCAACTAGACTCATATGACATAATATTGGGGAGACCCTTCATGAGGGAATCCAAATTGGTACATAATTGGGCATTAGACCATGCGTATGTTTGCAGGGATTCACAAATTCTAAAGATAGATTTGAGAACATGGAAATCACACCCCATGGAAGGGCAACTATTTGTAATGATTCGGTCACAACCAAGCGAACCACATCCGTTCAAATATGCCAGTCCATGGTGGAAATTTCCAAAGAGGAAGAGGAAACGAAAATGTATGCATCACTTCCTTCTCTAGATTTTAGTAAAAACTGGATGCATGTGCTAGCCACCATAGATGTAGTGCAACCTCGAGAAACCAAATATGTGGAATCTGGGACTGTTCCCACTACCTCTGTCTGTATGGTCAATTGGCAAACCATTGATGAGGAATCGGAGGGGGAAGTTTTTAGCATAGAAGGGACTAGATCACAAGGCCGTACCAGCACCCAACGCCTTAGAAGATGGTGAAAGTAGAAACGATATATCGCTCGACGAAATACTCTGCTTTGCGAAGAAAACCCACGGCTGTCCACTGGCTGAGATACCTCGAAGCTACTAAGGTACACGACGAGTTTCTAAGGATTGGGGTGAGGAATTGAGTAAGATATCCCTTGAAGGGAAACATAGGGAGGAAGTCATCCTTCGCGAACCAAAAACACCTAAGCTTACGAAAGCTGGGCACTGAAAACGAAACAAAGCTTTGACAAAAGTTGAGCGAGAGGCTAGGAAAGTTATGGCGAAAACAAAACGTGGGAATGAGGATAAACTAGACCTGCTTTCAGTACCAGACCATTTCAAAATATACACAATTGAAGAACGAAAGGTGGTCTGATTGATGGCAAAAAGAGTTAAGGAAGATCGGTTGTCCACATCATACAATGGCCCAACTGAAGTCAAGGAAATTGATATTGCAGAACAAGGGGAGCAAACCAAACTGGTGTATATCGCTAAGGACGACTCCAACTGAAGAAAATGAGCTTGTTGCTCTCCTTAAAGAGTTTAAGGATTGTTTCGCCTAGAACTACGAAGAGATAAAGGACGACTCCAACTGGTGTATATCGCTAAGGACGACTCCAACTGAAGAAAATGAGCTTGTTGCTCTCCTTAAAGAGTTTAAGGATTGTTTCGCCTAGAACTACGAAGAGATAAAGGGTGTACCACCTGAAGTGGTGCAACATACAATCCCAATCATGGACGGATCAAGACCAACCAGGCAAAAACCATACCAGATGAATCCTAAATATGCGGCAATTGTAAAGGAAATTGATAAACTCGTTGTTGCAGATTTCATCTACGAGATAGAACATACGGATTGGTTGTCACGAATCGTAATAGTGCCAAAGAAGAATGGGAAACTTAGGGTATGTGTCAATCTAAAAAAGGTCAATGGAGCTACTAGTAGGAAGGACCATTATCCATTGCCTTTTATGGAACACGTTTTGGAGACAGTAGCTGGTGAAGAAGCTTACAACTTCTTAGACGGATTTTCAGGCTACAATCAGGTGTCTATAGCGCCCGAAGACCAGCATAAGATAACCTTCAATACAATGTGGGGCATGTTTTCTTACAAAGTCATGCCATTTGGTCTCACCAATGTCCCAGCAACATTTCAACGATTAATGTGCACAACCTTCAAGGACTACTTTGCAAGTGGTTGGAGGTATTCATTGATGATCTGTGTGCACACTGCCATTGATGATCTGTGTGCACACTGCCAATTTTGGGTCAAACCACGGTGTGATATTGGGACACATAGTCTCTACAAATGGTATATCCACCACTACTGATGACAACAAGGTCAGGTGTTGATCTTGGAATTGCCTCCACCCATTAATAACAAAGGTGTGCAAAGATTTATAGGCCATGTTGGGTATTACCGTTGTTTCATAATATTTTATGCTGAAATTGCCACACCATTATATAAGCTACTCATTGTCTTTGAATGGACTGAAGAATGCCAGGAAGCATATGAAAGATTGAAGCAAGCGGTGGCCAGCGCGCCAATTCTGAGACCACCTAATTGGGACCTTATATTTCATGTGCACATCGATGCATCGTGAAGTCTGGTTCACAGCGTGAGCTCCTTCATTCACACGAACTTTTTTTAAAAAAATCAATCAAAATTTTTTGAATAAAATCCATAAAGTCCGCTTCACGGCGTGAAAAGGGGTCCGTCGGCCAAAAAAAAAGAGACTATGGAAAACACCCTTGTTTGGAGGCCCGTATCTCCTAAACTATATATCCGATAAAGGCACTCTAGGGCTCATCGAAAAGCTGACATCGAGCTCTTTGACTTTGGACTGGCCATCTGAAGTCAAAATCGACCATTTTGGCCTCCGACTAGCAGCCTCAAAATTCAACCCGAAAATCGAGGCAAAAAACAGCCCAAAAACCACAAAAAATCACAAAAAAAAAACAGCGTAAAAACGACGACAAACCATATTCGGGCTCCTTTTTGAGGATCTAAACGATAAAATCATGGACGACTCAGGGAAACAAAGTTGTAGTACTCCAAAAATACTACAACTGTCTCATACAAAGTTTTTCAAAATTCCTTTTGAAACACCCTAAAAAACATGCTGCGAAACAGGGAAAAAAATTTTGGAATTTTTTTTCATCTTGAGACTGATGGAAAATAGGTTTTAGGACCTCCTCTTCCATCTGGGAGGATATTAGCACATGCTTTTTTTGAAAAATTATCTCTAAGAGGTCGTCGTGTGTGTAGCGCGTAAGTTAATTAGGGCGAACGGACACCCACTTGACCCAACGAAGAGAGCGCCAGGCCTCTTATGGCTGTAGCGAGCTGTGAGAGAATATAAAAAGCAAAAAAAAAAAACATGTGTTTGCTCATTAAGGAGCATTAGGCACTCTGACACGATAGAGGGATTGCCAGGGATCACACAAGGACTGAACCCAATGGCTGACATCTTTAAGCCAATGAGATCTATGCCGCAAATGCACCTCCCAATACCATTGGCTATGCCTATAACAAGTGTGCCATCGGGTTTTACACCCCCTATCACTTCAATCCCACCGGGCTTTGGTCCCTTACCTAATATTCCCACAAATCCTATAGGTACCAACCCTTTCCTGAATGCCCACACCCTGAACATACTGATTAGTCTAGGAAGGGGGGTAGCCCAAAGACTCATTGAGTCTCTCCCAAACAAAAGCACTCACATACGGCCTCAATGACACATATAGAGATACGACCGTACAAATTTCAAAAAATATGGGCAAATACAACAGAACAACAGACCATGTTCAATTCATTCAAATGTTTGAACACAGATGTGAAGCCTTTGGAAATCCCAATTGCCCCACCAAGGTACATGCGTTGAACCTATGCTTATTAGAGGGAAAAGTTAGTCGATGGTTCATCACATTGATGCCAGCGATCAAGACCAACTTCAAAACCTTGAAATCAGCATTTATACATGGCTTTTCCAGACAAGATGATCGGTGGTGTGCAACAACAGAACTCTATTCAATTGAGCATCAACCAAATGAATCTATTAGAGATTTTATCCTTCGGATAAAACTCTTAGACTCACGTTGTGAGTCATGGAAAAATTTAAACAATATTCAATTGAAGAGATGTTTCATGATGGGCTTGAAGAATAACAGCTTACACAACCTGATCATTATATCCAATCCGGAAACATTCGATCAATGTTGTAAAGAAGCAATACGTTTAGATGACAACATGCTGGAAGATGATCATGCTACGAGGTGTTCCTCATCTAAACCACGTGAAGCAATGGCAAAAGAAAGATCGATCTCGGAATTGACATTCCTCGAATTCTATGCAGCCTCGCTTAAAACCTTCCACAATCGACATCTCTAAGCAAGGATGAGATCCTTAAAAATCAGCCATCCTTAATGCCTCTACATTGAGGAGCGAAATGCCTTGTGTTGAGTGCAATCACTACGATCATCCAAATCACCATTGTGTATACAAGGCACCTATTTTTCTATACTACATATATTGTAAAACCTTTGACCATGATACTAAAAAGTGTCCCGCTTCATCCACAATTGACTCAAAACCTCCATCTCCCGTGCACCAATAAATACTCCATCACACCATTACGGGCGCGTGTCCAAGCTGTAGCTTTGGACACTATTGCTTCATATCTTGAGTGTAGGACCCTTTGGTGTATCTATCGTGACTCCTTGATGTAAGATAATGGTGGTAGATCTTGTTAACCCTAGAATTCGATTAACAGCTATACCAATGGATCATAAGCCATGGGTGGTTAGAAGTATATAATACTCACCAACATTTAAATCTTTGTGAATCTACATTATATCATCCTTTTGGTATTCTTAAACTATATTAGAATATTCACAAACATCTAGAAGCCATGTTAACCACCATTCTTTACAATTTTGATAAAGAACATATTGAGTATCGTAACATATCTCCAGAGGATATCACTGAGCTGCTGCAAGAATTTATGAAGCTCCACAAACCCAACCACCCACCCCCTAGTTCCGGAGAGGGTCAAGAAGAAGCATCAAGTTCATCACCTAATCCTACTTACCTTGTATATTCAAATGTTGCAAGTAAATTACTTAATACATATCCAAGTGCTCCACCTACTAACAAATCTTAGGCCGACTGTATATTTTCTAGACTTCTTTCTCAACCCTTAGAATTTTCCACTAACAAATCTTAGGCCGACTGTATATTTTCTAGACTTCTTTCTCAACCCTTAGAATTTCCCACTAACACTCGCCCCCGAGGAGTTGCCAGCACCAGACCCGTCTCCACCAGGCCAACTCAAGAGATTAGTCACACTCTGCCACAAGATACACTTGAGCCATTTACTGATGATTCTATTCTTGAGTCTTTGTCTGCTCTGTAGAGTACGAAGGTTTAATAAGAGTCGGGAATCCTCTACTCAATCCAAAGTTAATGTTCATTGAGGTGTTAATGATGTAAATAACACCTTTTGAACCTACTCGGTGGATTCTACCCAAAGCCTATTTGGATGTTACACCAACGAAGTAGCCGTATGTGCCATACCCTCTCCGAGCACCAAGACCAGAATTAGAAGAGCTATTGCCTTTGGCTGGAGAGGGCATGTTATGGTCAAATGTGGCATGACATATAAAGCTAGCAAACCCACACTTGGCAGATCTATTGGAAATCAAAATTGTTACATTTATGAGCAGCTTTGCTTCCGCAGGTGGAGAAAAGCTAATCCAATCCACATAAGAGGGGGTTATACAGCCATTTTCACAAATGATGCCAACCCCAAACTAGAAGATTTAGGTATACAGCCGGATTAGAGGAAAGAGTACCTTACCATTCTAGAATATAGCCATCAATATATGTGTGCACCACCGACACAGAGTGGATCCTTTGTACATGCCACTGAAAAGAAGGAGGACACCATTAGAGTTTCAAGAGGCAAAGCAAAGAGATTCACATGTTTGCTACAACTTCCCTATATTCTTGCCAGCAACATTTACAGATATAGGAGAGCAAAGAAAGCAATTGCTGAATTGGATACATACATGGTGCCGCATTTCGAACCCGGCAATTGTAGCCAGTGTTTGATTCCTGAAACTAATCGTGGTCCTCATAGATCAACCCAAAGAAAGATATGCGGATATGGTATTGATCAGCTGAAATTTGACATGAATCAAGGACCTAGTGATAGAGACATGATGTTATATTATCATCGCCTAAGGTGTCTACCAGCATACATGCATGTCACATTCAAGGATATGGTTGAAATTGGGTTCTGGAGATCACACGCTGCATTAAGAAGAACCCTTAAAAAGCTTCAGTCACGCCGGAACTTTTATCATTCACGAGTTTGGGGACCAGGTCTTTAGAACTCGGTAATAGGTTCTGAGGATAGAACCTACACATCAGGTAGTAGGGGATGTTAATCCCATTTTGGATTAACAAATATGCTCCTCCACTTGAGGACATTAATAAGTGTCATGCAAAGGAACTATAAAAGTTGTACACTGTGAAATATTGGCCACCCAAGGCCTTAGTTAAGTAATCTATGGGCGCCCAAGTGTGAATAAGGGCCACTTGTATATAAGGCATTTTCTCATAAAATGAATAGACACAATCCCCCTTTGTGCTATGAGAGTTCTTGCTTTTGTCTTGAGAGAGAGCATTCTACCACATGTGCCTTCTCTATACTTGTATGTTGTATGCTTGTATGGAGGAGTGAGAGAGAGTGATTGCCTTGTGTGGTGGTGTGATCGACTCTACGGTGACAGCGTGGAGGTGGAGTTTTGAGGATTGGAGCTTCTCAAAAGTGAACTTGGAGACCTCAAGGGACACGAGCTCAAAGCATTGGTAAGTGCCCCACACAGTTGTGTTCTATTGCTCTTTCCAAAGGTGAATGCATTGAGTTCCTTCTTGGAGGTGTGGTAGCCCAAACATTAGGGAACTAAGCACTGTCCTTGAATCCATACCATCTCAAATGAAGCCACACATCATTTCAAAGCTGGTGCAAAAGTTTTCAGGAGATGGGGACCCTATCTAACACATAGAGGTCTTTGAGTCAACCTGCGAAACATGTGGGCCAGTGAGCAATGTAACTAGATACATGCTTTTTCTTTGACCCTAGAAAGGAAAGCCCACCAATGGTATCGAACCCTAAAGCCCAAGGATAAAGTCAATTTCACTCAGCTTAAGAATGTGTTCATACCGAGCTTCACATCAAAATTGTTATAGGTGGAGTCCTGTGGCACAGCTCCACAACATCAAGCAAAAAGACAATGAGTCCATGTGAGATTATGTTTCTTGGCTCAAACACTTGAACTCAAGATGTAAAATGAGAGAAAGGCTAACTGATGATCAATTATTGCCTTGCTTTCAGAGAGGAGTCTGAGATCATAAGATGCATGATTATTTGGTGTTAGCTCGACTGACCACTCTAGACACATGTTGTAAGCTGGCAATTGAATATGAGCATAACACGCTTGAGTTGCCACAACAACCAGAAGACGCCAAGGCAGATTCGGTAGTGGCAACATCACGTGTTTAGGCATCAGGACCGACGCGGGATCCAAGAAAAAGAAAGTTGGCAACATGACAATCGAGGAACTTAGTAATGCCACCTTGGAGATGTTAAAGGTCAGGGATGGGATAGAAGCATCAGGGAATGCCCATCTCTATCCCCAGAGAGAGTTGATTTGGTGCTCTATTTGTAGACAAAATCACACGAGCACTGAATGCCCTCAACTAAGACCAAGGCAATTACTTTATTGTGCTCATTTGTCAAAGACTAGGGAACCATGACACTGCCATGTGTAGATATCCGAGGATCCAACCTCTAGCACAACTACCAACACCCAGAGTGCCTCTAGTGTTACCAGCCCCTCTAATGCAAACCAATGTGGCTACGTGGGAGCCGAATACTTACCAAGGGGTATGTTGAATGTAGGACATGTCACCATTGCCGCACCACCTGTCCTACCACCACAGCCTCCACAAGCCAAGATCAACCACGTGTTGATCGAGGAAGCCTCTCTAATGCAAACCAATGTGGCTACGTGGGAGCCGAATACCTCCTACTTACCAAGGGGTATGTTTAGAATGCAGGACATGTCACCATTGCTGCCACCTGTCCTACCACCACAGCCTCCACAAGCCAAGATCAACCACGTGTTGATCGAGGAAGCCTTGGAAGAGGGAGAAATCATGTGCGAGGTAAAAGTCAATAACGACTACCACGAAGAGCCCATGGAGATCACACCGGAGTACTATGTCTTGCAAAACAAGTTGCCGGTACCAGTGTTTCAAACCATGGTACAATGGAAAGGAAAAGACATAAACTTAACTATGAGATGGGGACCCATACATTGTTTTCATTGTAATGGACCTCATCGAGTAGCGGAGTGTCCTCTAAAGTATGTGGCTAATGCTGGCTAAACCCAGCCAATAGACCAACGTCATGCCTACACTTTCATGTGTTAAGTGTGGTGTTGATCATTTGATCAAAGACTACCCATATCATGCCAATGGCCCTGCTTATACTTCTAACCACGCCGCCATCATGACTATAAGTGTATAGCCTTGAAACATCACGCCACTGAATGTATTGACACGCTCTTAAGCAAAACAAGTGGATAAAGGGAAAAATCCAAGAGGTGTGACAACCTCTAAGACCGGAAGAAGGAGAAGAGTGAAAAAGGTGGGCAAGGGTGATACCATGGTCATAATTCAGGATGGATCCGAGGAAGATACCATTGACATTGGATCCACCCAATCAAAGGAAGGAGATGACCAAGTGCCAAAACTAGATGAGCAACTGAAAGAGGAACCAACAACCCCCCAAAGGTGTTGGAGAATATCCAAATGCCAAAGAATAAATAAGGAAGCTGGAAGAAGCTAAGGCCTTTGTTGAGGATTGTCAACGCAATGAAGCTAAATTGAGGGCTAACAGGGCTAAGGATACAGTGTATCCACAAAATGAGCTATTTAAAGAAAGGAAGTTGGATGTGCCTACTCCAATACCAGTGGAGTTTGAACAGGGGACTCATAGTGACCTCATGGCAAGAATGTTTAAGGAGGTAAATCAAGATTTGTCGATCCATTCATTCCCTAGGGTTGAATATGCAACAAACACATGGAAGGAGTCCTCACTTGCCAGAGAACCTAGAAACATAGGCAATCTCGCAGCCATATTGTCCATAACTATCAAAATGCCGCTGGGACCATTGCTACATAACACGTCGGCATTATGGACAGATGTCAAGAACTAGGTAGAAGGAAGAATAAACCTAATGTCCAATATAGAAGAGATTCAATCACCTCTAGCAGAAAAGAACCTAGTGTGCCTGAGGTAGGGGAGCTCCCAGATTCATCAAAATACCTGTCAAATTTAGCCAGTATTATGAGAGTGATGACAAGAATGGCACAATCCCAATTCACCATAATGGGTACCAAGCACTTGCTATCCTGGATGGAGGTGCAGGTGTGAGCATGATCACCAAGAAATGCTGGGAGAGCTGGGGAAAACCAGAATTAGAAAGGACAGATCTGATCTCATCAAGATGGCGAATGGAACATCTTCAAAACCTTTAGGGCTATTGAAAAATATTTGGCTTTAGGTCTTTTTATTTCTTTACCATCATATTTTCACTTAGGTCCCCACAACCTCATCCATAAGATGGTCAAAATGCTTCCCCAACATTCTTGACATAAAACAATCTTTAAAAAATAGGTTTCACATACAAATACAGTTCCAAACAAAATTCCCATCTTTCCTCATCACTCCACATCCTTTCACATTATTCCTCATCTTTTCTCATCATTTCACATCCTTTCATATTATTCCTCATCATTTCTCATCTTTCCACATTTTTCTACATCAATCCATATCTCATCACATCATTCCCACATCAACTCACATCTAATCACATTATTTCCACATCAACTCACATCCAATCACATCAATTCACATCCAATCACATCATTCCCACATCAACTCACATCCAATCACATCATCCATATCAATTCACATCCATTCACATCATTTTACATTCATTCACATCATTTCACATCCATTCACATCATTTCACATCATACACATCCATTCACATCATTTCATATCATTTCACATCCAGACACATCCATTCACATCATTTCACATCTATTCACATCCATTCACATCATTTCACATCCATTCACGTCATTTCACATCCATTCACATCATTTCACATCATACACATCCATTCACATCATTTCACATCCAGACACATCCATTCACATCCATTCACATCATTTCACATCTATTCACATCCATTCACATCATTTCACATCCATTCACGTCATTTCACATCCATTCACATCTATTCACATCCATTCACATCCATTCACATCATTTCACATCCATTCACATCCATTCAATGATTCTATAAAATTTATGCATAACCTTCTTTATTTTTTTGACTATTGAATAATGTTCAAAACTCCTTTTTTAACATAAAATTTATTTTGCATAAATTCATTTGATTAAAATTACACTTTTAGCATAAAAATTATTATGTATAACTTCATTATCTAAGGCTATAAATTTTGCCATAACTTTCCCACATTTTCTATGAAATGATAATACTCAAAGTTCCTCTTTCAGAATAAAATTATTTATGTATAAACGTTCATTTTCTAATAAGAAAATTTTGCCATAACTTCCCCGCAATTTCTATGAAATGATAATACTCAAAGTTCCTCTTTTATAATAAAATTATTTATGTATAAACCTTCATTTTCTAATAAGAAAATTTTGCCATAACTTCTCTGTAATTTCTATGAATTGAGAATGGGTAAAATCACACTTTTAACCTAAGAATTAGTTTATGTATAAACCTAAGCTTAAACATAAACATTAATTCATCATAATCAAGAGAAGCATGGTTTTAAGAGAAAAACCACAAAATAAAATACTGCCCAAGCATGATGGAGGTTGGGAAGAAGAATAACATTAAAAAGAGAGCATAAACAACATTGTTTAGGCTTACCCTTGGTTTGCTTGATTCTTTACCTTGCAAAAATTGTGTAGCCCTCATGGAAGAGGCTTGGCCACCAAGGGGATAGGGTAATCTTCAAGAAAGAAGAGTTTTCGTGAAGCCCCAGGCTTCACAATGAAGAGGCAAGGTAGAGAGATAATAGAAATATACTAGACTAAAAATTACACTAGCATAAAGTTACTCCAATATGAAAATACAAAGGAATGGGGGTCTACTTATAGGTGAGGGAGGTCACTAACCAAGTCCAATTGGGTTCTATAGGTTTCCAGCTTCAGTTTGACCCAATTTGGACAAGATTTGGATCAGTTTGGCTCCCTTTTTGATTTAGTTTGCATCAGGAGAGAGCAGGGGATGAAATATCTTGATTTTTTTGAATTAAAAATATCAAGAAATGATGATAAAAAAGGTGCCTACCTCAAGTGGCTTTCCCTCCTTACTGAGGGGTCAAAAATGCATCATTTTACCAAAATATCTCATTTTTTTACTATTATACCTTAATTTTTAACTAATAAACCCTGTACTCATTCAACTCTTCATCTTATGTGAGCATTTACTCATTTTTGGGGTATTTTCTTTTATTCTTTGCATTTTTATCATCCCAACACTTGGATTAATCCTATTGGCCCTTTGGAACCTTATTTGGACCTTAATCCAAAAATTTCTAAAAATGTGGACCCTTAGGCTAAGGTCTCTTTTACACATATTTAATTAATTCCTAATGTACATTGGAAAGTTCATTTTGAACTTCTGTTTCAGGGGAATTAATTTTAGATATCAGGAGAATTTTTGTATCCAAAAATATCTCAATTTTGAATTACCTCTCTCTAGACATTTTCTCTCTAAGGCCAAAAAAGGGTAAAGTGCCGAACCATTTCAAAACCCACACCATTGATGAACGAAGAGTGGTCCAATTAATAGCAACCAAAAGAGAGAAGGAAAATGGCCAATCCACGTCCTACAATGATCCAGCGGCGGAAGTTAAAGAGTGGTCCAATTAACCGCAACCAAAAGAGAGAAGGAAAATGGCCAATCCACGTCCTACAATGATCCACCAGCGGAAGTTAAGGAGGTAGACATTGCAGAGCCATGGGAGGATACCAAACCTATCTACATTGCAAAAGACTTAACAACTGCTGAAGAAGAAGAGATCATTGCTCTCCTCAAAGAGTACGAGGATTGTTTTTCTTGGAAATACACAAAAATGAAGGGTATATCACCCGAGGTGGTTCAACACACTATCTTGATCATGGAAGGATCGAGACCGTCTAAGTAGAAACCGTATTAGATGAATCCAAAATATGTGGCGATTGTAAAGGAGAAAATTGATAAACTCAATTGTGGATTTCATCTATGAGACAGATTGGCTTTCACCAATCATGATTGTGCCAAATAAGAATGGAAAGCTAAGAGTCCGTGTTGATCTCAAAAAGGTCAATGCAAAATATGTGGCGATTGTAAAGGAGGAAATTGATAAACTCAGTTGTGGATTTCATCTCTATGAGATTGAGTACACAGATTGGCTTTCACCAATCATGATTGTGCCAAATAAGAATGGAAAGCTAAGAGTGTGTGTTGATCTCAAAAAGGTCAATGCAGCCACCCGAAAAGACCACTATCCATGGAACATGTGTTAGAATGAGTAGCAGGTGAGGAAGCCTACAGCTTCTTAGATGGGTTTTCAGGCAACAATCAGGTGTCCATAGCACCAAAAGACCAACACAAGACGGCCTTTAACATGATGTGGTGAACCTATGCTTATAAGGTTATGCCTTTTGGCCTCACCAATGCCCCAGCAACTTTCCAACGACTAATGTGCATGGCCTTCAAAGACTACTTGCAAAAGTGGCTGGCGGTATTCATCAATGATCTATGTGTACACTCACGCTGGACTGACCACTTTGCTTGCTTAAGGAAGGTGTTTGAGAGATGTTGATTATATCGTATATACTTAAACCCTTTAAAGTGTCAATTCTAGGTCAAGCATGATGTAATCTTAGGGCATATTGTGTCCAAGAATGGTATTTCCATTGACGAGAGCAAAGTGAAGTTGATCTTGGAATTACCCCCACCAACAAACTACAAGGGCGTACAGCAGTTTATGGGACACATTGGGTACTATCGACGATTCATCATATTCTATGCTGAAATTGCCAAGCCATTGTATAGACTACTCATCATCTTCGAATGGACTGAGGAATATCAAAATGCATATGATAAGTTGAAGAAAGCACTGGCTAGTGTACCAATTTTGAGACCACCCAATTGGAATCTTGTATTTCATGTGGGCATCGATGCATCAAATTTTACTATAGGATGCGTATTGGCACAACCTGGGGAATTTAAATTGGATTACCCAATTTGCTTTGCCAGTCGTCAAAACTGAATAATGTAGAGATAAACTACACCACAATTGAGCATGAAGGGTTGGCCATGGTTTATGCTGTAAAGAAATATCGACATTACTTGTTGGCCAACAAGTTTGTATTCTTTGTTGATCACTAGGACTTATTATATCTAGTGAATAAGCCTTGCACCACGGGGAAGATCACACGCTGGTTGCTTTTACTCTTGGAATTTGACTTTATGGTCACCACAGGTAAGGAAAGGAACACATGTTTTGACATACCATATGTCTAGAATTCTAAATGCTTAAAAATTCTCAATCCGAACTAAAGCGGTTACAGCACATACCCACAAGCTCCCAAGTACAACATTGGTTCCCGTGGTGGTAATAAAAGGAAGGTGGATGACAAGGGGTACCTAGCTCCAAGAAAGTGGGTACAAGGTAAAGGAGTATGCTTTTCATGCCACAAAACATGTTCTTTCGTTTCGCATGTACTCTTTTACTCCTTTGAATGCATAATGTGTGGCCTTAGAATGTTTGAGCATATAGGAATCCATAGGGTATCAATATTTTCATACATAAGGGAACATGCTAGTTTACATCGTGAATCGCTCTAGTCTGTTTCACATCGTGAAACACTTCAAGCTAGTTCACTCGTGAACTGACTCATGCTAGTTCACATCGTGAAATGTTCAAAAAGCCTCCACGAATCATAGTCAAACATGTGGCATACCCAATTAAGATGGCCGCCGGTGCCGACGACTTGACAATAAATACGTCATTTTTTCCTTTTTACACATTCTCTGTGTCATTCTCCAAGTTGCTCAATTGCGATCATTGTTAGCGCTCTTTTCATCTAACACTGCACCATCATCGTCTACCTTGCTTGCAACCATCGTTTCTCAGGTAGGAGCTCAAAGCACACTTTCGATTGCTTCAATCGTTGGTTATAATGCATTGCTTGTGCGATAGTAGCACACACCTCTACGATTGCGTTTGTTCTTTTCCTTTCTTGTTTTATCTTCCCATTTCCATCATCATCACTCCCATCTGCACTCTTAAAAATGACACCTACTCACAAAAGCATAAGGGATTGGACACGGGAAATAGCAGTCCGCTATTTCACAGTGTCAAAACTAAAATCTTGGTTTTGTAGATAATGAATAGATATCCTCCAATTTACCTTCTAAGTGTTAGATTGCTCACACCAAAGTGCAAACCACAAACACACATAACACACTTTTAGTCGTGACCTAAAATTATTTCACGAACTACCACATCATGGACTGCTAGTTCACGTGTTAATCGTTCATGCCTTTCCAGTTCATGAACTAGCAATTCACGCACTGCTACTTCACGGCTAAGCTACTTCACACTCTACAACTTCATGAATTAACACCTACTAGTTCACGGCTTATCCACTTCATGGCCTAATAGTTCACGGCCTAACAGTTCACGTTGTAAAACTTCACGAACTAACTGATTCACAAACTGCTCTTTCACGATATAAAGCTTCACGATTTAACATTTCACAAATTAGCTAGTTCATGTTTTAAGAGATCACGGGTTAACATCTCACACTTTAACCCCTCACGACTTAACAGTTCACACACTTCCACTTCATAGCTTAGCTAGTTCACAAGTTAACACTTCACACTTCACAGCTTAGCTAGTTGACAAGTTAACACTTCACACTCTACCAGTTTACGAAATTAGCCATGTTAATTCATGGAATAACACTAACTCATAAGACAAACACTAATTCACACCCATCCTTTATTGCTTCATTGCTCACCACACTAACACTCTTCCCTTCGTGCACCAATGTTTAGAAGATAACACACACACACACATGCACAAAACACAATACTAAGATCATGAGCTCAACAATAACACGCCTTAATGCTAATGTTACAGATGGCATCCTTAGGAACCTTCGACCTGGAGTTTAATAAGGGAAACTTGACTGGTGACTTAGCCTCCAATCAAAGACATAGCATTTGGAAGAAGAGGTTGCCCAGGACATCGTGTCCTATTAGTAGGTTCTGGAAGAATAGGAAGCAAGGGGAATGGAGAATATAAGCTTGACAGCGAGCGCCGCTCCAGAGTCGACACTACATACACCACCTTCCAGCCCTGCACATTTGTTCTTCAAAAACCTCTCGCCACTCTGCGATTCCGTAATCTCATATCTGACCACTTCAATGGAGATTGGTGCCACAAAAGCTAAAGACAAACAATAATTGCCACAAAAAGATGTGGGTGAAAATAATGAGGAAGCCACTTTAGCACACCCACAGCGGCTGCTTAAAATGATCAAGAAGCTGATAAAGCGAAAGAGAATTGATGAAACTCCAAGCCCCAGCAAGTAAAGGAGAATGGACGCTGAAGAAACTATAAAGGAAGGGTTCTTCTTACACAATCTACAGGCCGATAGTTTCCTAGAAGAGACCATGAAAGGACTCAACAGCCTCCTATAGCACCAAATTCATGAAACAAAAGGCTCAGCCTCCACAATTACAGGAATATGGTTCCAACAATAACAACAGGTATGGCACTATCACTTGCTCACTACTCATATGTAGCATGATGATAGAAATGTTGAGGTCTAGTCCAGGATACCATTGAACAGGTGCAGGCTCTTAAGGAACACATTGTAGCAGCCGCTGCCACACACAGAGAGGTAATCCTGAAGGGTTTAAAGGTAGCCAAAGAACAGGAGGAGACAAGGCTCCAAACTTTGGATGGGCACAATTAACTTCTTAGCAAAACCATAGTCTGTACCACCAAGGAGAATGAGGAGCTCAAGGCCAAATTAGAACAAGAAAAAGAACAACTTCAGCAAGAAGTGGCGACCCACCAGAGAAAAGGAGCTGCAGCACACACAACAATTGAGAGATGCATACGCTACCTTTCAAGCCAAGGAAGTGGGGTTCAAAGGACAAATCAATGAGCACAAAGAAATAATTGTTGACTTAGAACAAAAGGTGGTAAGCCTCCAGACAAAGCGTGAACAACTAAAGAAGGCACATGGTGAAAAGTTGAAAGCCCTCAATGAGGTGATCAATGCAAAGACAATGGAGATAGATCAGATGTCAACCCCATCAACAGGTACTTGAACATGTACACCAACAACTAACCAGTAGCCAAATCTTGGTAGAGGAGCAACTAAGGTAGGTTGAAGAGGCTAATGCTCAAGCCACCACTTCAAGGATGGCACAAGAGGAAGTTATGAAGAGTTGGCCCACTCCTCAAGATGTGCCTGAGGTAGCTATCTCCGGACTCCTTAAAAACAAAGATTCCAAGATTCAAGAACTAGAATGATAGCTCACCCTCTTGCAACGATCTCAAAGGATTGATCAACCTGATGAATTATGACAACTCATTGAATGCGCTTCGAATGCGCTTCGAAGATAGGCGCGTTTTGCCAATAACTCCTCGAGCCACTCCGGGGACTCTAACATTGTTTCTATCTACACTAACCCTCTCTCTTCTTCAATACAAAATTAACCTCATCGAAGACCTAATGAATTACGACAACTCATCAAACGTGCTTCGAAGATAGGTTCATTACCAGTAACTCCTTGGGCCCCTCCGCAGACTCTAACATTGTTTTTATCTACTCATCGAAGACCTTAATTAATCAGAACACGGAAAGGGATGTAGACCCAACCGTGGTAATGGGAATCCTTTGAGGGGATATAGTCCTTAATATGTTCTTCTTCCCCTTACATCCCATAGTGCTCAACCTTCGTAGTTGGTGTCAAGTGTTGCAAAACAATCGAACATCCTGGATGACAGTGTCGATAAACTCGACCTATTTCTACCAGATGACATACCATTAACACCGGCCAACTATGAAGTTGTTGCACGTAGCTACCAATGGGTAACTAGCCAAGGGTGGATTAAAGTTTATAATACCTATGAACATCTAAATATCTATGAATCCACATTATATCATCCGTTTGGTATTATAAAACTCTATAGAAACATGCATAAGCATTTGGAGGCTATGCTCACTAACATGGTTTATAATTTGGATAAGGAGCATATTGAATATCCTAATATAACCACAATAGATATACTTGACCTCCAAGAATTTATGAAAACTAACAACCCCACCCAACCACCTCCAACAAGTTCAAGAGAGGGTTAAGAAGAAACACCGAGATCCTCCACTTCTTTTACTTATCTAGTGTTTACTTCCATTGCCACTAAATTACTTAATCCTTTTCTTAGTGTATCTCCTACAAACAAAACCGAGGTCGATTGTACTTTCTCTCATCGCCTCGCTGATTTTCCCACTAACCCTCTCGCCCTCGAGGAGATGTCGGCACCAACTCTATCTCCACTAACACTGCTCGATGAGGTACATGACCTTCACCCTCAACATGACATACAAGATTTTAGTGATATAAATGTCCTTGAGTCTTTGTCAATTGAGTACAAGGGCTTCATCCGAGCACGCAATCCTAGTTTGGCGACCAAGTCTTTTGACCTAGGTAAAAGGTTCTAAGGATAGAACCTACATCAGGTAGGGGGTGTTATATGCACATTATGTGTGCATATACTAGGAGGCTAACCCACATTAGGCTTGTGAGCATGGGAGCATGGGAACAAGTGGAGCATGGGTTAGGACTAACCTTAAGGGTTAAGGTTAGGGTCAGGCATCCAAAGGGTCACACATGGGAAACGGAGAGTCAAGAGTCACTTGAGGGCTCTCCTATATAATAGGGACATGGGGCACACTCAAGGGGGGCCAAGACTATGCTATGGTATCTTGATGTTATCTTGAGGCTAGGTTATGCTATGCTCTCTTGTGTAGAGGATCATAACTACTCACCTTCCATTTCACACTATAGCTACATGCTACTGGATTGGAGTTATACCTCTTGATGGTATGGGACATCAAGGTAAAGGTATAATGTATTTCATTATAATTCATGTGTGCATCCCTTGGACTCGGGGGTGGTCATGTTTATGCATAACAATTATCTAGAGAGATCTTACGGTTTTAACAGTGGTATTACAGCAATCTCTAGTTAAGTTGTTATTTTTTCTTTCTTATTGTAATTTTTAAGCATTTTTTGAAGTAAATTTTAATATTTACTAAATAAAAAATATTATTTTATTTATTTGTGTTGATGATTTGCACGTGGATCATTGATATGGCAATTGGAACACGTGTTACTATTATACAATGGACGAATCGATGTTGCGACATGAACCAAGCTCACAATCTCAAAACCAAGGAGCCCCATGCACACATTCCGTCTCCTTGACTCAAATAAAAACAAAACTAGGGATAGAAACTGTTAAGAAAGTAGTTAGACAAACAATGCAGTGCTTCTATTAATGTGGACCGCACAATGTTATAGACTACCCAATATGGAATGCACCTACAATTCCTAGACCACACAACCCATGTGTGACCAATGTGCTCTTGATCACATGTTCATAGACTGTCCTAATGCTTTACAGATGCCTCACAATACCCAACACAACATCTGGAGTGTGTGAAGAATGAACACTTATCCACAGTTCCATTAAGGTGCAAATGAAAACCAAAAAGCCTGCAAAAGCACACACTACACAAGGAGTAGAGGAGAATGTCTTGAAACATGAAACAAAAAAAGATTCATAACCCCCTAAACTCAAGAAAGCCAAAGCCACATAAACTAAAGAGGTTAAGACTAAATGTCAAGACAACGGAAACATCCCTAAAGAAAGCCTCAACCCAAGGGAGGTAAATGCAACACCATGCACAAGAACTAAGACCCAAAAGAAAATTTATTCTGTTCTCGCAAGGGAAGGAATAATGGGAACGTGTCAGTGATCCATCACAAAAACTTTGTCATCAATAGCCACTTGAAAATAATCTCGAGTCATCAACGATGACGACACCAAAGGTCATCAATAGCCCCTCTTTGTTATCGATAGCCCCTCTTGAAAATAATCCTAAATCATCAACGATGACGACACCAAAGGTCATCACTGCATCTGACAAAGCTAAATCCATCCAAGTGATTTGGCCATCTGTAGCCCCTCTCATGAAGACCCAAGCCTCATCATTGATGCAAATCAAACCAAAATATATATAACTACTCATTTACATGCTATCACTACATGTATGGATAGGATAATTATAGGGATAGTAATTTGTGTGAGGTTACCTTATATAGTAAAGATAATTAAAAAGGTGTGTTAATTAATGTGTGACTTATTGGAAGCAGAGGTGGTTCCTCACATCTTCTTCTATGCAAAGAGGCTTCTCTGATGATTGCGAGTTTCTTCTTGATGACAACCTAATTTAGAGATTAATCCATCAATGTGTTTGAAACACACCCATGGTTTGCATAGGGATCACTAAATAGCTACCATAGTTGCATTGTCCTCAAGGACACATTTTTAATAATAAATTGACATAATGAAGGAAAACTTCGGTTTGCTCTCACTATTTTTAGCAATCAATGGCCTTTCTTTGTTTTTATTTGACTTCTTGGTGGCTTGTTGTGAGTAGGAGATTGTGAAGGTGGCTTTGGAAGCCATAACTGATTCGTTGTTAAACCTTTTATCAATATTTTATCTCTTCCTTCTTCTAGAAATATAGAGGATCCATACTTCCAACTTTTGCAACTAGGGGTTAATAATTTAGAGGACTCGTACTTCCAACTTCTAGAAATATAGAAGACTGATCATCCATGTGGTTTCTCCCAAGATCAAATAGCTTGAGCATTTTTTGTGTGTGGAATAATGTCAAAATAACCTGCCAAGAGGGTAAGCATCACTTATATATGAAGGCGCATCCATAAAAGTGTGAATCAAAATAGAAGCACCCATTAAGTTGGATCAAAATCCTCCATTCCTTCTTAGACCTAGATGGGAATGGGAATGGGAATGGCATAAGAAATGGCCCACAATTCAGTGGAGTAGAGTAGTTTCACATAAGTTAAAGATAGTCACATGCAAAGACATTGAGCCAAACAAGGGAACAAACAGAGACCTCACCCTCCGCCATCCATTTAATATTTGCATTGCGAGCCTTGAAATCTGTAAAATTTACAATTTCAATTATGTTTGGTGTTTTCAAATTTGATTAAGTCAATGTGATTTGGGTAGTAGGTGCAGAGATCAGCATCACCACACACACATCCAGGCAGCAAAGCACATGCCATTCTGCTCTCCACAACCTACCTTCAATCTGGAGCAGCTTCTTGCAGACACTCGAGTCTATCAAGCTTTCACTCTAGGACACTGACAACAAGTTCTTGACTCTGGTTAGCCCCTATTGTTGACACACTGAATTGGTTAGCATAATCCTAAACTTGCACTGTCCTCAACCCTTTAAACCTTTCTAATGCATCCCATTGTGGATGTTCACACAGGACATGTGCACGCCCTAAAAAAACCAGCTACTGGGCATGCCAGATACACTGCCTCTATATATATACCTAGATGAATCCAGGAACATGCCAGAACACTGCCTCTATATAACTGGACAAGCAGCCCTTGCATTCACATCCAAAATGCAACACACTAATCCAACAAAATCAAATCTGCTTGTGGTATATACCCAGGGGTATGCCCTAATTGTTAAAAACCCAGGACGTGTGAGTGAGTTTTTTGGGGGTAGTTGACCCCAAATTCTCACAATCTATTATGCTATCATCTTGAGGGTGACTTCAATAAAGGCCTAAAGGATCATTATGCACACCAGAAGCCCCAGAATAAACTGTACACAATCAAGCTATATGAGCATGGTACATGCACATGCCTTTTACAACCTTAAGTGTTTCTGATCTAAAAGTGGCACCACTGTATGCCAGTGGCCACAAAGAGGACCAACGTGTTTCTGATTATTTAGTTTCTACACATGTTGACAAATATCCTAATTAACTTAAAGCCTTACAAAAGTCTTACAATCTGGCAAATCGTTGCACAGAGTTACCTTAAGCACCTACCACATAGGTTTATCATCCATTCAATAAAGGAGGCAATTTTCAACACTGCAGTGATCCAACTAACAGTCGCTCCTCATCATTTGAATTGCTGTCATCCAAGAGCTTCGTTGGCTTGGCCCATCAATTTTAGCAACATTATTAACAACACCATAAACCTCCTTGTGAGCAATGCTACTAAGATAAACTAATCACATCATAAAGTTCCTGCAATGTTCCACGTGAACCAGTGCTACATCAACTAACCACCTTTTGGTCTCCACTCTATTCCATCATCTTTCTGAACTCACATAAACCACCAACCTAGTGATCTTAACCCTACTCCATGGTCCTCTATTCTATCATTCTCGTGGCCGAGCTACCCAAAGGGAGCTCAGAGCACGAAGACGTGAGAAGTAGTCTCCTATAGCCAACAAGCCTCGTGCAGCCTGGCGTGTTGTGAGAATGCGATTCATCTGCTGAAGAGTCTGTTGCCGGAGATTGTCAGCCTGTGGAAACAAAACCATTAAAATTTCTGATGATATCATGCATAATATAGTCATGCAAAATAAGACTGAAAATGTGAACCTGGCGCACAAAATTCTCGAGTGTCCCAAGTTTACCCATGGCCATGGCCATCTGTCCCATATAATTTGCAACATTCGAAGATCCAAGTGAGCCAGCAGCCAAGGTATCAGCCAAATTCTGCTGCAACGCTTCCATTCCCTGAGACAATGCATCTTCAGCCTGTTGTGAGGACTGCTGCAGATTACATACTGCTAATAGCTGCTGCTCAGTGAGTGGTTCCAGCTGAGGAATTAAGATCTGCTTCAAGAAACACTGATGTTAAAGGCTGCATTTGTTCTTTCAGCCAAGATATCCTCTATAAGTGGGGTGTTTTCAAGAATAAAGAAGACGAGCTGCTATCATTGCAACCTGAACATGTAGCTTAGCCAGTTAAAAAGAGTGTGTGTGCGTGTGCACATGGACGCCTTAACATCTATGCTCCCACGCATGGATGCACATGCTTTCCCATATAGGGCCCATGGAATTGACTGCCTAGAAGCAGTCAAAGAAGGCCATGTATTGCTGATCGTCTATTTGGTGCAAGTTTCGGTAGTCATGTAGAGACTCTCTCAACAAGCGTTGGAAGTACGTGTATTGATCCAGAGGAGTATGTCCAAAATGCATCTGATTAATGTACAACTCTCAAATCATGCTCCTATATGGAAGGGTCTCTATTTTGCTGCTAATATTGCTCATGACCAACTGCCAGTAAAGAGGCTATGTTTGATAAACAATAGCTATCTCACTCACCCTCTGTTTCAGGATATGGTGGGTGATATTGTTCCTACTTTGAATGCAGAGATTTGTGAGGATATTGATGTTGCTTGGTATCATTTTGTTGTTCGCATGCAAGGAGTTATAACTAATTATGGAAAATGGTACTAAGGCGAAGAAAGAGAGAGAATCTATGGGTTGAAAAGACAATTGCAAGCTCTTGAAGAACTCACCCATATTTGTATGTTATCCCCTTAAGAAGAAGAAAGAATGCATCATGCTAGGCATGACCTACAAAGAAATAATCAAAGAAAGTTGGAAAAGTGGCAGATCCGATAAGGATGTTTCTCAAAAGCTTGCATACATCAAGGCAAAAACAACGCATGACAAATGGTGAATGAACACATAATGTCATGCAGTTAGAACAAGAATGCGTGACTCATTTCCAACATGCTTTTGCAACACCTACTCCATTAACAAACAGTGCTTCTACTGCTCATGCTGACCTACTTTCTCATGTGATAGGAATTATAGATGCACAAGAAGCACAAGACCTTGAACTTTCTTTTTGGAATTGGAGCAGTTAAATCTTTGTGCAAACGGAAATCCTCAAGATGTAATGATTTAATTGTTGAATTCTTTTTGTAGTTCTAAGATAGCCGCTCTTGCTTATGATCAATCAATCACGATTACAGGGAATTATGCCATCCTCATGGCAAGAGGGTCTAGTTAAGTTCGTGCAAAAAAAACAAATATGTCAAAATATTGCAAATTGGAGACCTATTACATTGATGACGGCGGTCTACAAATTATTACTAAAATTATCACCCATACAATCAAAAATATGGATCTTGCACAACACGGTTTTGTCCCTAGAAGACAAATCACAGACAATATGTCCAATGTATATATGGAGATAGAAAGGTACGGTAAGGTGGAAAGGTACGGTAAGGTACGCACTTAGGAACGGGTTGAGATTTTGAGGTACCTTAAATACGTAAGGTCCATAAAAACATAAAAAATATACTATATAGTGTACATATATATATACAGAAAAATGAATGAAAATACAATTCATTTCTGAACATTCAACAACAACACAATTACCAAAATGAGAGCTCCATCTGTCAACATGTTTCCGTCGCTATCATACTCTCAGCTCTGGCTCTGGAATGGCAATGACCGCTCCAGCTGGCACCACATCATCATTATCTCTCGTTGCAATGTATGTATCAATGAGAGGAATGGCTATGTTCACACTTTGCATAAGTCGGCTAAAATCGGTGACGACAAACTGGCCTAGGGTTTTTTTTGGCCCAAAATGTTTTTAAAAACTGCCACGTACTTGCCAATAAGGTGATAGCTCAAGTGATGAAGGTGTTTGCCTAGGACCAAGAGGTCTTGGAACCCCCCTTGGTGCTTCCTCGGCGGCATCGCCTATGGGTGGATAAATAAGTGGCTATAGGGGCGCCTACGGGCGGTAAAAAATCAGTAATTACGGGAGGATCTTGGGCCAAAGGTCAATCAGGGAGGGACTGCTATGTACAGTACGGTACAATACCATACTGTACACTAAAACGTACCTTATAATAATGTCCGTACGTACGGATGCAACCTTGGTTCAATATGCAAAATACACAGAGCAAGATGTACTATTAATGCAAGTTAATGTGGCTAAAGCTTTTGATACTATTCACTGGGATTATATTGCACCGGTAATAACAAAACTTGGATTAGGAAAAAAAATGTCTAATGTCATTTACCGGCTATACAAAGATAGCACGGAAAGATGTATGTTGGGAAAAGGATTGTCCTCTCCCTGGGAGTTGGGAAAACCAGTCAGGCAACAATGCCCTTTGAGTGCCTTGTTATATCGGATAGCGACTCATCCATTTTTGCTTTATATAGATAAACTCACTGACAATGGACTCCTACATGGGTTGCAATTGCCACATGGCCGTGTCTTGGTTGCTCAGTCTTATGCTGATGACTCCTTTTTTCCCAAAAATAACCAAAATGATCTATGTATACTTATGCAGGATCTGGAGCTATTTGGAGAGGCTACAGGGCTGTTTATAAACTTCAAGAAGTCAAAATTGTTGCCTTTAAAGGAAGAAGACTTATGGCCTAGGTAAATTCTCCCACCTAATGTAATTGTCAAACAGTTGGGATATCCATTGGGTTGGAATGTCTCTCATCGGGATGCTACTAAATGGGTAATGCAAACAATAGAAATGAAGCTAGATTATCGAAAATTGTCTAAAGTCAAGCTTCGCATTATATAATCCATTCTCATGGCAAAAATCCAATTTTTCTTGCCACTATTGATATGGTGAAAAAAGGAAATTTCTTCTTTCATGTCACAGACAATGGAAGTATTATGGAGATCAAAAAAGCACAAAAAAGCACTGAGACTACTAAGGTATCACAAGGTTTGCTCACCTACAATACATGGTGGACCGAATGTCCTAAATATTCATTATCAAGTGTTGGCAAGAAAAGCAACAATGTTACATAATTTCTTTCTTGCCTGAGGAACAACCTTGGATGCTCATGGTAGCGGAAATGTGTAAAAAATTTAAAGCATCTTCCTTTGGTAAATGGCAGCTACAATACTAGGAGAGTCTTTGGGCATGTGCAAGGTAAGATTCAGGTTGCCCATACACAAGCAAATTGATTGCTAATTGGAAAGAAGTGTTGCAATACTTACATTGATCTGGGAGACCTTGACAAATAGGAAATTCTTTGAGGTAAGAAAATATACATTGGAGTAAAGTCTTTAATGCTCCGTTGCCGATTACAACTCCTAGAAGAGCTTATTTTCTATCTACTAAAGGTATAGACACTAAGCAGGCTGTGATATCTCATGATGGAAGGGTCTTGTCATTTCCACAAGCACAAATTAGACGGGGATTGGATATGCATTATAGGACTACATGGCAGTAAATAAACAATCAAATGCAACCCTTGACCCTCAAGAGAACAGACTTCAAGACTGGACATTACATAGAGTAGGGCTTCATGTGTCTAGTACAATTCCTTTTGCTCAAATTACAACATCAATGATTTACAGATTGATCATCCCTCACCCATGGTTTTCAGAGCATGCAAATGGGATATGGCAATTGAAAATGGTGGAAGCAAAATTTAAGTTATATGGAATAGTAAACTCCTCAAACACAGACTATTCCTATGGAGATGTATTGCAGTACTCCCAGTTGGCACATATTTGGCAAAAGGAAAAATTGCTACTGCTAAATGTGTATGATGCTCGTGCCTGAATGAGATTATTCCACGTATGTTATGGAATGCACAGATTCCAAGGAGTTCTTACATCGCCTATTAGTGTGTTTAACTGCCAAATTTCCAGGGGTATGTTTTTCTAGAAACTTCTGGATCTTTGGCAAATCGGCAAGGAAATTGATTGAAAAAGCTCCTTCCTTTGCATGGACAAGATTTTGGGCACTTTGGAAAATCTAGATTGGTCACAATCACCTAGTTTTCTAGTCGTCTCAAATTGACAAGTATGAGTACTTCCGTCAATCATGGCGTCAATCTTTACATGACTGTGTTCAGCTACGACATCTAGATCAGTTGCAACTGGACTTGTTTTTTCACTGCTTTTAGTTGTACATTGTATAAGAAGTGCCCTCATCTTGGGGGCTCTTCTCTTTATACAGTAAAGAAATAGAAAGAGTTGTTTTACACCCCCAAAAAAAACATGTGCTTGCCCGCGCGTGCAAGAAACCGTGAGAGAGAGAGAGAGGAGGGGTATATGTGCATGCGTATGGATGAGTATCTGTGCAGCACAGTGAGATCAGCAGTGTCACTCTGTGTTTATGTTTTTGTGTGTGCGCGCGTGCACCTGCACATGAGTGTGTGTGTGTGTGTGTGTGTGTGTGAGAGAGAGAGAGAGAGAGAGAAAGAGAGAGAGAGAGAGAGAGAGACCTTGAGAAGTTCAGAAGGACGAACGCCACCCATCCACATGAAGCAACGCTCTGCTGGTGTCTTCCACATACCAGATACAATGTGGAAAACATCTGCTTTCACTGCAATTCCTTTCAGCCGAAAAAGCTCGTCGTAATGAGAAACACCATTGTCCACAAGCAAACGTAAATCATTATCAGTTACATGTGCAGCCAAAGCATTCCTCAGCTCGCTTATTTGTCGATTCTGCTCCTCAACCCAGCGTGCATAGTCCATATCAAATGCGGCAACTCCTATTAGTAAAAAGGACCAAAAAAGAAAAATTCAGATTCAACAATTATATGCAGATAACTCAGTCGCAGACTAATATTTCACATCACAATACTATATTTATTTGAAGTGATCACCTCAATATTCGTGAAGAAGGAAAGCTGGCAAAAAAGGAACCCTGGCGATAGCCCCAGACCAATGCAGGACTGAAACTCATTGCTTTCTCTGTGGAAACTCTATTTCAGTTTGTTGGCTAGTTTACATGGTACTTACCATATCGGATGACCATCATAAAAATGGAGTTGTGACTGTTAGACGACTGGTGCTGTGAGAGTGCAAACAAAGAGTAAAAAACAACTGAACACTTATGCACACACAACTCTCTACGCTGATTATGGTGTAAATCCAGATAACCCAAGCTTAATCATACAAGAATAATGTACAATGCTGTGTGGGAAATACAAACGATCAACAATACAATAAGTGCCCAAGTTTATGGGGAACACTGATTTCACTCAATCATTGGCAATCTCCTGCTGATTCCCACCTTTGGATGTGCACATTCCTCCTCTTCTCCGTCCTCTTCCTCCCATTCCTTACCCTCTTCTTCACCTTTTTCCCTTCTTCCACTTCCTCCCCTTCTCCCCTCTTCTTCTCCTTCCACTTCTTCCACTTCCTCCCCTTTTCCCCTCTTCTCCTTCCCCCCTTTTTCCACTTCCTCCCCATTTTTGACACCTTATTCCTTTGGTGAAGAAGTGGTGCAAGTTTGAATTTTGTATGCAGCTGCCTTGCCCCTCTCCTACAGCCCTGGCTGCCTTGTCCATCGCCCCCTCCTACAGGCTAAGGGCAGCCACCTTCTTGTTTCATCTCCTCCTCTTCACTTCTTCCACTTCCTCCCCTTTTCCCCTCTTCTTCTCCTTCCCTCCTTTTTCCACTTTCTCCACATTTTATGTATGTATTCTCGAACTATACAGTTTTAACCTTTCAAAAAAACACCTTCAAAACCTCGAAACATTTCTTGTAACTATGCATGTGTTATACACACTTTATCCCATTGAGGAGAGGGGTGTTCCAAATTAAGTGGGTTTTGCCAATTCACTTCTATAGATGTACAAACAAGACTTTGATGGGGTTGTGAGATAGACTCAGAAATTAAGCACTTCTACAAGGTGAGCAGGAACACAAGCAAATTCATGGCAGTCATGTGGATTTGTTTAAAAATCTAAGTACGCTATCTGGTGTTGCATGCGCGGAAGCCTTGTTGTACTAATCCACATCCCTAAGCATGATTAAGAACATTTATGCTAATTAACACATGATTAAGAGAGAGGAGAGAGAAGAAGAGAGAGATTAGGTGTCAAGGTTTTCTTGTATTACTATGGTACAAAAAGGTAACTTGATGCTTGTACATGATGTAGGGCTATGGTCAGCCCCATAGGGGAGACCTAGGCCCCTTCTACATATGCTCTACTGAATGTGGAATGAATGAATGATGAGCTAATGATTTAATAACTGAATCATCTATGCTGAATTATAAGTGATGCTTCTATTATGTGAGAAAACTCCTGGTCGGCCAGAACAGCAACTGTCGGCCTGCTGCAAGACCTGAAATACTCCATAAATATCTTATTCATTGCTGTGCTTCTTATTCTATACTGTACCCTGAGCTGGCCACTGCCTAGATCTAGCCACCTACTGTCTTGAAGTCCCTGCTGCCAACCGACTGAGTCCTGGAGGCTGCCGACAGGTTCTCAAGACCCTTCCCAACACAGCCCTAAGCATGATTAAGAACAATGATGCTAATTAACACATGATTAAGAAAGGGAGAGAGAAGAAGAGAGAGATTAGGTGCCAAGGTTTTCTTGTATTACTATGGTACAAAAAGGTAACTTGATGCTTGTACATGATGTAGGGCTATGGTCAGCCCCATAGGGGTGACCTAGGCCCCTTCTACATATGCTCTACTGAATGTGGAATGAATGAATGATGAGCTAATGACTTAATGACTGAATCATCTATGCTGAGTTATAAGTGATGCTTATATATGTGAGAAAATTGCTGGTCGGCCAGAACAGCAATTGTCGGCCTGCTGCAAGACCTGAAATATATACCTAGATGAATCCAGGAACATGCCCAAATTCGCCTTATAAGAAAGTGCAATTTATAACTTCATGGTAGTCATCCACAAGATAATAAACCATCAACTCCATCATGCATAGTATGGACTAGATACTACGACATCCCCACTAACATCATCAGTGCCCAATAGTGGGTGTAGAGCTTGGTATCAATATATGCTCCCACACACACACACCCCATGCACACAGACAGCATATGTTCATACAAAGGTCTGTGAACTGAGTTTCTATCAGAGCTCTGGAGATACAAGGTAGACTCAGCCATAATGAAGGCTAGCACCAAGGATCATAACAAATAGAAAGAATTATTATTGCAAGACCTGAAATACTCCATAAATATCTTATTCATTGCTGCGCTTCTTATTCTATATTGTACCCTGAGCTGGCCACTGCCTAGATCTAGCCGCCTGCTGTCTTGAAGTCCCTGCTGCCAGCCGACAGAGTCCTGGAGGCTGCCGACAGGTTCTCAAGCCCCTTCCCAAGCTGTCAATGCTGATGGTGAGGATGATGTGATGATGGTGCTGATGTTTCTGATGCTTATGCTTACCATGATGATGAAGATGATGGTTTTGATGCTTATGCTACTAATGGTGACCTAAATGCTTATCTTTACTGCTGCACTAATCAGGGATTAAGCCAGTTCATGCCGAAGATTAGCCATGGCACGGGCGTGCATGTGACATTTGGGGGAAAATCACCAGGAAGGTGTAGACATACATATTACGGGATGTGTGCCACTTGCTTAGAACATTATGTCACAATGGCGCTCACGAAAGCGTGATTCGTCAAGCTATTTTGAAGCACAAAACTCAAAAGATACAAAGATTAGGAAGAAAGGAAAGTGAATGACAGCAAAAGACTGTATTCTCACAACCTAACCTACTGTACGTACTAGAATGAACAAATGCTGAATGTTTACAAAGAATCTGCTAGATCTAACAAAAACGAAACTTTTTACTAACTTCTCTCTGAATGGAGCAAGAAACCTTCTCCAAATTTGGAGCAAAAAAACCTTCTCCCAGCCTGCTGAATCAGAAACCTTGGACTGATTTTCGTTAACTGCTGCTGTTTGAACTGAATCTACTACTCATTATGACTTAGACCTTCTCCCCCTCTTGGCTGCTGCCAGAAGAAGTCAAGAATGGAAATAAAGAGGTCCTATTTCTAGAAAAAGTAAGCCAACTAACCAGCTTACTTTGTGTAAATGTGTTAGTTGTGTTTACTTGTGTTAATCTGCATTTTGCATTACCTTCATTCATCCATAGCCTCTTTGGTCCCTTTTCATAGTTAGGGCTCACAGCCTAGGCTGATGTGTGACGTTTTGCCCCAGTTGTGCCTTTCCTCTTTTATTCCATTCACTGTTTTTGTCTTAGCACTCTCCACCTTGCTCATGCCCAGTGAATCCTCTATGCCAACACATACCTAGAAACTAAGCATCTCAGCACTATAGCAAGCGCAGGCCTGAGAGCAACCCAAGCTGAGAAAAGCAAGAAAATTAATTATGTGCTCACTGAGAAGCCCAACTCTACCTGGCATTTTTTGCACATAATTATAGAGGAGTATATATAGCATTAAGCATGACTGGTCACCTACAGGCTGATGTGTCCAGCTGTATGCAATCCTACACTATATGATGTTCTCTTAAAATTGGAAGAAAAAAAAACTGTGGAAGGCAAAAAAAGCATCCTCTATTGCTTGTCAAGGACTGGTTGCTTGTCAAGGAAACTAATCAAGGCAACAAGAAGCCGCCATGTACCTGGATGACTATGATCTCCTGAGGATCCCCCCATATACATTCCCTGTAATTAACATGAAAGACAGGGTGAGCAAAGTGATACCTGCATACCTAAAATCCTGAATCTCATTATATCTGTTGAAAACATGTGGCGTTAACATGCTGGTTTAGGCCATCTCACCTGCTGCCTCAGTCGCTCAAGCTCTTGTTCAAGTTGGTTAAGCTTCACACGGCTTGACTCTAGCTGCTGCACATAAGCCTGCATAAAGAGAAAATGCCTTGGTCAGTAAAATTAAAAAGAATAAGCTATGTATTGCACAAAAGCATTGCAAGCTTGCTTACCTTCTTCCTCAAGCGGCTTTTGCGGGCTGCTTCGCGATTTTGTGCCAAACGTCGAAGGACCTAATAAAAACACAACACCCCCCCCCCCCCCCCCCCACATGCCCCGCCCCCAAAATAAAGTTAAGGTTTAACCTTGCATCTACTTTAGGAAAACATATTGGATAGTCGAGTCACTCCAACACTCAAACCACAATGACATAGAATTAGAGCAGCTCACAATGCCATAAATGAGTGCAAGACACTAGTCACACCCAGACATGTACGTTCAAAAATCATGGTGTCCCAAAACAAAATTTTGGAGCTTAAATGTGAGAAAACAGTGCATGTGGCTATCAAGAGCAAAAAGAATCCAGCATCATGAGCACAATTTTGAACTTGCCTGAAATACATAGAAAGCATCCTACTTGCAATTTGAATCAATCGACACAAAATGGATCACTATAGGGAGGTGACATGTGTGGACCCAACACAAGACCCCAACCTGATTAACCATGGAGAATCTAGGCATGGTATGTGCACATCCACATGAGAACTTCCTCATGCAAATCAGGCAGTCTTTATGTCCAGCCGATCCAGCTTCCATCCCATATGAGCCGCCAATGGTAGTCATTCTGGTATGGGTGCAAAGGTCTCCTCTTAGTCAATCCCCTTTTGCTGGGAGTAACCCTTTGCAACAACTCAAGCCTTATATCTATCAACAGATCCATCCGACTTTCTCTGCACTTTGTAAAGCCACTTTGTGCCAATCACATTCTTACCATCAGGCAAGACTACCAGTTCCCAAGTGTGATTTTTGAAAAAGGGTTGCATTGCATTTATGTGTGTAAGATTTTGAACCTGTTTTCGCATGAACTATTTTGTTGCATGCGTGAATTGTGCGTATAGTTCATGAATTGGGGACACCCTCTTGTGAGCCGTGCGAGTGAAACTGTCTTCTGACCTCGCTTGTGGGATGTAGACAGGGGGTAAGTATACTACTTTACTCTATGTTGCTTATTTTATGAGCAAATGGTAATTTTTTCTGTTTTACAGGTCCACATTTTAATAAGTGTGTCCGCCCAAGTTATAAGTGAGGACGTCCACACTTCATTAAAGTTCAGGCGGACAATTCATAAAGAGGTTGGACCAGTTTCCACTCCCGATCGGCCAAGCACATATTCAGGCACTTAGTCTCCATATGATCACCAATTTGTAAAATTTCTCTCCTGTTCATGAATATGGAGCCTCCTAAGTATTCTATCGCCCTCAAGTCTTCTGTAAACCCTAATTCACAAAAAACCTAATTCTGTCAGAAACCCTAATTTTGGGGCAACCATAGTAAATCTATAGCCCTCTACTTTGGGCATCTTTTGCACCCAAAAGCCACAATTTTGGAGTCTGAATACCTGCTGAAAACCTTAATTTACATAAACTCTAATTTCAGCCGAGAGTGAAAATGGACCCTTGCAAGCGTAGACATCAACCATACGATGGTTGTACTCAAAGGCAAGAAGCAGAATTGTGGTAAGAGCTCATTTAAGCTCTCTTTCACTTACTCAAGTTCCGAATACTAGTCATTATGGTCCTATGTCTCGGTCCTGGCACACACAATGTTTGTGTATGGATGCCAATGGAGCATAGTTGCATTTGATTAGCTATAAGGGATCGAGAAGTGAGACTCTGAAATCAAATGGAAGCTATGGAAGCAATCACCTGCATCAACAATCATGTTTGTAATGTTGCTTTCATTTGCATGAATGCCTATGGACAGTTTGGAATGTGAATGCCCGTGAAGCTTGTAGCGGGAACCTATCTATTACAAGGGGAGCGGCCCTTTCTGGCCCTAATACAGTGTCCAAGTGATTTCAATTTTCAGTTTTGTTAAGCTTCATTTTGTGGTGCCATTTTCAACTTGTTTAATTGTGTCAATTGCTTAAGTGTAAGGCAAGATTGTGCTCAACCCTAAACGGGGGAGTCTCAACAGAAGTGCCAATGGGCTTTTCTGCAGATTTGGAGCAACGATCCTTTCCTCAGTGTCAGAGACAACTAGTTCCTTGGCTCTATAGGCCACCTGTTTGGCTATTCCCCCCTCCCCCCCATTGTATGAGATAGCCTTCCTCCGAGAGCAGCCAGCCAGCGAGAAAGAGAGATTGGGTCATTTCGCATGTAATTTTCGAAACTCACGGAAGGGTCTTTTCTTTTTTTCTTACATGGGCCCTCAAATTGAAGCAAGGGCTGCCTTTATTGGTAGAGAAGTGCAGGTTATGCCTATTATTGGCAAGTTGCGCATACACATTCAAGGCTATGTGGATCATGAGGACTTTCTTGTAGCGCCTTTGAATGGTTGTGATGTATTGCTTGGAAAGCCTTGGCATACACGCATTGATCCGTGCAAGACTTACAAGGCCAATAGGATCACCTTCATGCGTAAAGGCCGAGAGCATGTGATTGATGTTGGTGAAGAGGGTGATACCATTCCCCTTGTATCTCATGTACAAATTAAGAAAGTAATGAAAAAGAGTGTTTTTGTGTACTTGATTTTTGTACGGAATCATGTTGAAGAAAATAATGTGCATGTAAACACTCTTAGTAATGATAGGCTGAAATTCTTGCAAAAGTACAATAATTGTTTTGCTGATGAGTTACCAAATGAGTTGCATCGCATTGATCTTGTGCCAGGTAGCTCACCACCTAATAGGCCAGCCTATCGTGTAAGTGCATCCCAAAAAGAGGAGATCATGAAGCAGGTAAACGAGCTTGAGAAGGATTCGGTTCAGCCAAGCTTTTCCCTATATTGTTCACCCGTCCTCTTGGTTCAAAAGAAGGATGGATCTTTTTGTATGTGTGTGGATTATAGAGCTTTGAATAAGCTTACCATCAAGAATCGGTTTTCAATTCCGCCCATAGACGACATCCTTGATAAGTTGGATTGATCGACATGCTTTAGCCGAATCGATCTCAAGAGTGAATATCATCAAGTGCATGTGGTGCCTAAGGATGTACATAAAACTGCTTTCAGGACAGTATTTGGGCTTTATAACTATCTTGTTATGCCTTTTGGTCTTACAAATGCCTCGGCTACATTCAATAGAATGATGGATCGTATATTCCGTGGGTAGAGGAAATTTTCTTTGACGACATCCTAGTCTTCTCGAAGACCAAAGAAGAGCATAGAGCTCATTTGGCTACTGTTTTTGAAGAACTCCGTAAGCATAAACTCTTCATAAATGCAAAGAAAAGTGAGTTCTTCTTGTCAAAGATACATTATCTTGGGCATATTGTGTCCAAAGATGGATCTTGCAAAGATTGATGTAATTCAAAATTGGCCAGAATTGAGATCTGTAATTTTCTTGAATTATGCTCTTACTACCGTAGGTTCATTTGGCACTTTGCATAGATTGCTTCTCCTTTGCATGACTTGACAAAGAAGGCAGCCACTTTCAAATGGACTGATGTAGAGAGGGATACATTCCTCAAATTGAAAGATGCAACTACATATGGTCTAGTGTTGATCATTCCGGATTTGTAAAAGCCATTCAGAGTGGAATGTGATGCATCTGGAAATTGCATAGGAGTTGTCCTAAATCAAGAGGGACATGCCGTGCCTTATGAGAACTGTAGATTGCATGATGCAGAGCTCTCTCTTGGCATTTATGAGAAAGAGCTCCTGGCTGTAATTCATGCACTTACCATAAGGAAACATTACCTTCTTGGGACTAATTTTACTGTGAAAACAGGTCACCAAAGTTTGAGGTATTTTCTTACCCAAATTAAATTGTCAAAGAATTATATGAGGATGGCCAATTTTCTCTCCATGTTTCATTTTCAGATCTTGCCCACCCCAGGAAAGAAAAATGTAGTGGCAGATGCATTGTCACGAAAGGTGTATGTAGCTGCTATCTTACTTGCCTCTCATAGAGACTTGTCTGCCATGCGTGATTTGTATCATACGGATGCTAATTTTGCTACTATTTGGACTAATTTGATGGCTGGTCATGCATATGCCTCATATGTGATCAAAGAGGGTTATCTCATGAAAGATAAACTGGCTATGTGTGGTGTCTAACATGAGGCAAAAGGTTTTGGATGAGTGCCATACTCCTCCATATGCTGCACATGACTGAGCGGTATTTCTTTTAGCCAGGTATGCGAAAGGACATAATGGCACATGTACGTGCATGTATCACTTGTCAAAGAGTGAAATTTGATAGGCAAAAGGCACTAGGATTGCTTCAGCCATTGCCTATTCCCACGCAGCCATGGAAAGTATTACAATGGATTTCATAATGGACTTGCCACGGACCCAACAGGGTAATGATGCTATTTAGACAATCGTGGCCAGGTTTAGCAAGCAAGCTCAGTTCTTGCCGGTCAGGAAGACCATCAAAGCTGAGCATATGGTTGAAATATATCTTGCACAAGTGTTCAAGCATCATGGAATACCGAAGTCCATTGTGGGAGATAGAGATTCCAGGACTACAAGTTTCTTTTGGCGGGCCTTATTTGATAATATGGACACCAAATTAGTCTTCTCATCAGCTTATCACCCTCAAACGGATAGGCAAAGTGAGGCTGCAAATTCAGCCGTGTTGGATCTTTTCAAATGTTATATGGCGGATCAGAAGTCTTCTTGGGAGTACTTACCGCTTGTGAAATTTGCCTACAACACGGTACATGCATCTACATGAAAGGCCCCGTTTGAGATTGTTTATAGTAAAGTGGTTTTGCCACCCATTCTTCGTACAAAGGATGAGATATTTGCAGCTGATGAGTATGTAAGAGACTTAGATATTGCTTTTGCTCAGGTGCGGATAGCCTTTGCAAGGTTGCAAGACAAGCATAAAAAGGCTGCCGACGTGAAGCATAGAAGGCAATTTGATGTTAAAGAGAATGATTGGGTATTGCTGAAATTTGACAAAACAAGACTTGCAAAGACGCTTGGCAAAGAGGTTGCATACCCTAAGCTTGCAACGAGGTACTATGGGCCTTTCGAGTGATCGAGAAGATCGATGAAGTGGCTTTCAGGTTGGCATTACCTAGTCATTGGCATATACACAATGCTTTTCATGTGAGTCTCCTTCGCAAACATGTAGAGCCAGAGCCTACTGAACTGGTTATTGAGAATCCACCACAAGTGGATGAGCTTGAGGAGATTTTGCAGCCAGAGCAAATTGTGTATCGCAAGGAACGCGAGCTTGCTACTACAGGCAAAGTTGTCAAGCGTTACCTTGTGAAGTTCAAGAACTATCTTCCCATTGATGCTAAATGGGTAGATGAAGAGTTCTTTAGAGTTGGAAGCCAAGGGGGATGTCACCATTTGGCCACCCAATTAGTCCACCCATGTTTTCTCATTATGTATGTACATTGGACTGACGTCCATGGGGCAGCTACATATGCCGGGGACTAATGCCACTCATGTGATACTATGGACTTGGCTTTCCGCTACGACTTGTGCCTGTGTACATGCCCGGAAATGCTTGGAGAATTGGTGTTCCATTGGGTTTGGTACCTTGTGTACTTGCCTGGAGCACATCTATTTTGATATAGTTTCATGAACGGGAATTGTCCATACCAATGCTGCATTGCATAGCATCTTTATGTGCTTGCTTGCAATTGAAATTGCATGTTATTTTCATGCTTGCCTGACCAATGTGTAGTTCCGGGTAAGGGAACGCATGCACGTGATCCGTGCGTGTAATTGTCTGCTGACATGGTTATGTGGCATGTGACAGGTGGTAAGTATTGGTCATAAACCTAGCTTTAGGAATTAGCACTAATTTATAAGTGAGTGTGTACACACTTCATTAAGTTTTGGGCGACCAAAACTCACTTATAAGTCACGACCAGCCCTATGTTCACACACACTGATGTCCCGAGCTGGACAAAACCCAATGCCCACCGCCCAGACCTTATTCCCTTCGTACAAAGGGAGCAACCAGCCAAGTGTTCGTTCTATAGCTTGCACCACAAAGCACGTGTCCTCTTTACTTGACACCTAGAGTGGACAACTCCCCATCTCTCTCTTCCCTCTCTCTCTAGAAGTAGGCGCCCCCCTTCATGAGGCCTCTTTGGCTGTATTTTCTGCACTTTCTCCTTCCCAACTCCATATCCAAGCTTGCTAATGTGTTTTCCAAGCTTCCAAGTGTGTTTCCAGGTGGTGTTCACTCTTCCGCACACTCCCAATGATTGAAATTCAACAAAACAACTCTTATTTTTGTTGTAATTTCTAGTCTTTTTTTTGAAACCCTAATTTCAGCCCTCCTTTCTCAAGTTGAACCAAAGGGGAAGCTTTCCCAGGGTTCCTTTCATCCTTTTGAAGACTTTTGTCATGAAGGATCGCGACAAATCGAAGATTTCAACACACCAAACGCTTCCATCGCGAAGACTTCCGCTATCACCAACTCTACTTGCAATTTGGTAAGCTTCGATGCTTAAATATGGAAGCAAGTAGCAGGAGCGAGGAACCGGACTCCATGTTCACATACCCTATGTAATGTTCTCTTGTCCTACGTGCTCACTTGGAGATTGTTGCTACCATGTGTTGGTGAAACAATAGAGAGCAAATGGTAGGGAACATGGGCACTTGACAGGGTAGTGTGAGTTGCAAGTCTACACCAACAACTACATTGTTTGCAATACTGTTTTCATATGCATTGGTATGGAAATCTGGTCAAAAATGCCTTTGACACTATGTACTTGATTCTCCCAAGATCAATATCCTTTATTTGAGGGAGGGGCTGGCCATTCCGGCTCACTGTGCATCTCTTGTCAATTCAGTAAATTACTTCTTGTATTGAGCATGTTGTCCACTAAATCTTGGTTTATTTAAGTGTATTGATTAGCATTGTGTTCAACCAAGTCACACAAGAGTACTGCTTTCTTGTCATCTTTATCAATGTTGACTCTTTTAAAGCAGCTAGTTGTTGGAGGAGGGAACCTATGGAGCTGAGGTGCTTTTGCAGTGTGTGATGTTCTTTGATTTTTAAACCATAATACTTTTTCTTCAAAAATACTTATGAATTTGTGACCTTATTCCTGAATAGATTTTCGAGAGATTGTCCCCATGCTTACTGTCCTCCTCTGGGCGTTAATGGAAAACATTGACTTGGAGATGTACTTGGCTACCCAAACTATTAGATAGTTTGTTAAAGTTGACGTGATGAATGAGACCGTCGACAAGTCCTAGACCGATGTGAACCAATGCTCGATCATCCTTCTCTGCCCAAACTCTCACTACAGGTGTTGTTTAGTAGCTGCACCTTCAGGCTTCTCTTCCATCCCATTGACAACACTCAAACTCCATCTTGCATGAGCAAGAGCCTGACTTTTGTCTGCCATGACGGTAAATTCGTGCCACAGAACCTTTAGAGAGAGATGTTGCTTCTGTTGAGGTTCATGGTGTAGGAAAAGACTAATGACAGCTCTAAGTAGCAGCAACAAGATGGTGTAGAAGCATTAGATGAAAAAGGCGTGGAAGCATCCACTGGAAAGGTTGTACGTATAGCAGACATGGAAGCTGGTGGCGACCACAGACCATGGGAAGCAGACGTGTTGGTGGCGATGCTCAGTAGCAGAAGCAAGCGCGTTTGGCGGGCCAGCCAGAGCGGCACACAATTGGTGCAAGCAGAGGTGTACAAGCGGCACAGGACAGCGCTGGTGGTGGAGGTGCGTTGTTCTGCCTGCAGCATTCGACTCCTACACAAGAACAGGTGTGCATGAGGACCAACAAGAAAATAAAGTCACGAAGAAAAAACCTTCCCAGTGGGCGACTCAGCCGGGTAGGCCCCAAGAGTGGGAAGCTCAGCCCAATGCCACACACCCCCCCGCGCAACTCAGCCGGATAGGTTGGGCTAGGCGGGGCAGCTCTATCACAAGCTCCGCCCAGATGGGGAGGAGCCATCAGCCAGGCTGGGTGGCGGTGGAGCTGTGAACACTAGTGCCGCCCAGCATAGGAGGCAGAGAAGCGGTGACGAGGAGCATGGACAGGTACTGTCGGCTGGCCACACGAGGGCGATACCAAATGTTGACCTTTAGGGTTACACAGGCCTAAGCGAAGGAGGAGGATAGAAGATCTTAGGAGTATAATATATATATATATATATATATATATATACATGTACATGTATATACATACACATGTATATGTATATACATATACATATACATATATATATATACATAGAGAGAGAGAGAGAGAGAGAGAGAGAGAGAGAGAGATGTGACTAACTGAGAGTCAAAGAGCAGATGATTGCCCGGTACAATGATATGCTTATGATTGATGATTTAAAGTTCACAAAGTACAATCCTTTTATAGCCTTAGAGGCTCTCCTGGATGACATCACTGCTTATGTCCAGCAGGTATAATATCTCGATATTATCTAAATCATTCATAGGGAGTGTTCACACACAAGAGACTCCAAATCCCAACACTCCATGCGTAACAGCCACCTAGAGCAACCTTGCATTACAAGAAGAAATGAGATCCAGAAGAGCATGTCACAGTTAAGGTTTCTCCTTGCAGTGCTTCTGAAATCTTAACTATACAGCCTATACAGCCGTCAGTCTCTTGCCCCCTTGTTTTAGATGCTTGGCAAATGCAGTTCATGCAATCTTTTTCTTTTACCTTCCAGCCTTGGCAAAAACCTGACAAACAATCTCATGCCTCCTACTAGAAGGTTCTAGCCCTGCTTTTGCCAAAGCCCACATTGCCCATAGCTGCAGGCATTCTTACATGGGCATCACAATGCACCAATACTTCCTCTTGGAAGCATTGGATACTTCTCCTTGCTCAAACATCCACAGTCCTTAGCCCTATAGGTTTTACATCTTGTCTAACCATCCGCAACAAGGATTCAATTCATCCACGATATCCAGCCCTTCCTTCCCACAATTCACATTAGTCAAAAAACCTCTACTGCGTATCTCTTACCTTTTTTCAAGCCTATCGTTCCATTTGACCAGATATTCATGTGCTCTATATGCCAAATATGCCTCCTACAAGAAGCTTTTTGCCTTGCTTTCACCCTTATTCAATGGATGTGGTGACCTCTTAAATTAGGCTTCCCTCCCCTTTACAGAGTACATCATTTATTGCTCTTTAAAGTAAACCTCTTGACTCAATCTTCGCATTACAAATCAATGTCAGTCACTAACAATAAGCACAAAACAATTCTGGATATATGCATCGCATCTATCAAGAAATGAACCTTGGAAACCCTACAGTGGGTGTCCAAGATAAATTACCTTGGAGTCTGTAATCTTGCCACGTTCATGATCAGAAGACCCTGATGCTATCACCAGGTCACCACGCCCCCCATTCTCCAGCTGAAAGTAGGTAGAAGGAAACGAGTTTTTCAGTCAAAGAGCAGGTAACTTGATACACAAAATAGTGGTAACTCTTAAAGATTCTGAATGCACCATCAACTGATGTTTAACTTACCCTGTTATCGTCCTTAGCCTCTCCTTCCATACTTGTAGAGGTCTCTGCTCTAGGACTACGATCAGCCCAGTTCTGGAAGCGATGGCTAGGCGGTGACTCAAAGCCCATACAGCTATTATTATTGACAACAAGTGTGTTCTGTGCAGAGTGTGACTCTGTGCTTGCTTCAGACAACGAGGTAACTTGAGAGGCCTGACGATTATCCTGCCCACCATTATAACATAACAAAACCACAAGATTCAAATACAAACCCCATGAACATGAGTTACAGGAGGTCAAGATGTTAGGTGGCAACAAACACTACCTCCTGCCGTGCGTCAAACTGAAGAGGAATGGCAGGCAGTACGTTGGGAGCACCTGTATGGTTCTGAAAGAAACCTACACAAGATCGCGATAGTTAAATATAATACGAATTAAACAAAGCTCAAATTTAACAACTTTCCTCACCTTTGTCGAAAAATCCCACTCCTCCTGTCAACCCTAGGTTGACCTGTTGATTGGCCTTTCCAAGGCCAAAGATCTCTGAACACTTAGCTTCTGGGATGTCTCTGTTATCCAAAAAAAAACACACCTAAGCCTCTCTCTCTCTCTCTCTCTCTCTACCCACACGAGCCCATGATGTATCTGTATCTTGTATTCACATATTATCAGGGTAAAGGTTTCTTTTCAGTTTTCTTAAACCAGTATACTCATGACTTCATTGTACTACTTTTTGGTCTCATAGACCCATTGGGTCTTTTGAAGTCACTGATAATTCTCTCTCTCTCTCTCTCTCTCTCTCTCTCTCTCACACACACACACACACACACACACACATGCCAAGCTTGCTGCTGTAGGCATTTATATCACCAAGATTCTTAAACATCATGGCTACCTTACAGCACAATGCGACCATACGACAAGCTCCATATCACTCCCATGAAGGGAGAAGGCTTTGTATTTCCCTCCAATGAAGGGAGAGGCTTTGTTTTTTTTGTTTCTTACAGCTTTGTAATAATTTCATGGAGGTCCCATGGGCCGTTTATCGGCTCCTAGAGGACGATAATACATTCTTCTTCTTCTTCTTCTTCTCTCAGTAGCCCCATGCTTGATATTTTGGCATCTATTGGGGGCTGATGCTCCTCTCATGTTTCATGTTCCTTGTATTCCATGATGATATTTCCATGAACAATTTTGTATCACCCCAGCGAGATAGTTTTGATTTGTTCTATTTTATTTTCCGTTCCATGATGAGATATGCCATGGACATTATTGTATCACTTTGGTCTCATAATCTCATTGGGTCTTTCGTAGACTCTCTCTCTCTCTCTTACTACAATGTTCGCGCCCCTCCCCTCTGGCACACAGCGCTGCCTGCTGCTCTGCCCTGTTCTCTGCACTGTTGTGCGCCGTCTGTTCCCCTGCACACAGAGCTGCTGTTGTTGCTGTTTGCACTGCTGCTGCGTGCACCCTCTGTTCCCCTGGGCACAGCTGCTGCTCTTGCTGTTCACGCTGTTTCTGTGTGCACCCTCTGTTCCCCTGCGCACAGACCTGCTGCTGTTGCTGGCAGCTGCGTGCGCCCCCTGTTCCCCTGCGCACAGCTGCTACTGATGCTGTTTGCGCTGTTGCTGCGCATGCCCTGTGTTTCCCTGTGAACAGAGCTGCTGTTGCCCCTCCGCAGTATTCTCATGACTTCATCGTACTACTTTTTGGTCTCATAGACCCATTGGGTCTTTTGAAGACGCTAATAATACTCTCTCTCTCTCTCTCATTAGCCCCATGCTTGATACTTTGGAGAGTGGTATACCATCTATTGGTGCTAATGCTCCTCTAATGTTTCATGTTCCTTGTATTCCATGATGATATTTCTGTTAGCATTATTCATCTCCTGGTAGTGTGTCCAAGTTGTGTATCAGGGGTGCCCAGATTTATCCCGGGAAACACCATATTTTTTTCCTCATGTTCAGGCCTTTGGTTGTAGGGTTGGCCACCCATTTCTCACATATTTATTTTGTCCAGTTGTGGGTCTTTTTCAGTGCCAATCGGCCAGCTCTAGTAGGAGCTATATAAGGCCAGGCTCTTTCTCACTTGTATATACCTTGACAGGGGCTTCCAGGCCCAGGTCCTCCCTTGCGGGAATAGTTGTTCATCATGCCCTCACTTACGGGGACCACCCCTTGCACAAGGCTGATTGTATCATTGCTTCTTCATCATTATGCAGATTCGTTTTCTTTCTCTCTGTGCCTATGTCTCACGCTTTCCGCTGCGCACTTTTGACATGGTATCAGAGCACCGGGTTGAGGCTCTTCTACAGAAGGTGTTCTGGCGTTTTTTCTGAGAGAGAAGGATTTCTGCGTTTTTTGATACTGCTGGTTGCAGAGGAGGGAGCGTTGTGACCTTGTCTGGGGCGGCTGGAGTAGGTACAGGGCAGCCCCTACTGGCTGCGTTTTCTGCAGGTCTGGGGCGGCCAGAGGAGGTACCCTTAAGGCTGCGTTTTCTGCCCTTGTGAGCAGGTGAAGGGCAGCCACCAATGGTAGCGTTTTGCAGGTCTGGGGCAGCCAGAGAAGAAACTGTGATGGTTGCGTTTTCTGCAGGTCTGGGGCAGCCAGAGGAGGTACTGACATGCTGGCTGCGTTTTTCTCTGGAGAAGGTGCTGTCGGCATCCCCTAAAGCTAAGTGATGGGACCTTGTGAAGAGGTCCCTCTCTTCTTCTTGGTACACGTGCTGCCGGCTGTTTACAGCAGCGTTTTTTGCATCATCTCATCTGCGTTTTTTGGAGGCAGTGGGCAAGTGTTCTTTTCCAGGAATGGTGCCTTCCCACATGGCCTTGAGCCCTTGCTCGGCCAATCTTTGCTTTGTCAGAGTTTTCAGACTCATGGGTGCACACTTGGATTCACATCCTCGAGGTGTGTGTAGTCCTTTCTCGACAGCAGAGGGGGTCTATGAGTTTGTGCCAGTTCAGCATAGTTTTGCTGTTGTACAGGTGTTTCATTAGGTTCTCACGGTGTTCACTCTGAGAGGGGGATGTGGTTACTTGGCAAGGTGAGCCACTCCTATTCCCCAAGCAGATGGCCTTCTGGATTACAGGGTACAGGTACAGGAGTCTTCATCCCTAGGATGAGCATTGATTGATTTGGGAGCTTGGTGTACAGGTTGATATCGGCATTCATGCAGAGGCAGGCTAGGTCATTTGGTGACAGAACTGTTGTCAAGGTTCACAGGTACTTGCTCAGTTGCAGGATGGGAACAAGATGCATGGCAGGTGTACAAGTTCATTGGGTACAGGTAGGTACCAGTGGAGCAGTAGTTTGGTGCAGATGATTGACATCAGATTGTGCTTTGGGATGGTGAGTTGTGGATGTTTGGTTCCACATGGACACGTGAATAGTTGGTTGGGAGCTTGCTATCTAGGGGTGTGAGGTTTTGGCAGGAGAGCTTTCTTGAGCTCAGTGCCATAGTTAACACCAAAGAGCTCAGAGGGTGTTGCCATGTGATTGGGTGACTCATAGGGGTGTGGGAGTATTAGTCCCATCACGCGACGGCGAGTTATGGATACAGGTTTTAAAGGTCAGGTGCCAACAAGATTGTCAGCTTCTACAGTGCTAGAGGTATGTTTCTTCCACTTGGAGTGTTAGAACTTAGCAGGATAGAGAGGCATTCTTGGATCGAGGGATACATGGAGATCCAGAAACCAAGTATCTGGAGATTGGTGCTCAACAAGCTCAGAGTTGGAGGCTTGAGTACCAGGGCTGATGTAGACATTGTGGGCCTCTAGGGTGTCTAGACGGAGTGCCAACAGGGAGATAGTTTGGCGGTGTTCTCTAAGGAGCAGATTTTTTCTTGGAGGTAGAGAGTCAGACGACATCCTTTCTTGGGCTGAAGAGGGAGCACATTGTGTGGACTGGTGTGATACATATTGGGTTGGAGATATGGACATCTGCTGGTTCATTTTTGGATTTTGCTGGACTTCTGGATCAGGAGCAGTTTCTTGGAGTAAGTGGCAGAGGCGGGAGCAGCTCGACTTCTCGACTTGCTTTGGAGGTTTCCTTTTCCGGCTCCTTGGACCGGTTTCTCTCCCAGGATCTGAGAGGGGGTGTTAGCATTATTCATCTCCTGGTAGTGTGTCCAAGTTGTGTATCAAGGGTGCCAAGATTTATCCCGGGCAGCACCATATTTTTTTCCTCATGTTTAGGCCCTTGGTTGTAGGGTTGGCCACCCATTTCTCACATATTTATTTTGTCCAATCGTGGGTCTTTTTCAGAGCCAGTCAGTCAGCTCTAGTAGGAGCTATATCAGGCCAGGCTCTTTCTCACTTGTAGATACCTTGACAGGGGCTTCCACGCCCGGGTCCTCCCTTACGGGAGTAGTTGTTCATCATGCCCTCACTTACGGGGACCACCCCTTGCACAGGGCTGATTGTATCATTGCTTCTTCATCATTATGCAAATTCGTTTTCTTTCTCTCTGTGCCTATGACTCACACTTTCCGCTGCGCACTTTTGACAATTTCCACGAACAGTTTTGTGTCTGAGAGTCTATTTTATTTTCCATTCCATGACGAGATATGCCATGGACATTATTGTATCGCTTTGGTCTCATAGGCCCATTTGTCTTTAGTAGACTCTCTCTCTCTCTCTCTCTCTCTCTCTCTCTCTCTCTCTCACAGCTATTTGCCCCCCTACCCTCTGGTGCGTTGCGCTGCCTTCTGCTCTGCCATGTTCTCTGCGCTGTTGTGCGCCCTCTATTCCCATGTGCACAGGGCTGCTGTTGCTGTTCGCGCTGCTGCTGTGTGCGCCCTCTGTATTCCCCTGCGCACAGCTGCTACTGTTGTTGCTGTTTGCGCTGTTGCTGCGCACGCCCTCTGTTCCCCTGTGCACAAAGCTGTTGTCGCTGCACGCACCCTCTGTACCCCTGCACACAGCTATTGCTGCTGCGCGCACCCTCTATTCCCCTGCGCACAACTGCTGCTGCTGCTGTTGTTCGTGCTGTTGCTGTGTGCCCCCTCTGTTCCCCTGCACACAAAGCTGATGTTGCCCCTCCGCAGTATTATCATGACTTCATTGTACTATTTTTTGGTCTCATAGATATCGGATATCACAAGAGATCACTGATGGACTGGAGGATGAAATATCATCATCATGGTGGAGTGTGTAGAAGAGAGAGGGAAGAGGGAGAGTGATACTCAAGCCAACAGAGCAAGATTGCACCACACAAGAATGATTGTATTATGATTGATAAAACAGCCACCATATACAATGCTTTTATAGGCACAAGGGCCTTATCTTTTGACCCTAAATAAGAGCGTGTTCACACCACTAATGACACTTGACTAGACTCCACACTAACTCCGAAATACCCAAAAAGCCCCCCTTCGAAGTTCAGAGTGATGGTGGAGTTGCATGCATAACCTTCAATAGTCTCGTACTCCAACAGAAGCAAAGTCGAGACATGGACACCGCAACTACCTCGGTGGCTCATGAAAATGGCTCAGAGGCTGAAAGCATGGCTCAGAGGTTCATAAAGCATGGCTCGGTGCAAAGGACTCAGAGTTCAAGTCCTGCACAGGGAACAAAGACCGCTTACATTGGCATACCAAAACAAAATCTCCCAACCCAACCTGTAACTTGGTTGAACACAATGCTAATCAATACACTTAAATACACTAAGATTTGATAGACACTTGCTCAAATACAAGAAGTAAATTGCTGAATTGACAAGAGACATAATGAGCCGGAACGGCCGACCCCTCCCTCAAATAAAGTATATTGATCTTGGGAGAATCAAGTACATAGTGTCATGGGCATTTCTGACCAGATTTCCATACCAATGCATATGAATACAGTATTGCAAACAAGTGGTTGTCGATGTAGACTTACAATCCACACTACCCTCTCAAGTGCCCATGTTCCCTACCATCTGTTCTCTATTGTTCCACCAACACAAGGTAGCAACAATCTGCACGAGAGCACGTAGGACAAGAGAACACTACACAGGGTATGTGATCTTGTAATCAGTTCCTCCCTCCTGCCACTTGCTCCCATATTTAAGCATAAAAGCTTACCAATAGCAAGTAGAGTCGATGACAGCGGAAGTCTTCGCGATGGAAGTCCTTGGAGTGTTGAGATCTTCGATTTGTCGCATTTCTTCACGACAAAAGTCTTCAAGAGGATGAAGGGAACCTTGGGAAAGCTTCCCCTATGGTTCAACTTGAGAAAGGAGGGCTGAAATTAGGGTTTCCAGCAAAAAGACCAGAACTTACAACAATAAAGAGAGCTGTGTTGCTGAATTTCAGTCATTGGGAGTGTGTAGGAGAGTGATTAGCATCCGGAAACACTCTTGGAAGCTTGAAAAACACCTTAGCAAACTTGGAAATGGAGTTGGGAAGGAGAAAGTGCAAAAAATGCAACCCAAAAGCCCTCATGAAGGTGGCGCCAATCTCTAGAGAAAGGAGGAGTGAGGTGGTGAGTTGTCCAGTGTAGGTGGCATGCAGGTGCTTTGTGGAGCAAGCTAGAGTGGACACATGGCTGGTTACTTCCTTTGTACAAAGGGGATAAGGTCTGGGCGGTGGACATTGGGTTATGTCCACCTCGGGACATCAGTGTGTAAGAACACCGGGCTGGTCATAATTTATAAGCAAGTTTTGGCCGCCCAAAACTTAATGAAGTGTGTACACACTCACTTATAAATTAGTGCCGACTCCTAAGGCTAGGTTTATGACCAATACTTACCACCTGTCACATGCAACATAACCATGTCAGCAGACAGTTTCACATACACGGTTCGCGGGAGGCCGTCCCCTTACCCGGAACTACACATGGGTCAAGCAAGCATGAAAACACTATGCAATTTCAATTGCAAGTAAGCACATAAAGATGCTATGCAATGTAGCATTGGTATGGACAATCCTCGTTCATGAGACTATACCAAAATAGACGTGCTCCAGGCAAGTACACGAAGTACCAGACCCAATGGAACACCAATCCACCATGCATTTCCGGGCATGTACACAGAGGCACAAGTCCCAACGGAAAGCCAAGTCCACAGTATCACATGAGTGGCATCAATCCCCGGCATATACAACTGCCATGGACACCAGTCCAATGTACATACATGATGAGAAAGCACGGGTGAACCAATTGGGTGGCCAAATGGTGACATTCCCCCCGGCTTCTAAACAGTTGCCCGCAACTGAAAAGCATCCAAATATGTCTGATGCAAATGCAGGCAGTCTCTGAAGAACTCTTCATCTATCCATTTAGCATCAATGGGAAGATAGTTCTTAAACTTCACAAGCTAACGCTCAAAACCTGCAAAATAATGGACAGCCACGTAAAAAGGACCAAAACCAAGATAAAAATGGTCCAAAGGCTGAAAATAACACTACCAAGAAGCGCCCCTTAAAACTAAGAGACTATGGTCTCACTCCGGAGCAGAAAAAGCAATATATGAGCGAGGGAAAATGCTTTACTTGTGGTAGCACCGAGCATATTGCAAAGGCATGTCCAAACAAGAAGAAGCGTGATAATGCAAATGCATCAAAGCCTAATGTGCATATGGTTCCGGATGTGCAAGGCAACACTTCACATGATAGCAAAGACAGGGTTGTATGTAAAGCTTGGGGACAGCTCAAGGATCAACCTGCTTTGTTCATGTTTGATGATTGTGCATCTGAGAATTTCATATCCACACAAATGACAGTTGCTTTGGGTATTGACGTGGAGGACATGGGTCCTCAAATTGAAGCAAGGGCTGCCTTTGCTGGTAGAGAAGTGCAGGTCATGCCTATTTCTGGCAAGTTGCACATACACATTCAAGGCTTTGTGGATCATGAGGATTTTCTTTTGGCGCCTTTGAATGTTTGTGATGTATTGCTTGGAAAGCCTTGGCATACACATATTGATCTGTGCAAGGCTTACAAGACCAACAGGATCACCTTCATGCATAAAGGCCGAGAGCATGTAATTGATGTTGTTGAAGAGGGTGATACCATTCCCCTTGTATCTCATGTACAAATGAAGAAAGTAATGAAAAAGAGTGTTTTTGCGTACTTGATTTTTGTACGAGATCATGTTGAGGAGAATAATGTTTATGTAAACACTCTTAGTAATGATAGGCTAAATTTTTTACAAGAGCACAATGATTGTTTTGCTGATGAGTTACCAAATGAGTTGCCACCCGTACGACCGGAAGATCATCGCATTGATCTCTTGCCGGGTAGCTCACCACCTAATAGGCCAGCCTATCGTGTAAGTGCATCCCAAAAAGAGGAGATCATGAAGCAGGTGAATGAGCTTCTTGAGAAGGGTTTGGTTTAGCCAAGCTCTTTCCCATATTGTTCACCCGTCCTCTTGGTTCAAAAGAAGGATGGATCCTTTCGTATGTGTGTGTATTATGGAGCTTTGAATAAGCTTACCATCAAGAATCGGTTTCCGATTCCACGCATAGACGACATCCTTGACAAGTTGGATGGATCGGCATGCTTTAGCCAAATTGATCTCAAGAGTGGATATCATCAAGTGCATGTAGTGCCTGAAGATGTACACAAAACTGCTTTCAGGACAGCATTTGGGCTTTATGAGTATCTTGTTATGCCTTTTGGTCTTACAAATGCCCCGGCTACATTCAATAGAATGATGGATCGCATATTTCGTGGGTACAGGAAATTTACAGGTGTCGTCTTTGATGACATCCTAGTCTTCTCGAAGACCGAAGAAGAGCATAGAGCTCGTTTGGCTGATTTTGAAGAACTCCGTAAGCATAAACTCTTCATAAATGCAAAGAAGAGTGAGTTCTTCTTGTCAGAGATACATTATCTTGGACATATTGTGTCCAAAGATGGAGTGCGGATGGATCCTGCAAAGATTGATGCAATTCGGAATTGGCCCGAATTGAGTTCAGTGCATGAGATCCGTAGTTTTCTTGGATTATGCTCTTACTACCTCAGGTTTATTCCGCACTTTGCATGGATTGCGTCTGCTCTATATGATTTGACAAAGAAGGCGGCCACATTTAAATGGACTAATGTAGAGAGGGATGCATTCCTCAAATTGAAAGATGCAACTACTCATGGTCCAGTGTTGATCATTCCGGATTTGCAAAAGCCTTTTAGTGTGGAATGTGACGCATCTGGAAATTGCATAGGAGCTGTCCTTAATCAAGAGGGACATGCCGTGGCTTATGAGAGCCGTAGATTGCATGATGCAGAGCTCTCTCTTGGCATTTATGAGAAAGAGCTCTTGGCAATAATTCATGCACTTACTAAATGGAAACATTACCTTCTTGGGACTGATTTCACTGTGAAGACAGATCACCACAGTTTGAGGTATTTTCTTTCCCAAACTAAATTGTCAGAGAAGCATATGAGGATGGCCAATTTCCTCTCTATGTTTCATTTTCAGATGTTGCACACCCTAGGAAAGAAGAATGTAGTGGCAGATGCATTGTCACGAAAGCCGTATGTAGCAGCTATCTCGGTTGTCTCTGATGGGGACTTGTGTGCCATGCTGACTTGTATCATACGGATGCTGATTTTGCCACTATTTGGGCTGATTTGATGGCTGGTCATGCACATGCCTCATATGTGATCAAAGAGGGTTATCTCATGAAAGATAATTGCCTATCTGTGGTTTCTGACATGAGGCAAAAGGTTTTGGATGAGTGCCATGCTCCTCCATATGCTGGTCATAGAGGCATAATGCCTACTACGCATATGATTGAGCGGTTTTTCTTTTGGCCAAGTATGCGGAATGACATAGAGGCACATGTACGTGCATGTATCACATGTCAAAAGGTGAAATTTGATAGGCAAAAGGCACCACGTTTGCCTTAGCCATTGCCTATTTCCATGCAATCATGGGAAAGTACTACAATGGATTTCATTATGGACTTGCCACGGACCCAAGAGGGTAATGATGCAATTTGGACAATTGTGGACAGGTTTAGCAAGCAAGCTCACTTCTTGCCAGTCAAAAAGACCATCAAAGCTGAGCATATGGTTAAAATATATCTTGCACAAGTGTTCAATTATCATGGAATGCCGAAGTCCATTGTGGGGGATAGAGATCCCAAGACTACAAGTCTCTTTTAGCGGGCCTTATTTGATAATATGGGCACCAAATTGGACTTTTTATCAGCTTATTTGATAATATGGGCACCAAATTGGTATCACCCTCAAACGGATGGACAAAGTGAGGCTGCAAATTCAGCCGTGTTGGATCTTTTGAAATGTTATGTAGCGGATCAGAAGTCTTCTTGGGAGAAATACTTACCGCTTGTGGAATTTGCATACAACAACACGGTGCATGCATCTACGGGAAAGGCCCCGTTTGAGATTGTTTATAGTAAGGTGGTTTTGCCACCCATCCTTCGCACAAAGGATGAGATATTTGCAGCTGATGAGTATGTAAGAGACTTGGATATTGCTTTTACTCAGGTGCGGACAGCCATTGCAAGGTCACAAGACAAGCATAAAAAGGTTGCCGACAAGCATAGAGGGCAATTGGATGTTAAAGAGTATATACTATGGGCCTTTTCGAGTGATCAAGAAGATCAATGAAGTGGCTTTCAGATTGGCATTACCTAGTCATTGGCACATACACAATGCTTTTCTTGTGAGTCTCCTTCGCAAATATGTAGGGCCGGAGCCCAATGAAACGATCATTGAGGATCCACCAGAAGTGGATGAGCTTGAGGAGATCCTGCAGCCAGAGCTGATTGTGTATCACAAGGAACGCAAGCTTGCTCATTGCATCCATCAGCAAAATGATAATCCAGCGTTGGTGTCATGCGTGGATGATGAAAGGCTGGAATTCCAAGATGGTGACATGGTGAAATGACTCAATTTGAGTTCCAATTGCTCGGTGGAGGTGGCAGGGTCGGTGCCGACTGCGATTAATTCGTGTAAGGTGTGACCAGGATACATTTGTAGTCCCGCTTTGTACACGGGTTGCAATCTCGATTGAAACCTTCTCTTCCTTTCCGCCTCGGTGACATGCATAAATGGAGACACCTCCAAAAGCTCTTTCCAAAACTTTTGTACATATGCATTCACTGATTCCCCCTCATTTTACTTCACCCAATCCCACTTCCTTGTTATCTCATTCAATGCATTGGGAGACAAGAATTGAGCATAGAACCTCTCCTTGAACTCTTCCTATGATCTAACAGGATTCGGTGAGAGCTTCTCCGAGAGCCACCAATGGGCAGCAATGCCTTTCATAAACATGCTAACATGCCGGATCATGGATTTCGTAGTGAAATCCTCATCACTGAAAGCAATATCAAATTGGGCGATAAAAGCAAGTGCCTTTGATGCATCATATTCCCTATGATATGCGTCAAACTTCACAGATTTATCTCCGACTTTGAAGTCACAAGACTTTGATGCATGTGCCTGTATCTCAACATGTTTTCTCCCATGTTTGTTCATTGGGACAGCCCTTGTGACTGGCATCGTTTTAGAACCAAAAGGTGATGCATAAGGCATAGATACATGTGCCCTGTAAGCATGAGGCATGGCTAGCCCCTCAACATGCATTGATACATTTTCAGCCATAGCTTCTTCCTCACGAGCACACTCGAAGGCATGAGTGGCATGAGAGATATGCGAAATACCTGCACCAACAGAAAATTGCAGTCCATGTTGCATGTGTTGTGCATGCACATTTTCAGCCCGCAATGGCATTTGACATACATTTTGACCACTACCATAAACATTGTATCCTTCACGGGCTACATAAGGTATTCCTGCATGGCGTGAAGTCACTGATTGTTCCTCTCCCATAGCAAGGAGATTCATCCTCTTAGACATAAGTTCTTGTTTGGGCACCTGTGGGGATTCCAAGACATGTGGGATGGTTGCCTTTTCTGCATAGGCATCCTCGGTACGAGCCAAGTATGCACGTGCTGCATCCCTCGGTTGCATGTGCAACTCTTGAGCAATCATTGCCATTGCATGATCCATATAAGATTCAGCTTTCTATGCCCTGGACAGGGCGAAGGCGGAGTGGGGCTGGACACAGAGACAGGTCACCCTCTTTTTGGAGAGACTCCGCACCCGGACAGACAGTGATTACTCTCCCTCCAAGCCGGCGCCCAAGACTCACAGAGTGGAGGGCAGATCATCCGGGCCGGCTGAGAGGGGTGAGCCAGTGGAGGCTGCTTCACTTGCCATAGCTCATCCATGAGGATCCTCTCATGGAACATCCAGGGTCTCGGTGGACATCGCTGCTACATTGGTCGGGGCAGACTTCGCCAGGAGATCCAGAGGGCTCTCGTTGGAGGACCCATAGATATCCTTTTCATCCAGGAGCACCACCTTTCTGCCGGGCGTACCCGCACCTGCGGGAAGATCTTGCCAGGCAGGAGTCACACTTTTTGGTCACCGGCATATGGCTCCCAGGGGAACCAGGGTGGAGTATGCATCTCAGTCAACGAGCAGCTTCTATCCGAGGTTGTGGACTCTGGCATTCTGGTCCAGGGTCGTGCGCAGTGGATCATCCTTCGGGTTGGGGAAGACCGCATTGGCTTCCTCAACTTCTACGCCCCTAATGGGGCGACCGGGAGAGCCGAGTTCTGGAGCACCATTAGGCAGTCCCTCCCCTTGGCAGACCACTGGTGCCTCGGAGGGGATTGCAACATGTTGGAGGATGCAGAGGACAGGATGGGGGGCAGCCAGGAGACCATTCATGGGCCGGAGCTCGCTGCCTGGGAGGAACTAGTGCTACAGGTGAGAGGCCAGGATCCGTGGACTCTCTCGGAGTTTGGCAGGTTGCAGGGGAGTCTATCTTTCTCGCGCTCGGATAGACGGGCCACAGGAGTTAACCTTTCCCGCATCGACAGGTTTTACATTGATGAGTGGGCCTGTGATAGAGGTGGCACAGTGGGCATACTTGCAGGCTCCTCGTTTTCAAACCACTTTCCAGTGCTTCTCCAGATCGAGGACCCCACGAGAGGAGAGCAGGGCCAGAGCGTCCGGATTCCAGATTGTCTCATAGAGGAGCCCGAGATTGCGATCAGAGTTGAGCAGGTCTGGCAGGAGCTGCAGTTCAGGAGAGGATCGGCAGCCAGCGATCTTGCCAGTGGCTTGCAGGAGATCAGCCAGATGCTCAGACAGGCTGCCTTGGACCGGCTGGAGGCCTTCAGAGAGCAGGAGAGGAGCCTACGGAGGAGTCTAGCGTCCCTCCAGAGACTCCAGGAGAGGGATCCTACGAGCCCTTGGATCTCAGAGCAGATGGAGTCAGCTCGCACTGAGATCAGATCCATCGAGGAGAGGAGGGTGGAGTTCCGATTCCATGCTCGGGCTTCTTTTTGGACACAGGCTGGAGACAGAGTGACTCGAGACTTCTTCGAGGCGACAGGGCCTCGCTTCAGACGAGAGGGTCTTAGGCGTCTTCGGCAGGCTGATGGCCAGGTTGTGGTGGATCCCCCCAGGGTTCGGGCTATAGCCACAGATTTTTACAGGGACCTTCTCTCTGCTGAGCCAGCAGATGACAGGGTGAGAGAGGCTCGGGAGGCAGTCTGGAGCTTCACGAGACCGGTTGTGCCGGCCCATTTGCAGCACTCCCTTCTCTCCCCCTTCTCGAATACGGAACTGGAGGAGGCTCTTCAGGCAAATGCCCAGGAGAGGACGGTCTTTCGGTGGCTTTCTTCCAGAGGTACTGGGGCCTCTTACATAGGGGCTTCAGATTGGCATTCCAGGAGATTATGGAGTCAGGAGTCATGCCGGACAGCATGGCAGAGGGGTTGATCCACTTGATCCCCAAAGAGGGAGGAGACAGACTGGAGATTAGACAGTGGAGACCGATCACCTTGCTAGGCACGGCCTACAAGGTCCTAGCTAAGGCGATCAGCAGGCGGCTTCAGCCTCACCTTCCGGACATCATCCACTCCACGCAGACAGGCTTCATCCAGGATAGGAGCATTCTAGATAACATTTTCTCTTTCTGGGAGGCTACGGCTCTAGCTAGATTTCGACAGGAGGATCTGGCAGTGCTCCTTCTCGACTTCGAGAAGGCATATGATCGGGTGGACTGGGCCTTCTTGGAAGGCACTATGGAGAGGATGGGCTTCCCCCCTCAGTGGATCCGTGGGGTCTCTGCACTCTACACATCGGCTCATAGCCAGGTGCTGATACAGGGCGTGCGCGGAGAGAGGTTCCAGCTCTCGCGCTCGGTGCGGCGGCAGGGGTGCCCCTTGGCGCCCTTTCTTTTTCTTTTTGTGGCGGAGGCCATGAGCACTTTTTTGACCGCACAGGATACAGGTTTGCGGGGCCTCCAGCTTCCCATCCGCACCTCGGAGGAGCTCCTAGACTCGGAGTTTGCGGATGACACTGCTGTCTATCTTCAGGGAGGTGAGGAGAACCTCCGCCGCTTCGCCTTAGCCATGGACAGGTTTTGCAGAGCTTCGGGCGCTTTGATCAACTGGCACAAGTCGTGTGGGTTGTGGGTCAGCTCTATGCCCCCCCCCGACTTGGAGGCCAGTTGACGGTTTTCAGTGGCTGCCCCCCGGCACTACAGTGCGTTATTTGGGATGCTATGTGGGCATTGACATATCTCCGGAGCAGCAGATAGCCCCCCTTCTTCTGAGCATTCGGAAGAAGCTTCTGTATTGGAGTACCGCTCGTTTATCTCTGGCTGGCTGAGTAGTTGTGGCCAACCAGGTTCTGCTTGCTACTATGTGGTACATCACTTCTTGCTGGGCCTTCTCTCGGGCGTGCATTGGCCAGGTGCAGAGGCTCATCAGGAACTTTCTTTGGTCCGGTGGCGACGGGCGGCCCGCCAGGGCCAAGGTGGCATGGGCGGTGATCACTCAGCCGAGGGAGAGAGGCGGCTTGGGCATTGTTGATCCTATTTGCCAAAGCCGAGCATTGCTTGGCAAGTTGGTAGTTCGTGGCCTCCTGCCAGGCGCTGAGCCGTGGAAGGAGTTTCTTGTTTCCAGGATGCTCAGCCGCACCCCTTCTCTTAGCGGCCCCTAGACCCCCAGCATCAGGTGGATCTTTACAGAGCAGCGATCCAGAGGAGTGGGCCTTGGCTTCGAGGAGCGTTTTGCAGCTAGCCTTCTGAGGGCCTGGTCGCATCTGAGGCCGTCACTATTCCAGACTCCCCCGGGCACCGATGAGGAGCGCCTGAGGCAGCCTTTGATCTGGAACCCCTTGATTCGTCTCCCCAGTGGCCATATGGTTGGATCGCGGTCTCACGTGTCGTGGGGCCCGCTGAGCTCAGGCCCAGCCCAGTCCCTAGACGACTGGATAGGTTTTCAGCAGCTGCCTCTAGAGGCTCAGGAGAGGAGACTCAGTGGGATGAGGGGCAGAGAGTTGATGAGACAGGACATTGAGGCGGCCATCCCCCGGGAGTGGCGGACCCCAGTACAGGACCCTCCACCTCCACAGTGGATGGGTGTCTTTACTCGGCATGAGATCCTTCTAGCGGTCTGCGGCACAGCGGAGAGAGTCGCGCCGCTCACTTTCGAGGTGGGAGAGGGTGGCCAGCTTCAGAGGACACGACTAGATTTGGATGGGCTCCAGGGATGTATTCTTCAGAGGGTGCGGGTGGTCGGCTTTCATCAGAGACAGTGGCATGTAGACCCCTCACCGGCCTCGATAGGGGAGGACTGTTCTTGGAGATTATGGGCTTGGGACAGCAGGCCTCTTATTCGCCTTCAGTGGGATCCAGGTGAGTGGTTTTGGCGAGATCCCTACTTGGCCCCTACCAGCCCAGGCATCCCCTTTTTTCAGTACACAGCGAGGCTGGGGCGGCGGATTCAGAGACACAGGATAGCGAGCACCCCGGCGGCGGCCGAGCATTGGCGGCGACAGGGGCTCTCCCCTGCCTTTCTTCGGGACTTCTGGCAGCGCCTTTGGGCCAGCTTCCGGCCCCGGAAGGTGACGCTGTTTCTCTGGCTCACAGCGCATAGAGGACTGGCTGTGGGGGCTTGGCTAGCTTTCGGCAGTCACCCAGCGTCCTGCCCTCGGTGCGGCCATGCACAGGAGTCACAGCGGCACTGCTTATGGGATTGCCCACAGGCACAGCAGGTCTGGCAGCGCGCTCTCAGGATGGTTTTTGCAGGCTCACCAGGTGAGATGCTGGTGACGTGGGGTGCGGTGGCTTGGGCCACGGACAGCGGCCCGGCCCTTGGATATGAGGACATCCCTGGTAGTGCGACCATCCAGGTCTCTGACAGGGTGATGGCGGTGGTTCCGACGCCAGACTTCTCTTCGGCAGCCCCTCAGGAGGGGGTCGGGCACAGATGGGAGTTGATCAGCAGCATGACGGCTTGGCACATTTGGAGAGCCCGATGCAGGGAGGCCATTGACCGCCAGGCGACTCCACCGGCGAGGGTCATACAGGCCCTCTGGGTGGACATCATTCACACCTTGAGAGGACACTGGGGGAAACTCCAGGGCGACTCGGATCGCATGAGAGGGCGCCGCAAGGCTTTCCTCCGCACTTGGCAACCTGGCCCTTTCCTCACCACGAGGGGCGAGGATGTCACTTGGCACTACAGGCCTCCAGTTTGGCTTTTCTCACCTCCCACATGTAATACTAGGTAGCCCCCCCCAGAGAGCGGCCAGCCACCACGGGGGTGGAGCTCAGGAGTTCACTGTGTTTTTATCCCTCCTTGCGAGGTGAGCTTTGTAGCCTTATGGCCTTTTCTCATTAACTAATAGAAGGATCTTTTTTCCGGAAAAAAAAAAATAAGATTCAGCTTTCTTGGCCTTCAACTGGTCATGTACCAATGGATTCTCGCGGCAGTAGAGATTCAATTCTTCTTGTTGCGCATGGAGAAGAGCCTGCATACGAGCAAGTTCAGCCCTCAAGACTATGGACTCTTCTTCCTGCATCTTCTCTTTGCCACGGGACGGCTGTCCCACATATTCATGTTCCCTATTGTACACCACACGAGTTTGCTCATCCTTTAAAGCATTGGAGGCATACATTTCATTGTCCTGCCTCTTGTGTTAGCATCTCCAACATTCATTGTATGGCTGTCCATAATGTTCTAAGTGTAGAGATAGCTAGTGTTCACGGTGATCGTCTCTCACGATGGAAGTGAAAGAGAACCGTATGCTGTGATACCAATGTAAGTTGGTTGAACACAATGCTAATCAATACACTTAAATACACTAAGATTTGATGGACACTTGCTCAAATACAAGAAGTAAATTGCTGAATTGACAAGAGACACACAATGAGCCGGAACGGCCGACCCCTCCCTCAAATAAAGTATATTGATCTTGGGAGAATCAAGTACATAGTGTCATGGGCATTTCTGACCAGATTTCCATACCAATGCATATGAATACAGTATTTTGCAAACAAGTGGTTGACGATGTAGACTTGGAATCCACACTACCCTCTCAAGTGCCCATGTTCCCTACCATCTGCTCTCTATTGTTCCACCAACACATGGTAGCAACAATTTGCAAGAGAGCACGTAGGACAAGAGAACACTACACAGGGTACGTGATCTTGTAATCTGGTTGCTCCCTCCTGCTACTTGCTCCCATATTTAAGCATAAAAGCTTACCAATAGCAAGTAGAGTCGATGACAGCGGAAGTCTTCGCGATGGAAGTCCTTGGAGTGTTAAGATCTTCGATTTGTCGCATTTCTTCGCGACAAAAGTCTTCAAGAGGATGAAGGGAACCTTGGGAAAGCTTCCCCTATGGTTCAACTTGAGAAAGGAGGGCTGAAATTAGGGTTTTCAGCAAAAAGACCAAAAATTACAGCAATAAAGAGAGCTATTTTGCTGAATTTCACTCATTGGGAGTGTGTAGGAGAGTGAGTAGCATCCGGAAACACTGTAGGAAGCTTGAAAAACACCTTAGCAAGCTTGGAAATGGAGTTGGGAAGGAGAAAGTGCAGAAAATGCAGCCCAACAGTCGTCATGAAGGAGGCGCCAATCTCTAGAGAGAGGAGGAGGAGTGAGGTGGTGAGTTGTCCAGTGTAGGTGGCAGGCAGGTGCTTTGTGGAGCAAGCTAGAGTGGACACATGGCTGGTTACTCCCTTTGTACAAAGGGGATAAGGTCTGGGCGGTGGACATTGGGTTATGCCCACCTCGAGACATCAGTGTGTGTGAACACGAGACTGGTCATAATTTATAAGCGAGTTTTGGTCGCCCAAAACTTAATGAAGTGTGTACACGCTCACTTATAAATTAGTGCTAACTCCTAAGGCCAGGTTTATGACCAATACTTACCACCTGTCACATGCCATATAACCATGGCAGCAAACAGTTTCACACGCACGGTTCGCGGGCGCGCGGGCGGGCGGGCGGGCGTCCCCTTACCCGGAACTACACATTGGTCAAGCAAGCATGAAAACAGCATGCAATTTCAATTGCAAGCAAGCACATAAAGATGCTATGCAATGCAGCATTGTATGGACAATCCCCGTTCATGAGACTATACCGAAATAGACGTGCTCCAAGGCAAGTACACGAAGTACCAGACCCAATGGAACACCAATCCACCAGGCATTTCCAGGCATGTACACAGAGGCACAAGTCCCAACAGAAAAGCAAGTCCACAGTATCACATGAGTGGCATCAATCTCTGGCATATACAACTGCCATGGACACCAGTCCAATGTACATACATGATGAGAAAGCACGGGTAGACCAATTGGGTGGCCAAATGGTGACACAACCCACCCACCCCCTCCCTCTACGCGCGCACCTAAAAAGGGAATGATGGAGAGGAGCCTTTTATAGAAAAAAGGCGTCACAAATTCAAAAAGGATCCAAAATATATAACTCAGATTTTGGAGGACAACCCGGCAAAGAACCCAAGACATAACATAAAACAAGAAATAGATAATTATGGAGAGATGAAGATCCCCCCTCGAACATATGTGGGTGAAGAGTAGGCATCATCTTTCAGCATCATTTCCAAGCTATTGACGCTTGGCCCAACATTTTAAGCACATGGGCCAGCGCAGAATACCTAAAAGTGGATGTGCTCGATGAAGATGTGAATGTGGATGCCGACCACATATGCCTTAAGATAGCTTATTCCCCCGAGCAATCTGCTCAGAATCTCTGGTTATGCGCATAGCATACACCAGGCGGATACAAACACAACACAAAAACAGACACTGCCCGCAAGCTACAATGATCACCTACTGAAAGAAGAACGAAGACACGATGACTTAACAGACAATCTTACTCGATAACATATATGTACAACCGGAGATGACTATACAAAGGCACAATCAGGGAAAAGCACATATACAAAAAAGAAGAAACAGAAGAATAGTCTCGCTTTATTTCAAAGAGGAAATATGATACAATTGGCAACCAGCCTTGCAAAGCTCAAGACCCATCCTTTTATACTGCCTGCTTGAAGTATCCATTGGTACTTTGATTCCCTTGGTATTAAGGTGCGCCGACTGGGTGTTAAGAAAGCACCGTTCTTGTAATCAAGTACCCTAGCTAACATTCGGCTGGTCCCTCTGAAAATTGGCAGTGCTGACATGCAGGGCGGTTACTCGACTGTTGTTGCGGCTCTGGCCCGTGGCACAGGCTAAGGGCCAACACTATTCCAACTCTTCGTTTGTTGGATGTCACACCTTTGCGTTCATCTCTCTCTCTCTCTCTCTCTCTCTCTCTCTCTCTCTCTCTCTCTCTCTCAGACTCCAGACAAAATACCCAACAATAGACCCATTGGGTCTTTTAAAGACACTAATAATTACCTCAGAGTGGAGAGAGGTAGAGCTGAGCGCATCTTCAGAGCCGGGAAGCTCATACAGAGACCCAGAGAGGAGAGGATCTGCCGACTGTGCCCCCCAGAGGTTGAGACGGAGGAGCATTACATATGCCGCTACCCAGTATACTATGAGATCCGCGGGAGGTTTAACTGTCTATTTCGTGAGGGATTCGGTCCACTCTCCAAGATCATTGACTTCCAGGACCAACGTTGCCTGGGCCTCTTCCTGCTTGAGCTTCGCAGACACAGGGACACCTTCTTGAGAGAGCCTCGGCCCTAGCCACCCTGCCCCCTCCCTCGCCAGCCAACCATCACCAATTTCTTCCAGACCCAGGAGGTGGAGGACACCGACATAGTGGATCTTGTGGACCCTCCACGAGCTGCTCTGGACCTACCTTGCCGAGAGGAGTTACCTCAGACCGAGCCTTTGCACTCCAGCATGCCCGACGCCCTCGACCCCCCTGTCGGCCACGATCACCTCATCAGCTCCAGATCCCGGACATGCTCCACCGCCATCGAGCCACCGTTCCACATGACATAGCTGAGGGAGACCTCTCGGCCATACTCATTAGCCCCATGCTTGATATTTTGGAGAGTGGTATACCATCTACTCAGAGCTGATGTTGCTCTCATGTTTCTATGTTCTTAGTATTCCATGATGAGTTTCCAGGGACAGTTTTGTATCACCCCACTGAGATAGGCACTAGGCCGGTTGGAGTAGCAATGGATCATGCTATCTTGTCCTTCACTCTCACAATACAGTTCAGCACCGCTCCATTGGGACAGGTCTCCACACACACTCGTTATACCTTTACGAGGGAGACTGACACCGTGTACACGGATGAGATATACAGACGCTTATGTGCCGAGGGGCCGGGACGGCCATTAGATGAGCTCACTCAGATATTGATAGAGACGCTTCATGCTGCAACATCAGAGGCATATCCCCATAGTCAGCCTACACGGAGACGATCTCGGAACATGCCCTAGAACAGCTGGTATGATGAGGAGTGCAAAGAGATGAGGATCAGATTACAGAGAGAGGTGCTCATGGGTGTTACCACTCACAGACAGTCACGGATTATCTTCCGGCGCCTAGTGCGACGGAAGAAGAGGGCTTATCTTGCTCAGTTAGAGAGGGATTTGTATCAGTTATTTCTGAGTCAGGACTCAGGCGAGGCATGGAGACTATTCCATGAGCATTCACCATCACCAGCCATTACCTCCACAGAGCTTTGGGGTGAGTATGCAGCATCCCTGTACACAGCACCAAGACAGCCGCCCCTGCTAGACCCATCGGAGCCATGCCCAGAGACATGTGCTTTCTTTACTGCTGAGATGGTAAGGAAAGCTATTGACACAATGAGGACTAGGAGAGCGCTGTTATTGTATGCTGATGATATTGTGCTGATCTCAGATTCTCCAGAGGGGATGCGCCGTCATTTGGATGCATTGCACACGTTTGCACAGGACAGTGGATTGTCTATTAACCTTGGTAAAACCAAGGTGCTGGTGTTTAACACCACAGCACAGTGGGTTAGGAGGTCAGTACCCACCTTTACATATGGTCAAGAGGACAGTGGAGTATACACATGCATATACTTACCTTGGTGTGGTTTTTAGTGGCCCACTATTTTCCTTGAGGAGAGCAGCGGAGACCAGATTGACCAGAGCTTATGCAGCATTGGGGAGACTAGAGAGGATGTGTTCGCAAGTTCAGTTTCAAGAACCTCGAACAAAGCTCTGGCTCTTTGACACTTTGGTCACTTCAGCCATGAAGTATGGAGTGGAGATATGGGGACCCTTAGTGGATCACCACAGCCGAGCTGGTAGCACTGATGTATGGAGAGGCCCTTGGTTTCTATGATTTCCCGGATGATTAGGGCCAAGGCCTCCGTACCACATGATATTATCCGTGCAGAGATGGCTGCCCCCCCATTGGTAGTAGAGGCACTCACTCGATCAGTCTCCTTTATACATAGCAGTTGGGCTCTCCCTAGAGACAGATATGCTCGCTTAGCCCTGGAGTCTTCACGACAGTTGGCATCACAGGGAGACGGATCATGTTGGTATGCACAGATGACACCTTGGTTCCAACTGCATGGCTTTAGTATGGACAGGCTACCTCCATTTCAGTACTCCCTGGATGCACCCTCACACGGGCTGAGATTACCAAACTTATCAGGCAGGACTTGACTCAGCTGGACACTAGGAGGACATGGATACAGCCGACACACGAGCTTGGTACGAAGATGGCTTTCTATAGAGATCATCTTCTCCAGCTCACGGAGGATGGGTTTGTGATTAGACCCAGCTACATGGATACTCATCTTTCTCATGGGGTACGGTGTGCTATTGGTCAGATGCGCACATCCTCACACCAGCTAGAGATTGAGACTGGCAGATTCAGAGGAGTACCAGCTAAGGCTAGGATTTGTCAGTTGTGCCAGATGGAGCCAGAGACAGAGTTACATTACATATGTCACTATCCAGTATATTATGAGATACGAGGCCGTTTTCACTGCCTGTTCAGAGAGGGTTTCGGACCACTTCCCAGAGTCATGAGATACCAGGATCAGAGATGCCTCGGATTATACTTGCTGGAGCTGCGTAGACATAGAGAGGGTCTCTTGAGAGGGAGGGGATCAGAGAGGCAGAGACACCCACAGAGGCAGATTACAGACTTCTTTCGACCAGAGATTGAGCAATCAGGCCAGCAAGCATTGCAGCTAGCCCCAAAGTATAGCCGCACCAGAGGTACACTGATTGATCAGGCTATAGAGCTAGGGCGGTCTAGGCGCCCCAAGATGAGAGGCCCATCCTGACACCGGCGGAGACTACAACAGAGGATCAGGACCATACTAGCACGGCATGGGAGACGTCCAGTCACAGTACTCACCATGGAGGACATTGAGGATATCTGCCATCGACCGATGAGAGACATCTTTGGATAGTGATGTATATGATGCTTACCTTTGTTGCTGGGGTTTTCCTTCCCAGATGTTATCCATTAGGAGCTCCTAGTACCTTACTTTTCCTCATAGTTGTTGTTTCAGTTTCAGTTAGTTGTTTAGTTGTTTTAGCTTTTCTTACACAGACATTGTATCAGATCCACCAATTGTTGTAACCTTTTTGGTCTCATAGATCATTTTGGCCTTTTGAGGACGTTAATATATCATTTCATTTCTCTCTCTCTCTCTCTCGCTCTCTCTCTCTCTCTCTCTCTCGCTCTCTCTCTCTCTCTCTCTCTCTCTCTCTCTCACACACACACACAAGCACACACACACACACGCACACACACATTAGTCCCATGCTTGATACTTTGGAGAGTGGTATACCATCTATTGGGGGCTGATGTCCCTCTCATGTTTCATGTTTCATGTTCCTTGTATTCCATGATGATATTTCCATGAACAGTTTTGTATCACTTCAGTGAGATAGTTTTGATTTGTTCTATTTTATTTTCCATTTCATGATGAGATATCCCATGGACAATATTGTATCACTTTAGTCTCATAAGCCCATTTGGCTTTTAGTAGATTCTCTCTCTCTCTCTCTCTCTCTCTCTCTCTCTCTCTCTCTCTCTCTCTCTCTCTCTCTCTCTCTCTCTCTCTCTCTCTCTCTCTCTCTCTCTCTCTCTCTCTCTCTCTCTCTCTCTCTCTCACAGACGCCGCCGCCTTCTCCCTGGGCCGTCCCTGCTCACCGCCGCCTTCTCCCCGCTGCTCTTTGTTCGCTACTGTTGCCGTCGCCTTCCCCCTGGGCCGCCCCTGCTCTCCGCCGCCTTCTCCCCGCTGCTCCTCTCTCTTGACATCCCTCGCCTCTGCACTCGCCGCCCGCAACTGTTTGCCGCTTGCTTCACTTCGCTGTTTCCTGTTCGCTTCGCGCCTCTGTGCGTAGCCGCCCTCTCTGTTCGCCACTCGCGGCTAGTACTGCTGGCAATATGCTGGCCCGCCTCCCTCTCCGTTAGGGTCTGGGGCCCCCTTTCCCCACCCACCTACCCACCCTTGCTCAAGCCCCCAAGGCAGCAACATAACTCTCTCTCTCTCTCCTCAATCTCGAGGAATGGCCACTAGTCTCCAAGAGAAACTCGAGGCCCTCGAGACGACAATGAAGGCACTAATCAAGGAGAATAAGAAGACATCCGATTCCAACCTCAATGAGGTGGAGAACAAACTACACCGGCACATCATGGCCCTCGAAGCACGGGTCACGGGCCTTGAATAAGAGAACACAGCACTCAAGGAGGAGGTGAGTGCATTGAAAGTGGAACTGGTAGCCGTCAAGAACACCGAGAAGGAAGAAGGGGAGATCAATGAGAACACTCTCACGGCGGCCATCAAAGAAGAGATCTCCAAGGAGATCACAAAGGACATGGAGGGAAAACTCGAAGCCAAGCAGTTAGGATGGGTTGAGGTGGTGAAGAAGAACATCCACAAAGAAGTGAGGGAGGAGACTCAGAGGGAAGAACATCAAATCATTCACACCACCATTGAGGAGGAGAAGATGAGGCATGCCCGCCGCCTCAACGTTCGAGTTACACGTATAGCATGAAGCTAGGCTACAGGGAAGAGGACCCTCTCCCCTTCACCAAAGCATGGAGAGCCGGGAAAGACTCAACACGCAAGCGAGCCCTCATCCTACAGTTTGCAGGAGAGACGGAGAGGGTCACCTTCATGAGGAAGAGGGTCATACTACGAGGCTTAGAGGGAGCTCCTATTTTCTTGGATGATGATCTCACGAGGATGCAGCTAGAGCATAGGAGAGCTTGCATGCCACGAGTCTTACACACGAGGAGAGAAGGCAAGAAGGCCTTCTATCGAGATGGTCAGGTCATCATTGATGGCCGGCCCATGGATTAGCGGTTTGGGGCCTATGGGACACAGACCAGGCCACTGACAAGGATACACATGGCAGTATGGAACTGTAATGGTTCACTATGGGTGCAGCCTGGACGACTGGAGCATGTTATGGTGGGGAGAGACATCATAGTTCTGACAGAGACACATCAGAGCCCAGAGAGAGGGCTACCTCGAGTAGAGGGATTCCAGTGGGAGTCAGCATACAGGAGTACCACACGCCAGGGTACTTCAAGAGGGTCAGGGGGAGTAGCAGTTCTATTCAGACGGGAGCTACAGGGGAGACTGAGAGTGGTAGCACAGGATCCAAAGGCCAGATACATGTGGATCAGCTTACAGCTCTCACAGGACAGGGTTATATACATAGCCCTATGTTACTTTCCTCCATCAAGATCCTCCTATGTCATTACAGAGGACATGCCACAGGAGGAGGAGACAGGAGCCTCGCCATTCACTTGTCTCTCAGAGGAGATTATGCATTATTCTACACTAGGGGAAGTATTTTTTACGGGTGACTTCAATGCCCACACACAGAGCAGACAGTGTGAGGTGTATGACTATGATGACATGGAGATCCTCCACCCTGTGGATCCAGAGGAGATAGGGGCTAGTCGGGCATCAGAGGACACTGGACCAGACAGAGGACATTATGGGGACCACTTACTAGAGTTAGGAGAGCCAGGCATCGTCTCGTTATTTATAACGGGATGCTACAGTGGCCGGGATCAGGAGGGCTGACATGCTTCCCACATGGGGGTCATACACGGACCGGAGGCACGGTGGTGGACTACATTATGGGATCTTTGGAGGCATCACATGTCACCTCATTCTCCATCCCACCTCGTCCTATTGGGGCAGATCATACATACTTGGCATTTTCACTAGCCGGATCACCAGTACCACCAGCCCCCCACATACCGACGCCACACACTACCATCTACTTCACACATGACATGGAAGACATATACACTGGCAGAGTAGAGGATGGGCTCCTACTCATGGATCCCCTGGCACCTATGGAAACCATTACAGCCCAGCTGGCATCACTCCTACACACGGCTGCATTACAGAGCTTCCCACATCGTGTCCACTCAGGAGAGCCTGCGAGATCTGGGACTATGCCCCAAAACAGATGGTATGATGACGAGTGTAGAGCCCTATACTCACGGCTCCGCATACAGAGAGCCTTGGGAGCCATCACAAAGCAGGAGTCGAGGAGAGAGATGAGGAGACTTACTCGCCACAAAAGGCGGGCCTTCGCAAAGATACAGGAGCTAGAGATCTTTCATTTCTTCATGAGTAGAGATAGCCCTATCTCATGGCGGCACTTCAGAGAGCCCCGGACACCGACACCCATTGCAGACCCACAGACATGGCACACATATGCAGAGGGCCTATACCATGCCCCACAGTAGCCACCTATACCTCAGCCAACAGGAGCCTCGACCTACCACAGCTAGCTTCTTTACCCACTCGCGATGGTAAAGGAAGCTATCCGCCGCTTATAGCCTGGATAGGCCGCCGACCATATGGGCCTACAGGGTGAGCATCTCATATATGCAGTAGATTCTTTGGCTCCTTTTCTTGCACACCTGTTTAACAGGGCACTAGCAGAGGGTTTGCCTACGGAGTGGACGATGCACACCATTGTGCCGATCCACAAAACAGGGGATATGCTCGATCCGAGCAACTACAGGACGGTTATGGTTGGCCACGTGTTGGCCAAACTCTATGGTGCAGTGTTGGAGCAAGAGCTTAGCTTATATGCTGAGCGAGTAGGTTTACGCTCATCAGGGCAGGCAGGCCTCAGGAGAGCTTTCTCTACCACTGACCATGTATTCACTTTGAGATGTATGATTGATCAGGCTAGAGTGAGGAAGAGAAAGCTCTATTGCTGCTTTGTGGATTTTCGCAAGGCATTTGACACAGTACCACGAGAGAGGCTCTTTCAGCGCGCCTGCAATCTCTTGGCATACCAGCAGATATGACATGGGGCATCTATGCATTATATGAGCAGGTTTTTGGGCGAGTCAGATGCCCAGGAGGTATGTCCGAGACTATTGCTAGCACCATTGGTGTGAAGCAAGGATGCCCACTTTCCCCCACGCTATTTGGGTTATACATTGATGAGGTGGCTGACTTCATTACACGGGGAGGCGGAGATGGAGTTGATCTAGCAGGTACCTCAGTACATATTATGCTTTATGCTAATGATATTGTATTAGTGTCTCAGTCTCCAGGAGGTCTACAGCAGCATCTACATGCACTCGATGATTTCTGCACACAGAGGGGTCTTACTCTGAACCTTGGGAAAACCAAGGTTATGGTCTTTCATACATCGAGACAGGGTAGGAGTCAGCTGACATTCACTCTTGCAGGACGCCAGGTGGAGGTGGTGACATCATACGTGTACCTAGGGGTTACCTTCTCTGCACAGCAGCCACGCGCTTCACCATGGGTTCAGCAGCCAGAGCCAGATTGACACAGGGATATGCAGCATTGGCTATGCTAGAGAGACAGTGCCACCAGGCGCATTTTCAGGAGCCCCGGACGAAAGGGTGGCTTTTTGACACATTAGTCACACCGGCACTGATGTATGGAGCAGCAGTATGGGCGCCAGGACTTGCTACCCATTGGTGGACACAGATAGAGAGACCACATGCCCTCATGATGGCACGCATGATACGCAGTAAACCGTCAGTACCTCATGACATTATCCGAGCAGAGTTTGTTGCGCCTCCTATGATGGTAGAGGCCATATTCCAGACTATATGCCTGCTAGACAGATTCAGAGAGATGCCCCAGGACAGATTGTCATACAGAGCTTTTGAGGCATCTAGACAGCTGGCTGAGGCAGGAGACAGAGGATCATGGTATGCACAGGTCACATTGGTTCTCACAGCATGGCCTAGACATGGATCATCTACCACCATTCCAGTATGACAGGGATGCACCACATATCTGTCTCTCTCATAGTGAGAGGAACAGAGTATTGAGACAAGACCTATGGCAGCTCTATACACGAGAGACATGGATATCACCTACATAGCCTCTTCCACCGAAGATGCTATACTACAGAGATCACTTCATGAGTATCACTGATGATGGATTTATAGAGAGGCCTAGATACATGGAGGGCTTTTTACCACACGGCTCCCGAGTAGCTATTGGTCAGCTTAGAGTCTCATCACATCGATTGGAGATCGAGACTGGCAGAGCAGCACGGATCCCCCGAGAGGAGAGGGTATGCAGATTGTGCAGAGAGGAGGTGGAGAGTGAGGAGCATTATGTATGCAGATGCAGAGCATATACAGCCATCAGAGAGAGAGATCCCATTTTATTCAGAGAGCCACATTCCCTACGCTAGCTCTTTGAGGTAGCATACCAGCGCATACTGGGGAGATTCATTCTAGACATACAGCGTCACAGAGAGACATCATTACAGGCTCAGACAGCTCCAGAGGGGGGACGACAGACACAGATTACTACATTTTTTCAGAGATCCACCCCACTCCAAGCCCCTACACAGCAGGGAATTACTCTCCAGAGAGCAGAGACACTCAAAGCCCGCAGGAGACAGAGGACACCTGGCTTTCAGACACCACGCCTATACCACAGAAGATGACAGAGATCAGAGCTCAGTTTCACATAGAGGGTGCGGAGCGACTGGCTCGCTTCAGAGCAGACCCAGGCATGTTCTTCAGGGAGCTGTGGACACCCCCTTCATTGATGTATACCATTCTATACCCCCAGTATGGTATAGGATGGAGCTAGCTAGGTTGCATATCATGATTGTATACTCCATGCATATAGCTTTGCATTCTCCTAGTAGTAGAGCTCCATCACCTCCCCCACTCATTGTACTTATTGCACACCCAGATTCAGCTTTTTTAGTTCAGTACTTTTTCATTTTGTTGGGATGACAGAGGATACCCCACACACGTACACTGATTTGTCTCATAGGCCAAGTTCGGTCTTTTGGAAGACGTTAACAAAAACTTTCTTTCTTTCTTTCTTTCTTTCTCTCATCTGTAGAGCCTTCTACAGGCTAACCCAATGCTCGATATCCTCAACGGCCCCCTCCGGTTAGGTCCAGAGGTTGTATGATGATGATGGTCCCACTTTGTATCATATGGCTCGGATTTGACATTCCCAGCTCATAGCTCTAGTCTTTGTTTTCTTGAGTACCATGATGCAATTACATGGACACTATTGTATCACTATTAATCCCATTTTGGATTAACAAAGATGCTCCTCCATTTGAGGACATTAATAAGTGTCACATGCACTCTACACTATAGTGCATGGTGACAAGATGGCTCATCATCATCAGTGCAACATTGTACATTATTAGTACCTTTTAGGATGATAATTGTTGTACGTTGTGACCCCATTGTAATCCTCAGTCCAGGATAAGTGGCACGAGCTACGTAGGTCATTCTTAGCCTTAGACAGTCAGTCAATCAGTCCAAATCCCTTAACCCACTTGAAGAGATGCATTCATGCATGTAGAGTCAGTAGAAGCCTTAGAGTTTGCATCAAGACATGTGTGCATTTATGCATAGCATTCATCCCATATGCATGTAGGCCATCTAGACCATTGCAGAAGCCTTCAGAAATCATCTAGCAGTCATCAGTATTTATCCAGTATTGTTCCAATATTTTTTAGCATTTATTGGGCATGTTTTACATCATTTATATATTTTGCTTGGACGAGTGCAGTCAGCCAGCCTTGTAGCCAGCCGACCAGCACCCCATGTCCATATAAATAGCTCAGCATATCATCCATTTATTCATTCATATCATAATCAACATTGAAGACCTCATCGCTTGGAGCCTTCAACACAAGGAGCATAAAGCGATTGCAGAATTCAGCACCTCATACCTCAGCGTTTTCCTCATCAGCATCTAGGAGCATCAACGCTTGAGCAATTCAGCCTCTATGCAGTAAAACGCAGCATCTACATCATTCAGCCTTTAGTACCCCTTGCGTTTTCAGCAAATGGCAAGCGGAGCAAGCCTCCAAAGCACCTTCTGCCACAATTGCCATAGCATCTCCAGCTCCTCCAGTCCCGCCTACTACCACCAATGCAATTCAGCTTTTACCTTCTATGCATCCTATGCCATCCGTGGTATTTGATGCTAAGCAGGAGGGTGAGAACGATGCTGCACAGAAAAGCCTCATCCGAGCTTATGGCTCTGCCAAGGGCTGGCAGTTTGTAGTCCTGTTTGACATGGGCAGCTCTGAGGCTGCCATCTCTCCCCAGTTGGCTAACAAGATGAGCTACACATTAGTGCCATATCATTTGGACGTGGACGGGTTCACACTTGGTCTCCACAGCCACATATCTCAGAAGGCACAGCAGTTTGCCTTTGAAGTTCACAAGGTCTCATTCCAACAAGATATCATTGTCTCGCCTCTTTGGGGTGTGACATGATCCTAGAAATTCACTATTTCGTCAATATGAGCCTATTCCCGATTGGGAGCAAGGCACTTTTACTATCTGTAAAGGTTTTCTTGAGCCCGTCATGATTCGTGGGGATAGAAGCATTCTTGGCATCCCATTGATTTCACACCTCCAGGCCCAACGAGCTATCTGCAAGGGAGCGGAAGGAGCACTACTTCATGTTCGTGCTCAGACAGCCTCTACCTCATCAGTAGTACCTATCTTATCTTTAGTCCCACAGTTAGCAGATCTCCTGTCAAGACATCAGGACATTATGCTTAGGGACGATCTTCCGCCCAATCTCCCTCCATCACGTCCTGAGGACCATCATATCGACTTGGTCCCTGGATCAAAACTTCCTAGCATGTTCCCCTATTGTCTTTCCAAGACTTTAGAGGGCGAGCTAGAAAGATAGTTATCTGAGCTCCTCCGAGCCAGATTCGATCACATACCCTGTGTAGTGTTCTCTTGTCCTACGTGCTCTCTTGCAGATTGTTGCAACCATGTGTTGGTGGAACAATAGAGAGCAGATGGTAGGGAACATGGGCACTTGACAGGATAGTGTGGATTGCAAGTCTACATCGACAACCACTTGTTTGTAATACTGTATTCATATGCATTGGTATGGAAACCATGACACTATGTACTTGATTCTCCCAAGATTAATATACTTTATTTGAGAGAGGGGTCGGCCGTTCCGGCTCATTGTGTGTCTCTTGTCAATTCAGCAATTTACTTCTTGAATTTGAGCAAGTGTCCATCAAATCTTAGTGTATTTAAGTGTATTGATTAGCATTGTGTTCAACCACGTTACATTGGTATCAGAGCATACGGTTCTCTTTCACTTCCATCGTGAGAGACGATCACCGTGAACACTAGCTATCTCTACACTTAGAACATTATGGACAGCCATACAGTGAATGTTGGAGATGCTAACACAAGAGGCAAGGAGAATGAAATGCATGCCTCCAATGCTTTACAGGATGAGCAAACTCATGTGGTGCACGATAGGGAAGTGGGGGGACAGCCGTCCCGTGGCAAAGAGAAGATGCAAGAAGAAGAGTCCATAGTCTTGAGGACTAAACTTACTCGTATGCAGGCTCTTCTCCATGCACAACAAGAAGAATTGAATCTCTACTGCCGCGAGAATCCATTGGTACATGACCGTTTGAAGGCCAAGAAAGCTGAATCTTATATGGATCAAGCAATGGCAATGATTGCTCAAGAGTTGCACATGCAACCAAGGGATGCAGCAGGTGCATACTTGGCTCGTACCGAGGATGCCTATGCAGAAAAGGCAACCATCCCACATGTCTTGGAATCCCCACAGGTGCCCGAACAAGAACTTATGTCTAAGAGGATGAATGCCCATGCTATGGGAGAGGAACAATCAGTGACGTCACGCCATGCAGGAATACCTTATGTAGCCCGTGAAAGGATACAATGTTTATGGTAGTGGTCAAAATGTATGTCAAATGCCATTGCCGGCTAAAAATGTGCACGCACAACACATGCAACATGGGCTGTAATTTTTTGTTGGTACAGGTATTCCGCAAATCTCTCATGCCACTCATGCCTTCGAGTGTGCTCGTGAGGAAGAAGCTATGGCTGAAAATGTACCAATGCATGTTGAGGGGCCAGCCATGCCTCATGCTTACAGGACACATGTATCTATGCCTTATGCATCACCTTTTGGTCCTAAAATGATGCCAGTTGTCACAGGGGCTGTCCCAATGGACAAACATGGGGGAAAACATGTTGAGATGCAGGCACATGCATCAAAGTCTCGTGACTTCAAAGCTGGAGACAAATCTATGAAGTTTGACGTATATCATGGGGAATATGATGCATCAAAGGCACTTGCTTTTATCGCCCAATTTGATATTGCTTTCAGTGATGAGGATTTCACTCAGAAATCCATGATCCGGTATGTAAGCATGTTCATGAAAGGCACTGCTACCCATTGGTGGCTCATGGGGAAGCTCTCACCGAATCCTGTTAGATAATGGGAAAGTTCAAGGAGAGGTTCTATGCTCAATTCTTGCCTCCCAATGCATTGAATGATATAACAATGAAGTGGGATTGGGTGAAGCAAAATGAGGGGGAATCGGTAAATGCATATGTACAAAAGTTTTGGAAAGTGCTTTTGGAGGTGTCTCCATTTATACATGTCACCGAGGTGGAAAGGAAGAGAAGGTTTCAATCGGGATTGCAACCCGTGTAAAAAGCGAGACTATAAATGTATCCTGGTCAAACCTTACACCAACTAATCGCCGCCGCCGCCGCCACCGAGCAATTGGAACTCAAATTAAGTCGATCCAATAAAGCTAAACCCTCATTTCAACGCAAAGAGAGGGCTGTCCAAAACCTACAAAATAATGGACAGCCACCTAAAAAGGACCAAAACCAAGATAAAAATTGTCCAAAGGCTGAAAATAACACTACCAAGAAGCGCCCCTTCAAATTGAGAGACTATGGTCTCACTCCGGAGCAGAAAAAGTAATATATGAGCGAGGGGAAATGCTTTATTTGTGGTAGCACCGAGCATATTGCAAAGGCATGCCCAAATAAGAAGAAGCGTGATAATGCAAATGCATCAAAGCCTAATGTGCATATGGTTCCGGATATGCAGGGCAACACTTCACATGATAGTAAAGACAGGGTTGTATGTAAAGCTTGGGGACGGCTCAAGGATCAGCCCGTTTGTGCATCTGAGAATTTCATATCCACACAGATGGCAGCTGCTTTAGGTATTGAAGTGGAGGACATGCGTCCTCAAATTAAAGCAGGGGCTGCCTTTGTTGGTAGAGAAGTGCAAGTCATGACTATTTTTTGTAAGTTGCACATACACATTCAAGGCTATGTGGATCATGAGGATTTTCTTGTGGTGCCTTTGAATGGCTGTGATGTATTGCTTGGAAAGAATTGGCATACACGTATTGATCCGTGCAAGGCTTACAAGACCAACAGGATCACCTTCATGCATAAAGGCCGAGAGCATGTAATTGATGCTGGTGAAGAGGGTGATACCATTCCTCTTGTATCTCATGTACAAATTAAGAAAGTAATGAAAAAGAGTGTTTTTGCGTACTAGATTTTTGTACACGATATCATGTTGAGGAAAATAATGTACATGTAAACACTCTTAGTAATGATAGGCTGAAATTTTTGCAAAAGCACAATGATTGTTTTGTTGATGAGTTGCCACCTGTACGACCGGAAGATCATTGCATTGATCTCGTGCCGGGTAGCCCACCACCTAATAGGCCAGCCTATCGTGTAAGTGCATCCCAAAAAGAGGAGATTATGAACCAGGTGAATGAGCTTCTTGAGAAGGGTTTGGTTCAGCCAAGCTCTTCCCCATATTGTTCACCCGTCCTCTAGGTTCAAAAGAAGGATGGATCCTTTCGTATGTGTGTGGATTATAGAGCTTTGAATAAGCTTACCATCAAGAATCGGTTTTCGATTCCACGCATAGACGACATCCTTGACAAGTTGGATGGATCGGCATGCTTTAGCCGAATTAATCTCAAGAGTGGATATCATCAAGTGCGTGTAGTGCTTGAGGATGTACATAAAACTGCTTTCAGGATAGCATTTGGGCTTTATGAGTATCTTGTTATGCCTTTTGGTCTTACAAATGCCCCGGCTACATTCAATAGAATGATGGATCGCATATTCCGTGGATACAGGAAATTTACAGGTGTCTTCTTTGATGACATCCTAGTCTTCTCGAAGACTGAAGAAGAGCATAGAGCTCATTTGGCCATTGTTTTTGAAGAACTCTGTAAGCATAAACTCTTCATAAATGCAAAGAAGAGTGAGTTCTTCTTGTCAGAGATACATTATCTTGGGCATATTGTGTCCAAAGATAGAGTGCGGATGGATCCTGCAAAGATTGATGCAATTCGGAATTGGCCCCAATTGAGTTCGGTGCATGAGATCCGTAGTTTTCTTGGATTATGCTCTTACTACCGTAGGTTCATTCGGCACTTTGCATGGATTGCTTCTCCTTTGCATGATTTGACAAAGAAGAAGGCCGTGTTCAAATGGACTAATGTAGAGAGGGATGCATTCCTCAAATTGAAAGATGCAACTACTCATAGTCCAGTGTTGATCATTCCGGATTTGCAAAAGCCTTTTAGTGTGAAATGTGATGCATCTAGAAATTGTATAGAAGCTGTTCTTAATCAAGAGGGACATGCCATGGCTTATGAGAGCCGTAGATTGCATGATGCAGAGCTATCTCTTGGCATTTATGAGAAAGAGCTCTTGGCTATAATTCATGCCCTTACTATATGGAAACATTATCTTCTTGGGGCTGATTTCACTGTGAAGACAGACCACCAGAGTTTGAGGTATTTTCTTACCCAAACTAAGCTTTCAAAGAAGCATATGAGGATGGCCAATTTCCTCTCTATGTTTCATTTTCAGATCTTGCACACCCCAGGAAAGAAGAATGTAGTGGCCGATGCATTGTTACGAAAGCTATATGTAGCAGCTATCTCGGTTGCCTCTCATGGGGACTTGTCTGCCATGCGTGATTTGTATCATACGGATGCTGATTTTGCCACTATTTGGACTGATTTGATGGCTGGTCATGCATATGCCTCATATGTGAACAAAGAGGGTTATCTCATGAAAGATAATTGCCTATGTGTGGCGTTTGACATGAGGCAAAAGGTTTTGGATGAGTGCCATGCTCCTCCATATGCTGGTCATAAAGGCATAATGCCTACTACGCACATGATTGAGCGGTATTTCTTTTGGCCAGGTATGCGGAAAGCATTGCCTATTCCCACACAGCCATGGGAAAGTATTACAATGGATTTCATTATGGACTTGCCACGGACCCAACAAGGTAATGATGCAATTTGGACAATTGTGGACAGGTTTAGCAAGCAAGCTCACTTCTTGCTGGTCAAAAAGACCATCAAAGCTGAGCATATGGTTAAAATATATCTTGCACAAGTGTTTAAGCATCATGGAATGCCGAAGTCCATTGTGGGGGATAGAGATCCCAGGACTACAAGTCTCTTTTGGTGGGCCTTATTTGATAATATGGGCACCAAATTGGACTTTTCTTCAGCTTATCACCCTCAAACAGATGGGCAAAGTGAGGCTGCAAATTCAGCCGTGTTGGATCTCTTGAAATGTTATGTGGCGGATCAGAAGTCTTCTTGGAAGAAGTACTTACCGCTTGTGGAATTTGCATACAACAACACGGTACATGCATCTACGGGAAAGGCCCCGTTTGAGATTGTTTATGGTAAAGTGGTTTTGCCACCCATCCTTCGCACAAAGGATGAGATATTTACAACAGCTGATGAGTATGTAAGAGACTTGGATATTGCTTTTGCTCAGGTGCGGACAGCCATTGCAAGGTCACAAGACAAGCATAAAAAGGCTCCGACAAGCATAGAAGGCAATTGGATGTTAAAGAGAATGATTAGGTATTGCTGAAATTTGAGAAAGCAAGACTTGCAAAGAGGCAATTGGATGTTAAAGAGAATGATTAGGTATTGCTGAAATTTGAGAAAGCAAGACTTGCAAAGAGGCCTGGCAAAGAGGGTGCATATCCTAAGCTTGCAACCAGGTACTATGGGCCTTTTCGAGTGATCGAGAAGATCAATGAAGTGGCATTCAGATTGGCATTACCTAGTCATTGGCACATACACGATGCTTTTCATGTGAGTCTCCTTTGCAAGTATGTAAGACCGGATTCCAGTGAAACAGTCATTGAGGATCCACCAGAAGTGGATGAGCTTGAGGAGATCTTGCAGCCAGAGCAGATTGTGTATCAAAGGAACGCAAGCTTGCTATAGGCAAAGTTGTCAGGCGTTACCTTGTGAAGTTTAAGAACTATCTTCCCATTGATGCTAAATGGATAGATGAAGAGTTCTTCAAAGATTGCCTGCATGTGCTACAGACATATTTGGATGCTTTTCAGTTGCGGACAACTGTTTAGAAGCCGGGGGGGATGTCACCATTTGGCCACCCAATCGGTCCACCCGTGCTTTCTCATCATGTATGTACATTGGACTGGTGTCCATGGTGAAAGAGTGCACAGAGCGGAAGCAGAGTGGCACTATAATGTGGTGAACAGAGAGTGCAAGAGAGAGAGAGATATGGAGAACACTATGCTGAATATACTGAAGCAAAACAGTCCCAAGTAAGAGACTACAAGTCTCATAAGTGAGGGAGCAAAATATGTACAAGACTGAATGAGAAAAGAGAGGCCACCATCCACTATTTATAGTAGGGGAAGGCTGGGCGACTGGAGCTGCAAAACAGGCCGACTGGAGCTACTAGACAAGGCCGACTGGAAAATGCCAGAAGCGCTGGGAAAAATCCCACAAAAATACTAGAAAAAGGGGTGGCCAGCCCACAAGCAAGGGCCATGCAAAAGGGACCAAAAGGGCACCAGAAATGGGCAGAAACTGGGGATGAATGTGCTAACAGCTAAACATAACTCCGAGAAGCCGAAGAAGTCATCCTCTGTCAAAGACAAAAGAAAGCAGCAACAACAGGTACCAGGAAAGCTCCACAAGCAATGTCCATAGCAACTCAGCTACAAAAGTAACAGAACAAGCTGCCAGGTACACTGTTCTTCTAGAAGAGAACAACCACGTAGGTTGCGTCGTGCTGCTCCAAATATCAGTGCCAAACCCAAATATAAACACAGTGTCACAGGAATCCCTAGAAGCCTGTAGCTCCAAGAAGATAATACCCTCAAAAGAAATAGAGTCCATCTGCTCCAACGCTGTACCAAGAGTAGCCAAATGCTGTATAATAGCACCCTCCTCGAAGGTCGGCATCGCCAGATGTAAGAACTCAACTGCCCCCTCTGAAAACTAATGTCGGGACTCCACAGGCCCCCAACCAAATCCAAATCCCAATCCTTCAATCCCTAGAAGTACCATTGTGCCCCAGGCATGGTCACGAACACACCTAACCACAATCCAGAATCCTCACACAAAGTTAGAGGAAGAGGAACATCCACTGTAGTGGTAATTGAAGTAGTAGTAGCCTCTTCAATAGCATCACACAGCGTAGAAGCAGGCTCCTCCATAGAAGGCGAAGGGACTAGCAACACATCCTGGTTACTGGTTGACGAAGAAAGAATCGGAGGCGAAGCAATAGAAGAAAAATCCCACTCAGAAGAAGCTGTGAGCAAGGATAGCCCACTATCTTCCTCAAAAACATTACCAGAGATATCATCCTGGCAAGGAGAAGTATGCACAGAAACTGAAGGCAGGGAAACAAGTGAGCAAAACTGGCCCACTATCCTTCACTGCAAGAACATCTCCAAAAGAAGTATCCATAAGATCACTGGCTGCAGAGCACCCAGAAGCAGAAAGCATCTGCCGATCACTGGCATCACCATACAGGTCACAAAGCAACTGCCACACATAGAAAGTAGAAGCATCATCAGGAGCATAGATGAAGTGTCGAAGAACCGATTCCTGACAATTCAAGAGGAGAAAGCCATAGATCTGTCCGTCAGTCTTCCTCCACCGACACACATCCTCCGCAGAGGCAAGGTCCGACAAGCACCGATTCTTGTACGAGAGAAACTCCATCAAACCATACTCCCTGAGAATAGAAGTAACCTGCAACTTCCATGACTGAAAGTTACCACCATCCAACTTGTCTGCCTCGTCAAGGAAATAACAAGAGAGTGGTACGGGAGCCAAATCTCAAGTTGTCATCATTGTTCCAATCAATAGAACCAACCCTCATAAGATAAAAATTGTCCAAATCAGAAAACGTTGATATAGGGTCTTTTCTCCCACCAAAACGTAGCCCTAAGAGGCTAGACAGCACCCGAGAATATGCTATAAGAGGGTGCGAGAGGGAAAGGCAACAACAAGGACACTAGCTTGGGCTCTCCTCAAGAAAATGCACAATCTCTGAAGAAGAAGTATCCTCCACAGGTACCAAGGGTGCCACCAAAGCCTGAAACACCACAGACCCCCTCTGCAAAGGGAAAAGCCCACTGGAGAGGAAAACGCAGCACACAGAAGGCTGTTGTCCTGAAAAAAAACAGGCTGCCTATGTCCAATCTTCACGTGGAAAAGAAAACGCTGATCAAAGAGTACCTGATGGCTGTGTTGGTGAAGCCGAACTATAGGCGAAAAGACCAGCAGGTGCTGTCCAGAAAACGCAACAGCAAAGGGCTGCAAATCCGAGAGAAAACGCAGAGGAGAGGGTGCTGAAAACAGTGCTGAAACTGGGTCGCTAAACCGGGAGCGATGATACCATGAAAGAGTGCACAGAGCGGAGGCAGAGTGGCACTAGAATGTGCTGAACAAAGAGTGCAAGAGAGAGAGAGAGATATGGAGAACACTATGCTGAATATACTGAAGCAAAACAGTCCCAAGCAAGAAACTAAAAGTCTCATAAGTGAGGAAGCAAAACATGTACAAGACTGAATGAGAAAAGAGAGGCCAGCACCCACTATTTATAGTAGGGGAAGGCTAGCCGACTGGAGCTGCAAAACAGGCCGACTAGAGCTACTGGACAAGGCCGATTGGAAAATGTCATAAGAGCTGGGAAAAATCCTAGAAAAATACTAGAAAAAGGGGTGGCTAGTCCACAAGCAAGGGCCATGCAAAAGGGACCAAAAGGGCACCATAAATGGGCAGAAACTGGGGATGAATGTGCTAACACATGGCAGTTGTATATGCCGAGGATTGATGCCACCCATGTGATACTGTGGACTTGGCTTTCCGATGGGACTTGTGCCTCTGTGTACATGCCCGGAAATGCCTGGTGGATTGGTGTTCCATTGGGTCTCGTACTTTGTGTACGTGCCTAGAGCACATCTATTTTGGTACAATCTCATGAAGAGGGATTGTCCATACCAATGCTACATTGCATAGCATCTTTATGTGCTTGAAATTGCATGCTGTTTTCATGCTTGCTTGACCAATGTGTAGTTCCGGGTAAGGGGACGCCCGGCCGCGAACCGTGTGTGAAACTGTCTGCTGTCTGACAAGGTTATGTGGCATGTGACAGGTGGTAAGTATCGGTCATAAACCTGGCCTTAGGAGCTAGCACTAATTTGTAAGTGAGTGTGTACACACTTCATTAAGTTTTGGGCGACCAAAACTCACTTATAAATTATAACCAGCCTCGTGTTCACACACATTGATGTCCCGAGGTGGACATATCCCAATGTCCACCGCCTAGACCTTATCCCCTTTGTACAAAGAAAGTAACCAGCCATGTGTCCACTCTAGCTTGCTCCACAAAGCACCTGCCTACCACCTACACTGGACAACTCACCACCTCACTCCTCCTCCTCTCTCTAGAGATTGGCACCTCCTTCATGACGACTGTTGGGCTGCATTTTTTGCACTTTCTCCTTCCCAACTCCATTTTCCAAGCTTGCTAAGGTGTTTCTCAAGCTTCCAAGAGTGTTTCTGGATGCTAATCACTCTCATACAAACTCCCAATGACTGAAATTCAGCAAAACAGCTCTCTTTATTGCTGTAATTTCTGGTCTTTTTGCTGAAAACCCTAATTTCAGCCCTCCTTTCTCAAGTTGAACCATAGGGGAAGCTTTCCCAAGGTTTCCTTCATCCTCCTGAAGACTTTTGTCGGCGCGAAGAAATGCGACAAATCGAAGATCTCAACACTCCAAGGACTTCCATGGCGAAGACTTCCGCTGTCAAATCGACTCTACTTGCTATTGGTAAGCTTTTATGCTTAAATATGGGAGCAAGTAGCAGGAGGGAGGAACCAAATTACAAGATCACATACCCTGTGTAGTGTTCTCTTGTCCTACGTGCTCTCTTGCAGATTGTTGTTGCTACCATGTGTTGGTGGAACAATAGAGAGCAGATGGTAGGAAACATGGGCACTTGAGAGAGTAGTGTGGATTGCAAGTCTACATCGACAACCACTTGTTTGCAATACTGTATTCATATGCATTGGTATGGAAATCTGGTCAGAAATGCCCATGACACTATGTACTTGATTCTCCCAAGATCAATATACTTTATTTGAGGGAGGGGTCGGGCGTTCCGGCTCATTGTGTGTCTCTTGTCAATTCAGCAATTTACTTCTTGTATTTGAGCAAGTGTCCATCAAATCTTAGTGTATTTAAGTGTATTGATTAGCATTGTGTTCAACCAAGTTACAATCAACGTGCTGGGAATGAAGCTATGGCTGGTGTCAGTTAGTCTTGCAGAAGCAACTTTGTCGGCATGTTTGAATGCAACACCAAATTGTTTTATGTGAAGGCAAACATGGTGTCGATCAAGCCTCCAGCAAAGAAAAGCTAGGAATGAAGCTATGTCTGGTGTTGTCAGATCGTCTTGCAGAAGCAATTTTGTCAGCATATATGAATGCAGCACCATATCATTTTACGCTGGGCACAGATTCTCCCATCAGAGGTGTGCACTCTAATCTACCTATGTGCATGCCTAACAATTGTTGTTACTCAGGCCTTTGTCCCTTATCAAATAGGGCTCACAAGTGGCCAACAGTTGCCTAATCTCAGTTCCCAGTAGTACAATGCATGCATTATCACCCAAACCAAATAAGCATTGCAGTGCTTCTGGACTAGTAGACAGAGAGACTTGATATCAATCTGATGACAGCCAGCAAACCAATAAGAAGAGCTAGCAGCCTTATTTGGACTTGCTCAGAAAAAAGTCATTAGATCAGAGCATTTCTCACATAATCTGAGCAAGAGACATGGTGTTAAGGCAGATAATATCGAAGGGGCGCCATGCCCAAGACCCTAACGACCATGGAACTGAAAGGGATTATGTAAGGCCAGGGGCCCTAGAAGAAAATAAAACCCTAAACCATAAGTGACTTTGCAGCTAAGTCCCCATTCAAACACAACAGTATATTTCAAAAGATCCTGGTACTACAACGACTATAATGATTGTTCTCTCTCTGTTCATTCACAAGTTCAAAACACACATTTCTGCTCTAAGATTTGTTTTGACATGAGAAAATGGAAGCAGAACATATTAGCATGGCAAGCACTTTGCCATACTGGTTGAGCGTGATCAGATGCACAACTCAAGTTTGATTACATGTAATATGAATGTACCATAGAATGGGTATGATACACATCCATGACATCACACAGCACAGTGTCTAAGAAAACATCATGGATGAGTGTCGGCACATTAGATAATCCACAGTTCATATACAAAGAGCTAAGAGCTCACAGGAATATAGGGTTAAACTTTAACACAGTAATACCTGCCTTTATTTTGGCAGCTTTCTCAACAAATTTCAGCAATTGAAAGGGTTCAATGAGCGTGTAAATTAAAAAACATTTGAGTGAAGGGAACATTACATCGATGGTTGGAGAAAGCTCTGCATGCCTTGGCCAAAACTCAGTTGTGCCAAATCCCGCGTGCTATTAGCCATTGGACCTCCCCACCATGCCTTCTCGCTTCTTGTGATGGCACTGTGCAAGCTGGGATGTGAAGATCGATGGTGGAGTTGGGCTGCAAAAGGAACACGACAGCTCTTTCTCTATTCACCCTTTGGGCCTTTGCAAGCGGATTTGATCTATAAATTAAAGCAATGCTGTCTGTGGCGAGAAAAGGCCAGAATTGGGCAGACCCGAGGGCGACTAGAAGACGGGCAGTTTTGCAACTGTTTTTTCTGCACCGAAAACAGAAATTTGAACGCTGATTTCAGAAGCCCACAGAACTCTTCTCGGGTCTACTTGCTACTGAGAGAGTGAAATTGGGTGGGCGCAACGGGCGGAAAAACAGACGGATAGGAATTGCCCAACAGCGTTCAACAGATAAAAACGAGAATTAGAAGCCCCAACTAGCATGGCCAAGCTGAACTGAAGCTCCTGGCTATGGCGGGCAAGCTCTTTTTTTTTTTTGTTTCCTGCTAGAACTGATGACGAGAGGACGACGACGATCTCGGCTTCATTTATCCTCCTTTTTCCGCAAATTATAAAATACCCACTATTGCCCATTTCTTTAAAACACTTTAATGCCACATTTTCCACTTTTTTTGCTTTTTTCACGAAAATTAAAAGTTTATTTCACCAATCGCACCTTTTTTTCAAACACCAAAATTTAAATTTTATTTCACCATACTGTTTGCCCAAAACAATTTTTTTTTCAATCTAAGCACCCTTTAAAAACCCAAATAAATGTTTTTTAAAAAAGACCCATGTTTCCAAAAACTCCCAAAATGCAGTAATATTTTCCACTTTTTTTGAAACGCCAAAATTAAAGTTTATTTCTTGCCCAAAACAATTTATACCCCTTTTTTTTCAATTTAAGCACCCTTGAAGAACCCAAATAATGATTTTTTTAAAAGACCATGTTTCCAAAATGCAATAATATTTTCCACTCGTTTTGGACCTTATTTTAAAAACCCAATAATTAAATAAAAGAGGAATTGTTTTCCCTCATATATTTCCTTTAAAAACCCGAATTAAATTTTCCATTTTCGTGCGGGTCTGACATCAACAATCGGTCTACTGTCAATCATATCCTTCCACGTGTCGTCTGACCACGTCAACAATTGCCGAGAATCGATAATAATTAGCACACTCATGAACTCCGTTTTTTGCGATCGAATCTCGCGGCTTGATTTCTTGACTTTCTGTGTTCATTTTTTATGTCATTTTATTTTTTATGTGATTTTTTTATATGTGGCCCATTTTTTTAATATCAACCTGTGGCCCATTTTTTAATACCAATGTGCCCACATTTTACAAACCAACGTGGTTTCATGGTAGAACCTCGTATCCCCCCACCCCAAGGTAGCACACATGGGCCCCTCCATATGTTTTTTTTTTTTTTACCAGCTTACATGTAATGTGGGCTACATTCGTCGACAATTGTCGTGCCCGTTTTATTAGCCATCATGTGTCGATCGATTCTCTCTCTCTCTATGTGTGTTTGTGTGTATTGTCATCGTGCCCATTTTATATATATATATATAGAGAGAGAGAGAGAGAGTCAATCATATATAAATATATATATATTATTGCCGTGCTCGTTTTATTAATCGCCCTTCTCTCTCTCTCTCTCTCTCTCTCTCTCTCTCTCTCTCTCTCTCTCTCACACACACACACACACACACATCAGTATTACCTTGTTTTGGTCTCATGGGCCATCTCGGCCTTTAGGAGACGTTAATCTCTCTCTCTCTCTCTCTCTCTCTCTCTCTCTCTCTCTCTCTCTCTCTCTCTCTCTCTCTCTCTCTCTCTCTCTCTCTCTCTCTCTCTCTCTCCACGAAGACACTGCAGGATGGAAGAAATTGCAAAGTCGGTCACATCGCACCCATTTTGCAATTGGGTTGCTGACATGATATTTTTCAATGGTGACCTTGCCAATTGGCCGAGTGGGGAAATTTTGCAACTTGTAATGGAATAAGTTGTCAATTACACAAGAGAACGCAAACAAGCTCAGCTTCAAGAGAAGAAGGTTGTAGTTTGGATGGATGGAAAAAGCCTTCAGGTCATTTGAGTGAAACTTTGGGGTCGCTTTGAACTTGAAAGATGGCTATTCATGATAACGTTGAAAAGTAGTGTTTATGTGATGCATGGGATTTCCCTCACTCGAAACATGGTATAAACTTAGACTAGGTGTAAGTGGGCCAAAGCATTGGTCCCCTCTTTCTAATGCCATTTGAGTAGCTATGCATGTTTAACTTTTTGCCAACAATTAAAAAAAGAGGTGAATTACATAATGCATTCATCTCGTTTTTACATGGTCTTTAGTCCTTGTCTATCATATCACCTCGCCTCTCCCCCCCTCCCCCCCCCAAAAAAAACAAAAAAGAAGTCCAAGGTCACATGTATCACTAATTTACAACTTGGAGAGTTCTTCTAGAAAAGAAATTGATCGAGAAATACTATCAGTGGAGTTATTTGCCTTCATCAAAGAGAATTTTCACATTATGCCCTTCACTAATAATGCTTAGCTTCATTGAGTTCACACCACCACCACAATTCCTTCGGTGATTATATGGTTAGCTGAGCAAACCTTCTCGTCGTTACTATTTCTTAAGCTACGGTCATCATTTTTAAATAAAAAAGAAAAAAGAGGCAATGCCAAAGGATGGCAATGTTTGTAAGCAAATGATGTAGTACAAAATTATTAAAATCTAGTAAAATGCAAATTTCATGTGAACACTATAACTTTACAAGCAAACAAAACCTACTCCCATCTTCAAAACACTTTCATCAAAAATATATTGTACTACAACTACAATGTGCCTAAGTTGCAAGATGTCCACTCTCTCTCTCTCTCTCTCTCTCTCTCTCTCTCTCTCTCTCTCTCTCTCTCTCTCTCTCTCTCTCTCTCTCTCTCTCTCACACACACACACACACACACAAGCACACGCACATAGAGAATGTATGTGTGCATATGTCTTGTGTGTGTGCACGTGCACATGGGTGCAAGTGTGTGTGTGTGGGCACACACATGTGCGTGCATTTGTGTGTCTGTAACTTGCTAAGAGACAGGAAGTAACTCTAAGAATGGCCATGTAGCACATCACATGCTAGTAACTACAATGACCACCAATCATTTTCTTGACTATATCATTAGACGAAGTTTACATCATGTGCCATAATATAGCATATGTTATTATAATAATCTCTCTCTCTCTCTCTCTCTCTCTCTCTCTCTCTCTCTCTCTCTCTCTCACACACACACACACACACACACACACACACTTACATTGGTCACATGCTACTTTAAGATGGGTGTTACTAATTCAAATCTTACCAACCATGCACATGTGCAATAACATGTTTTCAAATACCATTTTGTTCTTGAGCTATTGCGCACGAGTTACATCCACTGTGAAACTTTACACACATTCATATGAGCCCACAATTGGATTGCGTATAGCAACCAATGCAGTGAGACATAATCCTTTAAAGGGGTCCACAACATGGGAATAGAAGTTTGATCCTGTTCACTACTTTTTTCCAAGCCCTTGTGGGATGTGCTTGTCACCTTTTTCACAAAGGCTAGACGGACCTAACATATATTATGCATATCACTAGTAGTTTGTGGGCCAAATGGTTTGACGACCAACTCGCTCCATTAGCTATGGTAGAAAGTTTTAATCTCTACCACCCACAATTAATTTATCTCCTCGTGTGACAAAGTGGGAAAATTTTGTTAACTCGTATGCTCTTACTCAGGTGTTCAAACGATAGCCACAATTTTGAATGGTTTCCTCTCCACACTTCATATTTAAATTTATATGAAAGTGTTAAAAGTTAATATATAATATGTTTCATTATTTTCAAACTTCCTAAGAACATGTACATGATTTTGCTTTGGCAAACATGTAATTTGAGTTCAAGAAATCCTCATGCATATTTTCATTTTCAATCTCAATCTTGTCTAGAAGGACAAAATCATAATCATCAATATGCATTCAATCTCCTCAAGCTTATCAACAAAACCACACTTTCTTATTCTTATTAGTTTATAATTTTTTAAGGCGCTTAGGTCCCTTTGAAGAGAGCAGATTCTTTACATTTTAAAAAAATATTTTAAAGATGCTTAGGTCTCTTTGTAGAGAAGAAAATTCTTTATTACAAATATTTTAAAAAAAATCCTCTCTAGTAGAAATGAACATTGTATAGTTTTTGACTCGTAAAAGTGAAGGGAAAAATATGATGTAATGGCCTTGTTTAAAAATTGTTATCCTTCATAAATTAAAATGATAGAGTTCACATGAAATTTGTAGTTTAATAAAATAAAATATATATTTTTTGGCTAATATAATGTCCTTGTTGCATTTTTATAGTCACTTTTTTTTCTAGAGATGAACTTTCTCCAAGCTTTTAATAGTAATGGAGGGATTCTTATATAAGTCTCAAGACTGTTTTTTAAATCATAAGAATCCTTTTTCCTCAAAATTACCTTGAAAATAATGGATGCACCCATTTGTGTTTGGTCATATTGCCGTCCCTACTGCTACCACTACTAGACTTTGTTTGTATAACAAAGATGTTAAAACACAATGAACACATGTTTGCCAAGCTACTTATTACAACTACACAGAGCAATTGTAAAGGGTACAACTTAACCAATTAAAAGCTTAAATTATAACAGCTCTTCATCAACATATGTATATTTTACCTAAATTCATTAGGTGGAATGCTTGAATCCAAGAAACCAAAATAAAATATCCATTAGTATAAACATGAACTTTTTTAAGTGTATTTATATATATTACTTTAGAGTCTACTATACACTTTATTTTGGGAAATGTGGCGATAAAGGGGGAGCATAGTCCTTTGGATAGTTGTATGTTGTACAATTGATTTATACTAAGGCTATTTATAAATTTGAAGTAAGACTTGAAAGTAGACGTGAGAAAGCTGTCCAAGACTCACATGGAAAGTGCTAGTCACTTGTTATGTTCTAGTCACATGGGTAGTACCATGGAGTGTAAGATATGTGCATCATTAATTCTTATGAAGCTATTTAAGGATGTACTTGGGTTGGGATCTCTATATTTTTAGAGGAAAGCATGATTGGATGATATTTTGAGTCTTATCCTGTGTACTTTATTCATTCTCATGGCCTTGATCTAGTTTTGCAAATTTCACGTCTAATCCACCATGATTTTGTGCATGGTATCAAAGCCAAAATTCTTATGATCCTCAACACTTAGAAAAATAAGGAGATTAGTAGTGGATCTAGTTTTATAATGATTAACGTGAAATTAGGAGTTACCTTAAGATTAAAAATTTCACCCTAAGGGAAGTTTAGCATAAATGGAGTCTTTTTGATCCAAACCCCCTAAGCATATGTAGCAGATGACTAAGAGAGAGAGGAAAAAAAAAGTTGGTGACCTTGTTTAAATCAACAACCTTAACACGTAGCTCAGACTCCCCAAAGTTTTATGTAAGAAATACACTCTAAAGATAGCACCATATGAAGAACTCCATAACCACCAACTTTGTGCACTCTTCTTAGAGTGGGCGCACAATAAGTAAAGTTGACCAACCTCTAAGAGCTTTGTCTTATCTCCATCGGGGTAACCTCAATACAAGACAAACCCCCCTGTTTTTTTTTCAATACTTATAGCACCGTGTTGCCTAACAACATATGAAGAACTCCATAACCACTAATTTTGTGCACTCTTCTTAGGGTCAGCTCCTAGAGGCAATAATAAGTAAATTCAACCAACCTCTAAGGGCTTTGCCTTATCTCCATTGGGTAGCCTCAATACAAGACAAACCCCCTTAGTTTCTTTCAATAGTTGTAGCACCCCACTTTTTGTCCTCTAAGACCCTACCCCTTCGTGTGCAGCATTTATATAATAACGCCTTTCCATAGATGATGACTCCTAACCATGTGCCTTATAAGACCTCTCACTTCATAATGGCCACTCTTTTATTTCCAAAGTTAAGGCGAGATGGTTTCTACACATGGTGAATGAAAATCAAGCTCTTTTCCATGGCAAAAAGTGTGTGGGGCATTCTAGATGGGGGAGACAGGTGGTGAAATGCTCAAAAAGTGTGTGGGGCATTCTAAATGGGGGAGATAAAACGCTCAATTGTGAAAAAATTCATGGAAAATGTGTAATAGAAAAGTATTATCAACCATTTCATTAGGGCTCTCAAATGCATCTATACTTCACATTGAAACCAAATCACGGGGGCATGGGGAAGTTGTTAAAACATTTAATGCTAAAGAAAATTCTTTAAAAATAGTTTTAAAGAAATTTTTTTTTTTTGCTTACAAATGGAATTTCATGAATCCTCCTATGTAAATCATTAATACACATGAAAAGTATTGTGTATTGTGTAATTGTAACAACATGCAAGTGTGGATGCACCATTATATTAAAGATGTAATAGCACAATAATCTTGACAAGCATGCCAATAGGATTTGGAGCACTTGTATCAACCCTCAAGAGTTTACTAAATTTGGAGAAGTTGAATCAACCCTCAAGAAATTACTAAATCCAGATTCAATGGAATTCAAGCAACGCTCATATGTGAGGAGATCAGCATCCCCAATGGGAACTTTTGCATCGCCTCGAAGAAGACATTCTTCCACAAAAACACTAAAACGATAAAGCAAAAGTGTCAATGCTATGGGAAAGCGAGACACTTCGTAAAATATTGATAGAAAATGAATAATGGATATGGTTTTGGTGCCAATTTCATGCAAGAAGACATGGAAAAGGCATCTCTTCATAATGAAGAAAATGCAAGCATATGTTCTAAATGTGTTGTGCAGAGCATAGTTCCATTCTCTAGCTCTGATTGATGTTGGGGGCAACCTTAGTGTGAGACATAAGGCATTAGGTGGTTCGTGTTTAGTCTCATGAGCTTGAAGCATAGGCCCTAGCACGTGCCAACGTAAGGGAATCATTCCCCATGCGTGGAGTGTTAGAAATGCAGTGATGGAGGGAGCATAGTTTTTTGAATAAGTTCTATATTGGTATTTTTCTTTAAAACTGGGAGCAAGAGTGGATGTGAAAAAGGCGTAGATGCCATGGAGTCTAAGATATGTTGAAATTAGAGCATTGTGATGAGCTATGGTGGATTAGATACTAGAATCAACATCATTAACAAAGTGATTAGCAAATAATTAAGATGTAATTAGTGAGTAATTAGCAAATAGCTTAATGTAGGCATGGATAATCAAAAACTAGCAAATTCTCATTAGGGCAATGCCTCAATTTATAGAGCTTACATCAAGCATCAAATCCCACTGATTTCTCCATGATTCACTCCACCTCTTTTCCCTGATTCTCTCCACCTCTTCACTTTTCCCAGAATATCTCCACACTTCCTAAATCTCCTCATGCTACCCTTTATTCTCTCCCAGTAGATTCTTCTCACCTTTTCACAGGTTCTCTTACATTTACTCGTTCTCTTTTACAGCCTCTAACCAAGGGCTTGTTCCCGCACACACCCTATTCACTTGTATATTTCAACACCTCCCCTCAAGTGAATACTCCTAGTACACCTAGACCCTATACCAAGTTTGCCTCCCCTTACTTAATAGTCCGCGACCAGTGTCTACACCTCCCCTCAAGTTAACTTAGCACACCTGGACCTTGTACCAAGTTTTTCTCTTACTTGATAGCCCGCGCCCAGTGCCTCAAGTCCCTAAACTCCATAGTCCTTTTGACACTCTCTCTCTCTATGTGTTCAAGGCTACTATAAGTGCCCGCAACAACCTTGACTAAAGTGCTCACACATACATCTATCTACCACGTGGCCTACATCATCGGTGGCTCAGAGGTGGTTTTACTTTGTTGGGGCAGGTTACATTGGGTTGTGGGGTCTCTCTCTCTCTCTCTCTCTCTCATAGATTTTCACATGGCTCCTCACTCTTTGGAGCCTCACATCTTCTCTTTTCTTAGTCTTCTTGTCGTGGCAGCTTCTCTTGACACGTCCATGTCTTCCTCAAGCTTTTCTTCTAGATCTTCTTGGTGTGATCTTCCTCTTGGAAGGAGATGTTTTTTTCATGGCTGGGGCCATGAGCTTGTCCGTCAGGTCTTTTTGCTCCATGTGAGCAGCATGTTTAAATGTTTTGTTGATAGTTCCTTTGGGTTTTTGATGTTTATCTTGTGTCATTATGCAATGCAAATCCAAATTTATGCAGGAGGTCTTACCTCTTGCCTTATTTTGGACAAGGGCAGTGTCTGATCCCATATTTACACTGATGCAATGTGCCCAATACATAATGCGTATAGCATTCATTCTTATGCACATTCCCATATGCAACTTTGGCTGTGAATAATCTTGATTTCGAGTGAGATTTACAGGCATTAACCAAGGGTTAAATGCAAAATGATGATTATCAAAATTTTATCAGCATAATTTTACAAATTACATTAAATCAAGGGTAACCAATTTGTATGGAATGGTTGGAGTATCAAACCAACTCCGAATTGCAATCTATAGTTATAGGGATCTGTATTAGATATCTAATGGTTAATTTGAACCCTCAATTGCACCAAAATATAGTGATTAGTATTGATTAATCACTGATTAGCAAATTAATCCACTGTTTTGTGTGCAAAAAATAGAGTATGCGGGAGTCCAGATCTGGTGCCTTAGACTTCAAATGAGCTCAAATGCTTTCAAAGCCATCAATAGCAATGAGTCTAGTAGAGGATTAAGCCAAGAAACACAAGATTTGACAATATTGAAAGCTTAATCTCTGTTTTACCAAAGTCACCTGTAGATTTGATGAAGAGCTTGGATCTCACTGTAGACAATAAAATTGAATTCTGTCTTCACCAGCTTATAGAGCATGCTTGAAAACCCCCGGGGCTAAGAGGAATTAGAGCAATTTGATTTGATGAAGTGGGATTTCTGATTTGCTGTGCAGAAAAACGGAGCTTGATAAAAACGCGATTTCTCTTCATCCGGTTGGCGGTTGCGCTTCTGATTTGATTGGCTAGAGTAGCAATGAGTTGGTTATCTATGGCTAGAAGGGTTTGGGCTAATTTTATGTGTGCAAGGAGAGGGAGCTCCTCCACTGGCTGGGGTACAGAGGCTAGTTGAAAAAAGAGGAAAAATTATAATTTTCTACTAATCCTAATTAGCCAAAATAATTAGCAAGATAATGAGCTCACAAAATGATGGATTCTAGGCATGGCTCTCATACCATGTTGAAATTAGAGCATTGTGATGAGCTATGGTGGATCAAATACTAGAATTAACATCATTAACAAAGTGATTAGCAAATTAAGATGTAATTAAAGTAATTAGCTAATAGCTTAATATAGGCATGGATAATCAAAAACCAACAAATTCTCACTAGGGCAATGCCTCAATTTATAGAGCTTACATCAAGCATCAAATCCCACTGATTTCTCCATGATTCACTCCACCTCTTTTCCCTGATTCTCTCCACCTCTTCACTTTTCCCAGAATACCTCCACACTTCCCAGAATACCTCCCAGAATATCTCCACACTTCCTAAATCTTCTCATGCTACCCTTTATTCTCTCCCAGTAGATTCTTCTCACCTTTTCAGGTTCTCTTACATTTACTCATTCTCTTTTACAGCCTCTAACCAAGGGCTTGTTCCCGCACACACCCTATTCACTTGTATATTTCAACAAGATATGTGTGGTGGTGGCAATAAAGCTCATGAAGCTTTTCAAAGGATGTACTTGTTGGGATCTCTCTCTTTTGAGTAAACACCATGATTAACATTATGATTATGATGTTATGAGTCTTACCTTGTGTACTTATTTGTTCTTATGGCCCTTGATCTACGTTTGCTAATATCAAGCCAAGTCTATACCATTTGAAAATACATATGATAATACTCTCTCTCTCTCCCTCCCTCCTTCACTCCTCTCTCTCTCTCTCTCTCTCTCTCTCTCTCTCTCTCTCTCTCTCTCTCTCTCTCTCTCGGCAAGCCCTTATTATGGAATTTAAGTGCAGTTATAATGATATTCACTTTCTCCACCTGCACTAGCATCAAGCCTTTTAGTTAACATGGATGAGCTCCTCTTATATGACTTTCATGGGTGAATTGTGAATACAAGACCTAGGACAAATTTAGCTCCTCACAATGTCCCTCATACGACTTCAGGAATACAAGACCTAGGGAGCCTATTTATAGTTTTCTAGGTTGATCAACTAGACAAGTGGACCACGTAACATTTGTGTCCACACATGAATGTCCATTGGCCATGCTCAAGCATCCAAGTCCACCAAATTCGGCTTATACAAATCTCTATCCACATGCCCAAGCTTGTTAATGCATATAGGATTACACCCCACTAGACATGTAAACATGCAGGACTTTAGACTATCTTTTAATTGTTTCCCAAAGTAGCCAACAACTTGGGAGATATCTATCACAAATCTTAGCACACTTACTTCAACACCCCTCTCATCTTTATGGTTGTGAAATTAATGTAGATACAAATCACCTTCAACACCCCTCTCATCTTTATGGTTGTGAAATTTAATGTAGATACAAATCACCTTCTCTAATGGATGCTAGTGAGTGTATATGAGTGGTTTAAGGTGAAATGAGAGATGAGGATCCGTAGTCCAATGCAATGGTGTGAAAACACTCACAGGAGAAACGGTGATGGAAACTGCTATCCAAGGAGATGTGGAGCTCTTGAAGCAGTTTGCTCAAGCTCGGCCATTAGAAAAATCCCCAAGACGGTTATAACTTGCTAAGGTAATCTCTTGGTTGTGAATATGTTTCTAGGAGAGGCCAAAGCAGGCAATTACAGTGATTTGATGCATTATAGTTGATTATGTTATCATTTCCAATAATTAGTCTAGATCAAGTTTATATCAAGGGTTTCCTTCTGGTATTGCTTCTTGAAGCAGGTGTGAAACTCATTTTAGACATGCTTGTTCTACTCAAACTACAAAAATGCATTTTTTTCACATTTTTTTGTGAGTTTAAAGATTTTTTAAAGGATCAAGTATGTTTGCTCACATTGACTAAGTTCACGTGTGTTGACTTATGTCTCTAGACTTGCATCTCTAGGCTTACATTTTGGTCTCCAAGATCGCATCTGTAGGCTCACGTACTTTATATATGAAATAGGCCCACCTTGGGATCACAATTGTATGAAATAGGACTATCTTTGGCATAAAATTTTATGTACTAGGCCTATATCAAGGTTGGTTGCTACACGTCCTAATATTGCCTTTGCTGTGGGAGCGGTTAGCAGGTACATGGCAAACCTTGGCAAGAAGCATTGGGAAGCAGTGAAAGGTATTATGAGATACCTCAAGGGCACAAGGGATTTGTGCATCTGCTTTGGTAAGCAGAACGCATCTGTTGTTGGCTTTACGGATGCAGACTATGCTGGACATGCGGACAACAGGAAGTCCACTTCAGGGTATGTGTTTACCTTCACAAGGGGATCTGTCTCTTGGATATCCAAGGTGTAGAAGTGTGTTGCACTGTCTACTACAGAGGCAGAGTATGTGGTTGCCAGTGAGGCATGCAAAGAGGCCTTATGGTTGTCACGCTTGGTTGCTGAGCTTGGTATCACTAAGGTTCCTGTCCTCCATTGTGATAGTCAGAGTGCTATCATGTTAGCACGGAACCCTATCTTTCATGCAAAGATAAAACACATACAGGTGAAGTATCATTTCATCAGGGAAGTACTTGACAGCAAGAGCATTGAGCTAGTCAAGGTATATACTGATGAGGATAACCCTACAGACCTTCTCACGAAGGGTCTTCCAGCAGAGCGGTTTGCCCATTGCCGGGGTAGATGATGGGAGTTGGAGAGGTATAGATTTTCAACTCTATACATACTTAGACTTAGCTGATTCTTTCCCTCTTTCTTTAGGCATGTTGCCTTTACGGGGGAGGTTGTTGGGAATAAAGGGCCACCGTGCCTGCCTAGTGTCTGGGCACCCTTTGGGGTTGTACCATTATTCATATACCTATCTGGAAAACCTTAGAGGGACATCATCATTGTACCCACATACTGTGTCTCTTGCTATCACATTTCCCTTTCTGCTGTGATTTGCCTCTAGTATGCAAAGCACTGGAAGACTTACTAGATGCATTGTTCTGTCGATTATTTCTTCCATGAGCATATAACTCTCTACATCAGAGTATAGCAGCATAGCATTTGAGTTGCTCATAGCTGTCCTAAAAGTATCCCCGCTTTCAAGTAGAGTGTATAACAGAAAGGTAGCCTTGAACTCATCATCAATATTGAACTTCAAGGCAGCCAGCTAGCTGAAAATAGAATTAAACTCACTGAGGTGAGTAGACATGGCAGTGCCCTATTCCAGGCACAAAATCCATCAGTTTCTTCAGACTTTACTTTGGAGCACTCTTCTGAGCATACAACTCTTCCAGTCTCGTCCACTAGCATAGGCAGTGTCCAATCCCTCTATGTTAAACAACAAAGAGTCTGCAACAACTGACAGTTCAATGGTAGAGCGTGCAAGCTCATCCAGATCATCCCAATCGTCTTGTGCTATGTCGGCTGGTCGTACTCCCTTCGTCTTGATAGGCTTCACCTGTTCTTCTACACCAAGACATTGTAGCACTACTTTTGCCAAATTGCAAAGTTATGTGCCCCTTCAAGCTTCTTGATGTGCAAAAAGATGGCTGCTGTCACTTACAACCCAAAATGACAAGAGATGTCAACCCAAAACAAACCTAACTTGTCACACAAGTGACCAAGAAGAGATGCAGAAAACCAACCAGCAGTATACTTCCAGATCTTAGTTCTGGTTATTGATCATATTTCAGCATAACAGTGACATTTCAGACTAGCAACATGCATATAGACATCACCAAATAGCAGCAGACAAGTCTAGGCACAAACTGCCTGCAAATGGTCTCTGCTGTTCACAGTGTACAACAGCAAGATGTCTGCACAAACTGATCCATTTTCAGCTCAAAAATGAGGCATAACACATATCCAATCACTGCTCAAGCATGTGACTTAATGTCAGTACCAAAACCGTGGCTTTATGAGCTTCACCGAGAGCATACAACCCAACCAAAAATCACTTATAGGTATGGTACCTACTGCCTGCAATTTTCCAACAACCAAGACAATTTTCCCGAGCTCCAAATTAGGCTTAAAACATCCCCAAAGTCATCTCCAGATAATTGGCATTCATGATATGCATGTACAATACATTAGTAGCATCCAAAATCTAATCCAAAGGCAATAGGTATGTCATTCACTGTCAAAATGACATTCAGCCCCTGTTATTATAGCATACAAAACCCTGTGTAAATTGAGTAAAATCTTAGCTAAAATTAGGCCAAATGCACCTCAGGTCAAAGACATAACACCTCCCAATGTATTTGCATCATGTAAGCATGTGTGGTGGCATCCAATGAGCACAACCATTGAGCAATGACAGCTCAAAATAGAGATTTCCCTCTCAATTCCAGCATGCTACCTTTGTTTTACAGCCAATGCTTGAGAGTGGAAAGCTCCAAAGACCAATGACAGTACCTAAGATCAATGCTAGGCACCCAATTTGTCTTCTACCTGAGCATATGAGTCACCAATGAGCTGCCAAGCTGAGATGTAAGTCTGTTGTTGCAGACATGTGAACAGTTTATGGGCTGCACCACCTGGCTATGTAGAAGTTGAGGAACAACCAATAACCACTCCAATACCTTTGCCCAATGTCAAAACCTGCAGATGAGTGTCCTTGAGCTGCCCTGATGGAGGAGATGTTAAGAAAGCTGAAAAAAAACATTCTTTGATGCTGTTTATAGTAGGCGCAACCTGCGTGAGCTGCTTGCTGCTCCAAGAAAGCCATGCGAGGCTGCTTGACAAGGTAGGGACCAAGAAGAATGTCCCAAGAAGCCCTCAAACAAAGCTCCAGACAAGCTGAGATAAACAAAGCTTCAAAATGTGAAGCTATGATAAGGCTACCTCATGAAGAGAAGACCATGACTGCCATTGTCCTGTAAGCCTTGAAATGTGTGCTGCAGAAGCAATGCCGACGAGCTCCTCTGTCTAGATGTCTCGCTCTGATACGAGTTTGAAGTGCACGGACCACGGAGTGCAGAGCTTCAATGGATACAGCAATGCAGGTAGAGAGAGAGAGACAGAGACAGAGACACAATATGTGGGTACAATGATGATGTACCTCTAAGGTTTTTCAGATAGGTATATGAATAATGGTACAACCCCGAAGGGTGCCCAGACACTAGGCGGGCACGGTGGCCCTTTATTCCCAACAATTTATATGATAAGAAAATTCTTAAAGGACATGAGTAGGTATGTGTCTTTAAGGTAGTAATAATTGGTTAATATAATATTAGGTATACTCACCTCTAGACTCACATCTCTTGACTCACGTTTCTTGACTCACAAGTCACATGTCTAGGTACATGGCTCATGGCTCATGGCTCACAAGTCCAAGTTCATGGCTTATATCTTTGGGCTCACGTTTCTTAACTCACAACTCACATGTCTAGGTACATGGCTTACATGTGTTGACTCGTGCATTTGACACATCTTCTTTTGCGGGGCTGTTTTGGGCTCCTAACCTGAGAGCTCGTTTGGCCTGGTTTTTATAGTTTTTTGAGGTTTTTTAGATTGGAGAAGGAGTGATTAAGAATCTTAATCCTAGTTAATGGTTTTTATATAAGTAATTAAGTATTTTTTTTATTGGTTTTACATGCTTCTAAGCTACCAATTCAAATAATGCATTAAAAAATATGAAATACATGAATAAAAATTGATTATCCTACTCTAATCCAAAATTAATGGAGTGTAATGGTCATGTTTCCACTCCTAATTATAATTTCTAAGCTAATCCTTGACTCAAAGAAATGAAATCTAATCTTGAAATCTAACCCTCTTAGGCTCCAATTTCATACAAATTACTAAAGGAACCATGGTTTTTTCCTACTAATAGATGAAAATAGAATGCCCTAACGTAAATAAACATCAATGAAGGATCAAAAGCAACAAATGACTCCAAAATTGTATGTTTTACATCGGGTAATATTAGGTCACCCTAATAGCTTGGAATGGATAGATAAATAGAGCTAAGCCCTAGCCCTGCTTAATCATTTGTCTTGCCTTAAAGCTACAGACTACAACTTCCCTATGTGGGTGTGCTAGCCTGTTCGTTGCGTCCTCAATATGTTGTCTATAAAAATACTCCTTTGCCAAGGGGGGTGAAGGGAGGTCTATCTATGCCTAAATGGAGGCAACAAGAGATGGTCCTTTGTAATGGTTCTCTCTCATAAAAGACAGGGGAAGAAGAAGCTAATGGAAGAGGGAAACCTACAATCAAACCTATCTAAACAAGCATCCTTCTAGCATATAAGAATCCAATGGCATAAAATCAAGCAAGAAGAGGAGAGTTCACAAGAAAATTATAGCAAGGAATGGTTGGATTGTGCTTATTGTAAAAAATGACTTATATATATATATGAATGACTAGTTTTCACACTAGACCAACAAAACTTAAAAATGGTTCGGCCTCTATTACTAGTCTTAAGCAACTATGTATACGAAATGTGTAGACTTTCCCTATTTGACATTAAGCATATGGTAAGGCTACTTTATACATTCCACCATCGTCTTGTAAAAGATAAGTGTCCATTCGAGTATGCACGATAGAAAAGCGCCTTATAATTATAGGTCAGGTGGGTGAAACCATGTTAACCTATAGAGTGGTTGATAGGAAGGAAAAAAAATTTGACAACACAAGAAGAAACTAAAAGATGGTGAAATAGAGACCAACTCAAGAGAACTAGAGAACTAGACATAAGCAAGAAAAGGAAGAGCGGAGACTAGCTGACAATCAAAGAAGAAAATTAAGAAATTAGAATAAAAGCAAGACCACAAAGTATGTGAGATACTTGGAAATTGGAAGTGATTAATGTATGGAGATGATGCAAGATTTGGAGAGAAAATTAACAAATTAGAATAAAAGAAAGACCACAATATGTGAGATAATTGGAAATTGAAAGTGATTAATGTAGAGGTATACCAAACAACGAGCGGGCGGGAACGAGCAAGACAAAGTCCGAGAAAACCCCGTCATTTCAAACAGAGTGTACATTGCATTTTGCCCATGATAACATGGCCATCATGGCCATGCTAATAGAGAGGACTTTATAGTAGTTATGCATGCTATATGTCTACTTTATATAATAGTAAAATGGTGATCATGTGTATTCTATCAACAAAGCTTGCCCTTAGAGCTTATGGGTGGCCTACCTCAAAACCCCATGATGCCGACATTAATGAGATCCTCTGCCTTGTTGATCAATGGATGCACTTCATGGCCATGTAAGTTGTAGTAGTTGTGATAATCCTCTCTCTCTCTCTCTCTCTCTCTCTCTCTCTCTCTCTCTCTCTCTCTCTCTCTCTCTCTCTCTCTCTCTCTCTCTTGCAAATGGCTTTTTTCAATGGTGGTTGTACCCTCTGAAGCTGCACTTTCCACCCCCACAGCTAGAGCACCCATGCAAAGAATGTGCCCATTTTTAAAGGAATTGAAATTTCAAGTTCCTAATGGAATAGGATGAGGAGCAAGATGTGCATACACTTGACTCCATCCATCCAAGTCAACACTACACTACTACAGGAAAATGCTATGCATGTATCATCCATGTACTGGGGCAAGTCGCAAGTCTACCCTTTGGAGGTCGAGTGCGCGAGCAAGCTTTGCAGGCCCCAAAAAAGGCATCCCAACCTTTTAGGACCTACTCAAGGAGTTGTAAATCTCTAGCGGCCCTAGGAACTAATGGCATTAGGATTGAAAAAAAACACGACAAGAGCTGTAGGTGCCACCAGGAAGGGCCTATATGGAGATGTACGTGAAATATTTCCAAGAGCGCAACTCATCAAAGTGTTTGGGGTGTAGGTGTAAGGGGTTATGGGAGCCAGTGTGAGGAGGTTAAGAACGATCAGGGAGTAGGCATTGAGGTTGTAGACATAAAGTACGACAAGCATCTCTAGGGCATCTGAAACAAAGGAGGCCTCTTGTGTTGCTGTTGTTGCAACCATGAATTCAACTAGGCAGTAAAGGCCAATAGAGCAGGAACCCCCCCAAGGCTGACACGATGGGCAAGGGGCACGATGTGAGGAAAGGCAGTAGAGATCTAAGTTCCCGTGGGTGGTGTCATAGGCGATCAACTCTTGGGTGAAGGGGAGGCCACCCAACACCTTCCTCTCCATCAAAATCTAACATATCTTTACATTGTTGTCATTGTCTGAGTAGTAGAGAGTAGTAGAAGACCAAGCTTGCAGAAAGGCCCATGAGCGCAACAGAGCTAGTTCCAGGACTTGCCATGCGTAGGTTGCAAGGCTTGGAGAGAGGCAGCATCGACGCAGCCTCTTTCCAAGTGATCTTGGGCATTCTTTAATTTAATCATACATGAATTGAAGCTGACGAATTTCTAATGGACAACAAATTGAAGGTGACGTCGAGGCCTACGTATATTGTCTTTGACGTATATTGAAGGTGACGTTGAGACCTATGGACTATAGGATATTGTCTTTTAAAAAATCCCAGAATGAGGCCATGTTGGCGCGGCCTTGTTTCCAGGATTTTTTAAAAGACAGTATCCTATCGTCCATAGGTCTAAAATAGCCCAAAACGAGGGCGTGCTGGTGCGGCCTCGTTTCGATCTTTTTTTAAAGTACAATATCCTATTATCCATAGGTCTCAATGTCACCTTAAATTCGTTGCCCTCTCCTCTATCTATCGCAAGCTTCTATCCTTGCCTTCAAGCGCCTCAAATACTGGAAAGCCAGGATCTGTAGAGCATTCGCATTCTCCAATGACATTTCAGAAGGAAGGGGGTCTTCTGCTTTAGAATTTGCTGGAACCGGCAACATTCCGAGCTCTCTTAGCCTAGCATGCCAACCTTCAAAATATCCATTTCATGGTTCTGAGACATCCCACATGCTGCTACTTGGGGCTAGACTGTACTTGCTAAGGTCAGCATTTAGTATCCCTAGGCTATAGAATAGCTCTATTACCATTTTGGTTTTACGTCATAGTCTATGTGAATGTGCAGAGCATCTTCTCCCTCATCCAACATTGGTATCAGAGCAATGTCATCAACGTTTAACTATGTTCGCATTCAGTTGTCATCTTTATCACCGCTAACGTTCACGCTTGCTCTCACCTTGACTCTTGCTAATGGCCTTGATGCCTTCCTCTTTAGCATGGCCACCTATTGGTTTTCTTAGTAAGCTCTTGATCTCGGATTTTTGCCTTCTCTGTACATTGATCAATTTCCTCTAGGCTATCGTACATTCAGTCCAACCCCACACATTAGCACTACACTCAGCTCAAGCTTTCAGAAGCCTTTGGCATTGGATTTTGGTATCCGTTGAGTTATGTTGTTTCTACTATTGTTGTTGTTGTACTAGCTTTTGGTTTTTTACATTGGACTTCAGCATCCGTTAATTTAGCCCAATAAGCCATTCAGCTTTCCATTTGGCATTGGACTTCTGTGCCTATCAATTCTTCTTGTTCAGCCATTAAGTTATGTTTATTAGCTTGGCCTAGTCAGCATATCAACCTTGGGCTTCCCTGAGTCAGCACTTGCACATTCAACATTCAGCTTTAGCCTCAGTTGTACTTGATGATTAATCAAATATTTAGCTGCTTTCGTCGGTTTTACCCTGTCAGCAATTGAACCTTTGTCTTTTAGCTCTATCGGCATCAGACTTTCCTCATCCATTAGTTGTATGACGACTTTTCTAGTCAGTTGTTCAGCATTTGGCTTTCCTCATTTAGCCATTCTACTTCAGGCATTTTGCATTCAAGAATTTGACTTCAGCGTGCTTTACATCAGCTATTTTAGTCAGCTTTTTCCGAGTCAGCCAACGTTTGGCTTTCCTTATTCAGCTAATCTACTTCAGGCATTCCACATTGCAGCATTCTGCTTCAACTATTGAGCGATTTCGGCTTCAGCTTTGAGCATTCTGACGCTTGTCTTATGACATTCAGCATTTGGCTTAGGCTTAAGCTATTTAGCCATTTGGTTTTAAGCTTTCAGCCATTCAGCTTCAGCTTTCAGCTATTCATCCATTCGACTTCAGTTTTTAGCCATTTAGCCGTTCGGCGCTTCAACTTTCAGCCATGTAACCATTCGGTTTCAACAATCAGCTTTCAACCAAGGCATTTAGCATTTAGCTTTTAGCCATCAGTGTTCAGCATTTGATTATGGCATCCAATTCAGCAGTCAGCTTTAAATGCTTGTGGCATTTGGCATTCAACTTTTAGCCATCAGCGTTCAGCATTTGATTGCATCAGCAGATAGCTTTCAGTCCTTCATCAACATTCAGTAGTTACTCGGGGTTACTTCCTTGGTCAAAATTACCCCATTGGTCAGGTTTACCCATTCAGCAATTGCCTTTTCTACTTAAGTCATCTGCATTGGGCATCCAAATTTTAATCTTCTGCCTTTGGCTTTTAGCTTCCATTAGTTAATTCAGTCAGTCGATTCAGATTAACTTTGTTTTCTGCTTTAGCGTTAAGTCCATCAGGCTAATCATGTGACGATTCTGTCTTTGGCTTCAAACTTGCTAACTCTATGTCAGCTTTGGATCTACTCACTCCAGGTTAGCATTCAGATTTGGTGACTCCATGTTAGCATCAGATCTTCTGATTCCTCATCAACTTCGGATTTGTCTCTACATCAGCATTGGGCCTACTATCTCCATGATGTCAGCATCAGACCTGTTGATTCCAAGTTTGCTATATTCTTATTGATTCTCTGTCAGCTTTTGGTCAACTGATTTCAACCTACTAATTGCGCTTGCAACTTCCAACCTACAGATTGCTAATTTGGTAAGTTTGCACATGCATTGTTGAGTAGACGTTTGAGGTACTCTTAGTCACTTGAAGCTATTGCTTGTGTAAGATAATACTTCAATTTTCTCATTTCTTTGCTATGAAAAATGTCCAATGACTTAACACTCAGATGCAGTGATTATACTTCTTGTATGTCATTGTCAGTGAAGGGGGAAATACTTGTCACATGCAGGATTATCAATTAGTGTTGGTTCATTTGATGTAGAATTGCATGATGCTACTATGCCTGACATTGGTCCTAGAGATGATCAGTATTTTGAATTAGGATTTTCAGTTAGTACTATGCCTGCCATTAATCCTGATGATGATCAGTCCTTAGCTGATTTTGCTTTATCGTAGTTGTCAGCAGAGTTGTCTTTCTGGCAGTTGCATTTGAGGGGGGACACATGATATGTATTGATGTTGGTGATGTATGTGGTCACTTATGCGTTTGACTCTCGTTAGTTGTGCTATATCTTGGACACACCTATATGCAGTGCTCTTTTACTCGTTGACATGTATTACTTATGCTGAACCAACTCCTTGTTTGGGTCGCCTCACCTTTGCAACTCATTGACATGGATGCTAATGGAGTTAGACTGTTACATTAATTATATTGGTGCCTTGTCACTATGCATGATTCAAGTTTCATTACATCAATCTATGTGGGATTTCGTATCCTTTTTACATTTCCATGCTGAGAGGTTGCCTTATGCTCTCATGGTTCGGTTGGATGTATGCCCTGCTATCCCCACTTGTTAGATTTGTTCTGTCAGCCCACTACATTGATGTTTCCACCTTGTCAGCTTAGCCATTGACATAGTTATTTTTCATATGTATTGGCATTCAGCGGACATTGATAAGTTATTTTTCCACCACTGAATGCCAATAAAAAAGCCCAACTTTCCCATATTTCTCTAATGCCATGGTGGGTGATGCGTTTGTTGGATATGATGCAGTAATAACGGTGTCTCCTTAGGTGACAGCAGTGGAACATGCGTTGGCTCTGGACATGCATCTTATTCTGCTTATACCGTTCTCATTAGTTTTGCATTAAATAAGGAGTCATTTCCTTCTTTTCCTGCTTTGGAAGATGATAATCGGGTTATAACTTCTGAATTAGCCTTCTGCTCTGCTGCTGCTGAAATTCCACAAATTTAGTAGAAATTGGCCTTGATAATTTTAGCGATTTACTCATGATGTTACATCATGCATTTGCAATTGCAAACATTGGGCTTTTGCATAACCATTTGGGTATCCAATTTATACCAATTTAGGGGGACATCTAGTTTCCCCTTATCGGGCAATCTGGTGGATGCCTTATTTACAAATGTAGTACCCGTCTTGAAATTCAGTATGTAGTGTCACAGTGAGCAAATTTCTACATCGGCCCAGTTTTGGCATTGGCACTTAGTGAAGCAAAAATGCATTTTCTTTATGCTTGTTGCCTCCACTGATAGCTATTGGGCATGATGATCTGACACTCACGTGTCAATCTTGAAATTCAGTATGTAGTGTCACAGTGAGCAAATTTCTACATCGGCCCAGTTTTGGCATTAGCACTTAGTGAAGCAAAAATGCATTTTCTTTATGCTTGTTGCCTCCACTGATAGCTATTGGGCATGATGATCTGACACTCACGTGTCAATCCGTGGTAACTGTTTCCAACATAAGCCACTTCATGTTATAAATCTAAGTACAACAGAGTCTTAGCTATTCAAGAATGTGTATGGCTCTACCGCCATCAATTGGCAGCTCTTGGTAATCTTCTTCTACCACCATTTTTCCTTGATTTATGTGCCTACACAGGCTAATGTGGTAGGTGGGTTTACCTAGTTTCTGCTATACAACAAATACATGTTCACACCATTCACTTTAGGGGGTTTGTTAGCCTCCAAGTCCTTAGTGTGAATAGCTCCACATAGTTTTTATGATCATGCTACCAATAGAGAAACAACCTAGCCTATTGTAGTCTTTTTAACTTAAAGAGATGGTCAATAAGAATATTACCAATCAATCTCTCAATAATAATTATTAGGTTGGCAGGTACCAATAATTACATTGGCATAATGGCATTGGGTCTGTATGATGGATGCCAAGAATTACCAATCAAACCTCTCCTTAACAATAATTCTTAGGTTCCATTGTCATAGTGGCATTGGTTCTATATGTTAGATACCAAGAATTACTAATCAAACCTCTCCTTGACAACAATGACCACCAAGAATTACCACAATCAAACCTCTCCTTAACAACAATTACCAAAAATTCTATTAGCATAATGATATTGGTTTTATAGGTCAAGTTGAACATCATGGTGTTAATGGTCGCACCACCTTGTAGTAGGAAGTAGGCCAATAGGGTTGTTGCAGAAACTTCTCTTCCTAGTCATTACATCTAGCCTCTATGGTCTCGGTTAAGAAGGATTTTATATGTTCTCTCGGCCTGGCCATTTTCTCCAAGGTAATAGGGTGGAGACTTGTGGTGTATGACCATAAAATACTTTTTACATCATGAAGCTTATCACCTCATTGATGAAGTCTGTTCCTCTATTATCACTCACTAGTTCCAAGTGGACACCCAAGTCTAGCAATTATGCTTTCATACATGATTTTGGCTATGGATCTTGCATTGTTCCTTTTGGTCACACGATTTTCTACCCACATGTATAATAGTTCATGGGGAAGCTATCTTGTAGTGAGCCTATGTGCTTCTTCTTGTTGCAAGACTAATGAGTCCAACAAATTTGATGCATATGTGACTCGACATTCATAGCAATATCCTACAAATTCACTAGCATCACCAAATAGCGTAGGCCACCACAAGCTCATGGGGAAGCTATCTTGTAGTGAGCCTATGTGCTTCTTCTTGTTGCAAGACTAATGAGTCCAACAAATTTGATGCATATGTGACTCGACATTCATAGCAATATCCTACAAATTCACTAGCATCACCAAATAGCGTAGGCCACCACAAGCTTGATAGTATAAATTTCTTCATGGTTGTGTCTATGGCAAAATGTCCTACATCCACTCTAGAATGAGCTTGTTTTAGAATGTCAATGTACTCAAATTTTTTATGGCATCGTTTCATGGTCCCGCATCTTAGCCTAACTTATACAATTTCCCTTGATAGGGGGTTGTCTTCTTGATAAGGCATCTCCTTCTGTCCATGTTTAAGGGTATTACCTCGAGAAACCCATTGGTTAGGTAGTGTATTATCTCTTCTACACATTCGAGAACCCATTCAAGAACAACATATAGTTTGAATATTGTCATCGTTCACTCCTTCTAGCAGTTCTCCATTTGGGATGAGCGACATGTTCAACATACACATATTTTGAGGCCTTCTCCATAGTCACTATTATGAAGTCAAACTCTAGTAGGATCCCATTGATAATCCATCAGGTGAGATCCATCACATAGCATAAGGATTCTTAACAGGATATAGAAGGGCTTGATGATCCTTCGCACACAAGGCTTCTTTACAAGATATAAAAGGGCTTGATGATCTACAAAAAATATATATTTGTTTACCAACAGAAGATAATGGAAATAATTCTTGACTACATAAACCATGAAAATTCTTTCCCTCTCAAGTTATGTAGTTCTATTCTATGTTATTCAATTATCAGTGGCTAGCAAAGCTAATAGGGAAATCCATGTTATGCTCTCCGAGTTGGGCTAGCACTCACAAAGGTAGAAGCTACATGTGGAAGGGCTTAATGATCTACAAAGAAAAATAAATTTGTTTGGCATTAAAAGAGAATGGTAATACTTCTTAATTGCATAAACCATGGAAGGACTTGATGATCTATAAAGAAAATAAAATTGTTTTGCCACTAGAAGATAATGGTAGTACTTCTCCACCACATAAACCATGGGAACTCCTTCCTTGTAAGCTTATAGGTGTAGTTATGTTCTGTCATTCAATTGGTGGCAGCTAGTAAAGCTAATAGGGAAATCCATGTTATGCTCTCTAGGTTGGGCTAGCACTCATTCAGGTAAAAGCTACACATGAAAGATGATATCCCAATTGGGAGCTCACAAAATGGGTGCATTCCTTGGTCCATTCAAAAGCAATGAGTAGTTAATAAAGGGGTCTAGCTATATCAACATATTAGATTATTAATCTTCTATAGTAATAGCCATCCCATGAAAGGTTGGACACCCGTAAAGTTTGTTGATGGATGTTATGTTCTGAGACAAGGTGTGCCAAAATCACTCCATGATGTTAAACCTAGAATTGGCACTATAAAGACAAGGGATATTCCATGTTCTAAGATAAGGTGTCCCAAAATCACCCTTAAAGTTTGTTGGTGGTGGTAATTCAAGGAAGCAATATTCCATGTTCTAAGACAAGGTGTCCCAAAATCACCCTTAAAGTTTGTTGGTGGTGGTAGCTCAAGAAACGGATATTCCATGTTTTGAGATAAGGGTTACTCCATATTCTATGAGAAGGTGTCCCAAAATCACCTCTAAAGTTTGTTGATGGTAGTATCTTAAGAAAGAGTCAAACCTTGCTATCATCAGTGGATAGTCCATGTCCCAAAATCACTCCATGATGTGAAACCTAGAATTGGCACTATAGATGGTTGAGAGAGACTACATCTTTTTAAAACCCTATGTAAGCACCAAAAATGTGCTTTTCCATTTAACATTGACACAAAGGTCATCCATGAAGACTTTAAGGAATTTTCAAAGATATTACCTTGTACATTAATCTTCTAGGGGCATTAACACATAACCATATATATATATATATATATATATATATATATATATATATATATATATATATATATATATTATATATATATATATGCTTCCTTCTATTGTAAATACCATCTTGTTTTGATCCTTTAGGTCTATCTCCACTTGGTTATAACCCAAAAATCCATCCAAGAAGTTGTAGGCTTCCTTTCACACTACCCCTCAAGCACATGTCCCCTAATGTCAAGGGATAGTAGTCCTTTGCATTAACCTTTTTGAGATTAATGTGAACTCTCATCTTCCAATTTTTCTTGGGACACAATGGGGGATACTCATTATGTATGTTGTATCTCATAAATGAATCTGGCCTATTGATTTCCTCAACCATCTGGGAGTACTTGAATTGTATACTTGACCACTTCGGGAGGGACACCTTTCATGTCCGTGTACTTCCAAAGCAAAGAAAAATGTGCTTTTTCATTTAGAATTGACACAAATGTCATCCATGAAGACTTTGAGGAATTTGCAAAGATATTCCTTGTATGTTGTTCACATCAATCTTTGAAAATTTCCAAGGGCATTCGATAAGCTAAAAGACAGATCCCTATATATATATGTGCCTTTTTCTATTGTGAATAACATATTTTTTTGATCCTTTAGGTCTATCTCCACTTGGTTATAGCCCAAAAATGATGAGTGGGCTGCCTTTGTGTGTATGTATATTAATGAGGGTTCTCTGCCCTGGATAGCCCCCCTAAAATCTAAATGTAGGTATGTGTGTTTGCCTTCAGTTATGAAAGGCTTCTTTTGTTTTTCATTTATCTTGGTTAGGAGCGAGGGGGGCGACTAAGTGCTAGCCTCACTGCCTCACCATGGCATGGGAGGTGCAGATGGTGAGGTAGGGAGGATGGGGTAGGTGGTAGCAACTTCTTTTGCTTCTGGGTCTCACCACCTTCTCTTTATGAAGGGGGGATTGTTAGGATATATTGGAGCATGTATGTGTGTGAACAATCCCTTTAATGGTTGTAAGTGTGCTTTATAGTATTCACGTGTGAACCACCTCTTATAGGTGGAGCTCACATTTAATAAGGGTCAAAGGGTTTGGTATACTGAAAGGACTATATATGCAAAGGCCTTGTACTTTGTTTTAAGATCTATCAATCAAATCGTTAAAATCATCTTAAGTCGTGATCTCTCTCTCCTACCGTTTCCAGTTCTCTCTCTCTCTCTCTCTCTCTCTCTCTCTCTCTCTCTCTCTCTCTCTCTCTCTCTCTCTCTCTCTTTTCTCCAACCATGGAGCAGCACGATCCACCATAGCCCTAATCCAACATTCCTTTTCCACTACCCGCTCAAGAACATGTTCCGTGAATGCCAAGGGATACCGGTCCTTTGCATTAATCTTCTTGAGATTAATTTCAGCTTTCATCTTCTCATTTTTCTTGGACACTATCACAATGGGGGTACCCATTTTGTATGTTCTCTCATAAATGAATATGGCCTATCAATTTCCTCAACCATCATCCAAGAGTACTTGAAATGTATGCTTGACCACTTCGGGAGGGACACCTTTCATGTTAGTGTACTTCTAAGCAAAAGAAGTCTTGGAACTCTATAATTAGATCAATAGGTACTCAACCAATTACATATTAGGGTTCTCAATAGTGTGAACCCAACTAAATGAGCTGGCACTATAACTATGCCAGTATCTAGAATGGCTGTCACATAGCCTGTCATCCCACTAGCCGCATATCACCCATGATCTCACCAACCATGCCAGTGGTGTAAGTGTGGGGCCTATCCCCCACGCGGGTCATCAGTGTCCACCGCCTCACTAGATGAGCTCGATATCTCAACACTCCCCCTCGAGCTCAACTCCATCTCATGTACACCAAGCGAAACCCTGAATCTGTGGAGCTTCTTTGTACCCAATGCTTTGGTGAAGATGTCAGTGACCTGATCCTGTGTGTTGACATAAACAAGGTCGTCTCCTGCCAAAAACAAGGTCGTCTCCTGCTGCCAAAACCTTCTCTCTGACAAAATGGTAGTGGACCTCTATATGCTTCGTGCGAGCATGAAAAACTGGGTTCCTGGACAACTGTATATACTACTAATGTTGTCACAGAAAATGACAACTTGTCTATCCACTGATAGACCCAAATCTGTAAGTAGCTTTCTCAACCAAGCTGCCTCACAGGCTGCCATAGCAGTACCTCTGTACTCGGCCTCTGTAGTACTAGATAGAGCAACCGTAGGCTACTTCTTGGTTCTCCAAGTCATAGCAGCACTCCCCAAAGAAAACATGAAGCCACTAGTAGATCTTCTATTTGAGATACTACGAGCCCAATCAGCATCTATGTACCCATGTACACATATCTCTGTCCCAGTTTCATAAAATAGTCCACAATGCAAAGAAGACCTCACATATCTCAGTATGCGTCTCAATGCATCCAAATGCGGCTTCCGAGAAACCTGCATAAACTGACTCACCAACCCAACAGCATAGCTCAAATCCGGCCTGGTGATCGTCATGTAGATCAAGCTTCCTACTATGCGCCTACATAGTAAGATCCTCCAAAATCTGCACTCAACTTGCCATTCTGATCCAATGGCACTGAGATAGGCTTACAGCCTGTCATACCATACTTGGAAATGTCCAAGCCATACTGTCTCTGCAGTAATCCAATACCATGTGGTAACCTAATCACCTCAATACCCAAGAAATATGTGAGCTCCCCCAAATCCTTCATCTCAAACTTCTGTCTAAGCAAGATCTTTACATCAAAGATCTCTACATCATGGTCCCCCGTAATGATCAGGTCATCTACATAGATGACAACAAGCACAACTCCTCTATCACTGTGTCTCACATACAGCGAGAAATCTGCATTAGCTACATGAAAGCCAATAGTGACAAGATATTCAGAAATCTTGTCAGACCATGCTCTTGGTGCTTGTCAACAGCCTCATCAATTCATGTGGGCTCTACAACCTGTACAACTTTTGTCATGTATGCATAGTGATGTGCCACATAACCATCATAGGTAAACCTCTACACAGGATTCTTCACTCTTCCAGATCTTCCCAGCTTTACATTCATGGCTTCCATAACCTTCTTTACACCAGGTGTTCTCATAGCTGGTATCCCAAGCTCCTCTCATCAAGGCTCATCTTTGAGCCACTAGACTCTCCATCAACATGAGAATGCCCTGCAGAAATGTCAGGCATACTAAGGGGCTCAACCACTTTCTCTGTGCCTTTATGTGATGATGTACTAATCATATTTGCAGGACTGGTATTATGACGCAGCCTCCTGTCACTCCATGGTCTATCAACTGAACCACTAGATGAGGACTCTCCTGGTCCACTCAAAGGCTGTGATTGCTGACTTGTATTCTGTACAACCACATTTCCACTCACATCAGCCCCAACAGTTTCTTTTTCAGCAGCATACCAGCTGTCATCTCATCAAAAACAACATCCCTGCTTACCCTCAACTCACGTGTAGCAGGGTTATAACACCTGTATCCCTTTTGCTCAAGGGAATATCCAATAAACACACATTTTTTAGCTTTTGGATCCAGCTTAGTTCTCAGCTCATCTGGCACATGCACATATGCAATGCATCCAAAGACTTTCAGATGAGACAAATCAGGTTTTCTGCCAGTAAACCTCTCCTCTGGAGTTACATCATGTATGGCTGCAGTTGGAGTCCTGTTCATGATGTAAACTGCTGTAGATACAGCCTCAGCCCAATAGCTATGCGGCATATTCTTCTCTTCCATCAATGCTCGTGCAATCTCATCAATGTGCCTGTTTTTTCGCTCAGCAACTCCATTTTGCTACGGAGTGTATCTGCATGTAAACTATCTTCAAATACCATTCTTCTTCAGAAATTCAGAGAACTCATTGGAGAAGTACTCTCCCCCTCCATCTGACCTTAGGCACTTTACATATTTCCCTGTTTGCTTTTCAACCATAACTCTGAAATTCTGAAAATGAGTAAACACCTCACCCTTCTCCTTCATGAAGTATACCCACACTTTCCTTGTGTGGTCATCAATAAATGTCACATAATACCTGCAGCCTTCCATAGACATGGTCTTCGTAGGATCCCATACATCTGAATGCACAACATCTAGTGCATTTCTGCTCACATTTCTGTTACGTGGAAATACATGCTTTGTTTGCTTTCCAAATTGACATTATTCACATATTTTCTGCATACCTTCAACTTTAAACTTTGGCAACCCTATCACAATTCCTTTAGTCTACATAGACTTCATTCTCTGCAAATTCACATGTCCAATTCTTTTATGCCAAATGTCTGTGTCTGCAACCATTCCTGAACCATTTGCAAACATCGCAGCACTCATTTCAGGCATGTCTACATTCAACGTGAACATTCTGCCCACTCTGTTGCCTTTTGCAACTAACCTGCACTTGTCTTTGAAATCTTCAACATAACACCCATCAGGGTTAAACCGAACCTGCAAACCCTGCTCAATCATCTGGCCAACTGAAACCAGATTCTTTGTTATGTTCGGAACATGAAGTACATCTATGAAGTACATCTACAAGGTACTTCACTTTGCCATCCTGCATAGACAATGGCACATCTCCAACATGGGCAATTGGATGAGCAGTGTCATCCCTTGTTTCCACAAAACCTGTCATTTCAAGGTTTTTCATCTCCTGGAACCATCCCCATGACTTGTCATGTGGTTCAAAGCACCTAAATCAACGTACCATACATCATCTTTATGTGCTGCTTCAACATTTTCAGACATGGCATTAACGATGTGCTGCATAACAAACAACCTTTCATTATCCTCATTGTTTCTACTGCTCGAGGATGCATAGTTGTTTTGCTGTAATTTCCCATTTTGCATGTCAGCTTGCTTCTTATAACAATCTGCCTTGCACATGTCTAGGCTTACCACAATAAAAGCATCCACGTGTATCATTATACTACCTTTGCCAATTTCCACGACCTCTTTGACTCCCTTTGCCTCTGAATTTGCCTCTTCCACCTGTGTGTTGTTGTTGTTGTGAATTCTGGGACTGTTGTTGTTGTTGCTACTGACCATAATTCTAATTACCTGTTCGGCCACCTCCTTGGCCGCATCCACAGCCTCCTCTACCTCGTCCTCTTCCTGAACTTGTGTAGAAGGCCTGTTGCTCTGAACTGTTTTTGTTTTGTGAAGAATGTTAGTCTTCACCCAAGCTCTTCTCTTCTATAATCAACATAGACACCAAATCTGTGAAATTGGGAATGTTTTCTCGAGTCTGAAGAGACGTCTTGAACACCTTGTATTGTGGCCCGAGACCACGTAGAGAGACTTCCACCTTATCATCATCATCTATTGAAACACCAATAGATGCAAGGGATTCCACAATACCCTTTATCTTCAATGCATAGTCATTCACAGACATACTCTTTTTCTCCATAATATGTTCATTCTTCAACTGTATCTTTCATGCCTTGGTATTCGTTTCATAGAGTTTTACCAAGGTGTCCCACGCCTCCTTGGTGGACTTGGCATCCTATATGTGCCCAATCATGGTGTCTTGTATACTAATAGATGTATACTGATAGAGACCAATACATAACTTTTCTGGCTCCTTGGTTCCAATCCTTGAACTCTTTCACATCTGCAGCAGTCGGATTGATCTCCGATATCTCCCATGCCTCTTCATGCTCACCTTCTATGTAGTCCCAGTAACCCTTTCCCATCAAGAAATTTGTCAACCTGAACCTCCAAGCATGGAAGTTATTCTTATCAAGCTTCTCAGCAACAATCTGGTTTATGCCATCATTTGACATCTTGCCAGACAACACACAAATTTACCAGAAACAGCACTCTGGTTTCTCCTGCACAAACTACTGTATTTTCTGCTGCGGTACTGTACTACTACACTCAAATGTCACAACCCCAGTGACCTCAATGTGCATACATACACCCAACTGTTGACCTCCTTGCAGCACACACAATGTCTGCACAACCAATATGTCTTCCTGCAGTTCTTAAAACAGAGTTCTGCAGAGAATCGATGACTTACCCGTCGCAATGCTCGAAATCACCTAATTTCTGAAAAACGGAGGTCAAGAAAGCTCCTCAATCAGAGATCGTTTGCAGGTGCCTCCGTAGAGCTCCCAACAAGGGTGTAGTTGAAGCTCTTACCCTCATACCGCTTCTTGTGCTTCTCTTGCTTGCACCACAGCCCTTAGCATGAACCAGGCTCTGATACCATGAAAAGATACAGGGAGAAAAGAGCTTGAGCTCTTGCAAGCACACACACACACTCACAAAACCCTAAAAGAGAACACACAAGGTGAGAGGCTAAAAATCTTCTTGTTCTTCACACAACACTCAACACACCATATACAAAGATAAGAGTACACACCATATGAAAAGGTACTCAACCAAATATATACTAGGGTTCTCTATAGTGTGAACCCAACTAAATGAGCTGGCACTATAACTATGCCAGTCTCTAGAATGGCTCACACAGCCTATCATCCCACTGGCCGCATATCACCCATGATCTCACCAACCATGCCAGTGGTGTAAGTGTGGGGCCTATCCCCCAGGCGGGTCATCAGTGTCCACCGCCTCACTAGATGAGCTCGATATCTCAACATAGATAAAATCTAGGGGTAGGAGCCTCCTCCTTAGAGCGTTCAGCTCCAAGGTGTAATAGTAAAAATTTTGAGGCGCTCATGGTAATAGTAAAAATCTTAAGGTGCTACGCTCGTGGTTCAATCCACTACTTTAGTGTGGATATGGCACTCGAGCGTAGACTAGGTACAACATGTCCAACTGGGGTGCTAAAATAATACTAGGGAGAATAACTATGAAGGTTTGGCTCATAAAGAGGATGTTAGGATCCCCCTAGGATGTTAGGATCCCCCTAGGATGTGTCCTATTTTGAAACTTCTTGTCACTATGGATGAAATCTAGGGGGTAGGAGCCTGCTACCAGATCTCTCAACTCCAAGGTGCAATGGTACAAATCCTGAGGTTCCACCAGCTGCTCTAGCATCTGCTCCAAAGCTTAAAAAATTTAAATAGTTTATGCCACAGAGTGGGAGCACGGACTCCTTTACCTCCTCCTAGTACCAGTCCAAATACTTCGGACATTTTTGCTTTTAGTTTTTCCTTCTATTGAATACTTTGGACATTTTTTATTTTATCTCCTCCTACTCCCAATGCAAATAATATGGACGTTTTTGCTTTAAATCCTCCTTGGCCACACCAATGGATCTTGGGGTAAATGCTTTATTTTATCTCCTCCTACTCCCAATGCAAATAATATGGACGTTTTTGCTTTAAATCCTCCTTGGCCACACCAATGGATCTTGGGGTAAATGCTTTGGGTTTCTTCTATGAAGCCTCCTTGGCTAAAGCCAATGGATCTTGGGGTAAATTTCGATGTTTCTACTATGAAGCCTCCTTGGCCGATGTTAGTGGATCTTGGGGTACTTTGGATGTCTCTGCAATGAAGCCTTCTTGGCTGAAGCTAGTGGATCTTGGGGTAAATGCTTATAAGCTAGCAGGGTGAATGATTTTGAGCTGCCAAGGTGAATGCTTTTGAGTTGGCAGGGCCAAAGGCTCCCAAAGGGTGTTGATGTAGCTATGGTTTATGGGTGGGAGAGGGAATTGCTTCCTCCATGCACCATATTATGGCCAGCCACTTCAAGCTATGAAGCTGGGTACATAGCAGCTTTTACAACAACTGTGGAGTGTGTTTGGCTTAGACGCTTTTTGGAGGATCTTGTCGTTGGAGTAATCCCCCACCTTTATCTTCATTAATTGACACAGTGCATTGGCCATTGCGAGGAACCCAATGTTTGATGCTCGCACAAACCGCATTGAGGTGCATTATCATTATGCTAGGGAGGGGCTCATTTAAGGAGATATTAGTCGAGCTTATGTCTTTACACACAAAAATCTGGCAAATATGTTCACGAAGGCTCTCTCATGAGAGAAGTTAGAAGCTTTTTGCCAAGCTCTGGGCTTATTCTCCATTTGGGATCAGCTACATGATATATGTACATGTTCACATCATCACTATATGGGGATATTTGTAGCCATTTATATGGTAGCGATGTGTGGACGTAAGCTAATAATGGGCTAGGACACTTTTTCCCTCCTTATGAGGTTTTTTCTCCTAAGCGTGTGTACATGCTCTTATGAGTGAGTGTGCAAGTGACCTTATCATGTTACTTCACTTGTAATTCACTCATTCTGATCAGTATACTTTGAGTGTTGTGCTTCTTTGTATCTCTACTTACTTGCTGTATCATTTGTGTATATGTTGTTACCTTTATCTCCACTCCAACAGGTGTGTCTTCACATTACAAATATTTCTTAGAGACTATATCAACAATGGCTATATTTTTTACTTCAGTGTATTAGCAGATGTATTACAATATGTACCATAAGATGGTGGTGTAGACATACAAGTGCTAAGTAGTACTGCTAGGGATATAGATTTAGTGCAACTCTTTTGAGGAGTCTTATTCATGATTCTGCTAGGGATATAGATTTAGTGCAACTCTTTTGAGGAGTCTTATTCATGATTCTGCTTTATTCCTTCAAGGTGTGTTGGCATATCAGCTTAGATGGATCACAATTAGCAGAGTATCTTACCTCAAGCATTTCTTGAGTACATTCTAATGCACGGGTGATACACACACACACACACCCATGCATTAGAATGTACTCAAGAAATGCTTGAGATAAGATACTTTGCTTTGCTCTCATTGAAATAGTATTGAGACTATTTTATTTCTTTGTAGCCATGGACTCTATTGTTCTAATGTACATGCCACTGTGTATTGTGTAAACAAAGAACTTTATGAATGTAAACATAAACTATAAATGGTCCTTTAATATTTACGATAATGCGAATGAAAAAAAGGGTATTTGCATGCTAGTAGGACATTAAAAGTGTTTTCATAAACTTAGGGACAATGGTTGATGTGCATAGATCTTTGATAAAATAAGGTTAATGGTTGATGGGTCCACACTTTATTTAAATAGACATGTCGATTGTTGTTGATAGGTCCACACATTCTTTAAAAAAGGTTGGATAACTTATACACAATTAGGACCAAATTGTAAAAAACATATGGACAATTAGAGAAGAAGGGCACCTCTATGGATGGTTCCCTTGAACAACCTAATTAGAGAAGAAAGGAACCTATATGTATGGTGCTCATCGGACAATTAGAGAAGAAGGGAACATATGTGCATGGTGCCCACCTAGACAACCCGATTTGGCAAGAGTAATCCCAAAAATGAGTTTCCTAATTGGGAAACCCTAATTTAATCTAGAATAAATTGACTTGTGGGAAACTACAAAGTTGCTTACTTGTGAAAGCGCATCCTAGTTGGTCGACTTGTTTGAGAGCAATACCATGGTAGTAGACTGCTACACTAGCTTGGTGGGACTAGATTGACTGCATTCAGGTTATGTATAGGGCTAGTCAACTACCTTGGGGGGGAAGTAGTGTATAGGTGTTTTGGTCTGGAAATAGGTATTAGGTCATTGTTTTAAATTGGATATATAGTTCTAGGGCCTCCTACATAGCATTTGGAACTCACACCCCGTGGATTTTGATTGTGGAAAACATGCTGAAATGGACTTGTTGAGTTGTATTTAGGATTAATAACACTGGTTCATGAGCTTCTAGTAGATTTTTATTAAAGTTTCAGCATCTACAGGGTACAAGGTTTGTTGAGTACTTGCGGTGGTTGGTAAAGGACTACTCTCACTGGGAAAATAGGAGTCACCAAGGGTGTGAACCCTAGTCCCATACTCGGAGACATATGATGGGTCTAGTGAGGCATGGACCTCAAGGGTTGGTAGATTTCAATTGTTAGAGGAGGATCAGATAGTGCGAGAGATGGTTGCTCGTGGAAAATGTGTGCCAAGAACTACTCAGACTAGCCACGTATCGAATAACAATTCAAACATAAATTATTCATTTACAAAAACATGATTGAGTAAAGAGGCTATTTGAAAAAATGTAATGAAGAAAAATATTCAAGGATGAAGTGAACAAACATGAATCAACATTTTATGCAAAGAAAATGGTTTATGAAATGTGAATAAATATGAGTAAATAGTTCATACAAAGAAATTAATGTGAGAAGGTGACCAAGACATACCCACTAGGGTGGAAAAGTTTAACATTTTGTATCTATGCTAAGGAAATTCTCACACATTTAAAGAGAAACATGTATATGCTTCATTAGCATAACAGTTTTATAAAACTAGTCACTTGCACACCTTCAAACTAATAAACTAGATTATCTCAATGGCAATGTTTATTATAGATATAAAAAAACATAAAATTAGTTTGTTATTTTAAAGTCCATAAAATGGAAAATCCTACGTAATAACTCCAATGGGTTTCCAAACTTGAATTATATCAATATTAAGTAGCAAGAACTTCTCAAGTACATAAATTAGGTGTGGAACCTTTTTAATTCATAGCATGATTATTATCGTGTAAGCATGTTGAATAACCATAATCAAGATTAATGCTAAGAAGTATAGGTTACAAATATAATTATTTATGGATGTGGTTGTTTATGTTTTGTGTGTGTGTGTGTGTGCGCGCGCGCGCGCACGCGGGCACGCACGCACACACCTACATATGTGCATGCATGCACGTGCATTCATGTGTGTGTGTGTGTGTGTGTGTGTGTGTGTGTGTGAGAGAGAGAGAGAGAGAGAGAGAGAGAGAGAGAGAGAGAGAGAGAGAGAGAGAGAGAGAGAGAGAGAGAGAGAGAGAGGAAGGGAGGTTGTCATGCATAACATAGAACTTGGACTATGTCCTGTTTTGAAATCAATTTGGGAGTGTTGTAAAATTTATAGCAATCAACCTAATATAATACTTGCATGCACCTTCCTACATTTATATCCTATTTGATCTTATATATACTCTTAAAGCATGTATTCTTACTTTACATGGACAATTGCATATGAAAAAGAGATATAGTTTCAAAAAGTAACATGGGTTTTAAAAAGAACGCTGAGGAAATTAATGTAGTTTAAAAAATTATTGAATTATAAATCAGTCTTTAGCTATTTAATGTAGAGAACTAATATGGTTTTGATGTGACATCTTAACTCTTATCATAATTCAATACAACTCTTGGTGAGGTAAGACTGTTCAAATGTTAGGTAGGTAAATCATAACAAATGAATGGCTCCACATTTGATTAAGGAAAATATTCATAAATACTAATTACAACTAGCACAATGATAAATAAATGATCAAAGCTTTATTGCATATCCAATCTCGTACTTAGAAGTGTGTAAATGAGAGAAAGGAAATACATCATTTTATAGTTCCAAATAGACGCATCTAAATCATCAATTATCTCTTCGACTCTCTCAAGCATCCCTTGATTCTTACCATCAACCCATGTGCCCATGACATCATTGCTTACATTAGGAACCTGTACTCCTTTTCACCTTCTTTCATGACTTACTTTCACCAAACTTTAAATAGCATTAGGCCTTTTAGATCTTTGCACACATGATATAAGGACAATACTCTCCCTAAAACACAAGATGTCCGTCACCACAAATTTCAACACACAATACAAGGAATGCCCATTACCACAAATTTCAATACACATGCATCCAGTACAAGGAATGCCCATCACCACAGATTTCAGCACACAAGCATCAAGGACTATAGTCCTTTTATAACTCATAATGTCCCATCACCACAAATTTTAACAGGCTTTTATTTGGAACTAGTGAGAGGTGCTGCACTCATGCCACTTATGCCGCATACGTCGTACTCTCAAACCAATTGGACTTAACAAGATGAGTAATAAAAACCTTGATTTAGTAGATAATTAATAAACCAAAACCAATAATATCAATACCTTTTGACTTCTCACATGTGATGTTTGTGTCCACAAATCAAGCATAAAGTGCACTTTTAGTGAATATTTTGTTAGTATTTATACATTGAATCCCAATGGACATAGATATGGAAAAGTTTTACAAATGTAAAAATAACAAAGAAACATAATTAAAATTAACTTATTGCTAATTCTTACACACATGCACACACATGTGCGTCGTGTGCACACACATATTCATGAAAATATGTATGTATGCTAAACTAAATACTTTGTGAAAGTATGCTAGCAACCCCTATATTAATAGTTGTATACTAAAAAAATAAACATTTCTTCTTTAAACTTGGAGATCCACATATTGTGTCCTCATGTTAACTTTGAATATAGCATAGAAGAAAATTAGAATCTTTTTGTTTTAGTGCTTGTTTTGTGAAACTAAGCCAATAGAACAAACTTATACAATATGTCTTTGAGTGTAAGAAATTTTGTATAACCATGTTCAATATTCCAGCTTTTGGTAATAACGTTTATCATCCATATCATTTTTATAAGACCTTTAGAGAAAGGGAATTAATGCCATTTGTCGCTTATATTCAAAGCGATTGAGAGGATGCAAATTGTGAACTCCCCAAATCAAGTGTTGCATGCCCTTATCAATATAGCATTTGGAGATTGTGATTCGTATATGTAAGTTGATTGAAACACTGAGTGGTTTAGTTTGCTTGAACGCATCAAGGAAGTGTTTTGAAAAACAGGCATGTCCTTACCAAAGTGATATGCAAGGATTATGATTGCTCTGCGAGTTCTTTGAAACCAGTGAGAGATTTTGGTACTCGGAATAGGTTAGGTTCATAGGATGCATCCAGAGGGTCTAGAATGGATATATATATATATCTGGCAATGATTTCGATGGTGAATGCACCCCAAGTAGTAAGGATATACCTTAGGTAAGGTGATTGTAAAATGTATGGGTTTGAACTTTATTATAAGGAAGGTGGTAGAATTGGTCCCTTACACACACAGGCACACGCCCCTGCCTCTCTCACACACGCACGCACACGTCCCTTCTCTCTCTCTCTCTCTCTCGCTCTCAATACGCGCCCTCTCTCACACACACCCATCCCCCTCTCTCCACACGCCCCCTTCCCCCTCCCCGGCGCTCCAACACACGCACACACATTCTTGAGCTTCGACCACCTCCTTCTCTGTGCAAATTAGGGTTTGTGGAGCTCACATTCGTCCTTTCGCATGCAGAATTGGGGCTGTTACATGCTCCTTCACATCATTGGGAGCACGCCTCCTGTAACCAACCAGTGCCGGCTACACCCTCCGACAACCAACGGAGGTGAGTTCATCTCTGCGACACCCTCACCTCTTTCCTTACCACCCTTTCGGAAAGAAAATGTTAGCAACCGTCTTCCTTTGCAGGCCTTTCGCAATGGGTTTCCCCGGCTTTTCGAACGTTTCCGCCGGACTCTTTGCCATTCTGATGATCAACACGGCCCTCTCCATGGCTGCCGTCAAGGAGGCTCTGAAATCGGTGCTGCGAATCTTCGGAATGAGGCGAGATTCCGGCACAGAGGAGACGGACCCTGCCTTGACGCCGCTTGCGCCGGAAGAATCCATGGTAAGCTCCGGCCTTGTCCTTCCGTCCATGTGGGAAGAAATCCGTTCATCTCTCCCCGTCGCAAGCTACGATCCAGCTATGTCCGACAGCGACGAAACACTAGAGCATGCCGTACAGTGTGCCGTCTGTCTGTTGGATTTTGTAAAAGGGGATGACATCCATCTTTTGCCCCGCTGCAACCACGTGTTCCATCAAGGCTGCATAGACAAATGGCTGGACCACCAACAAACCACATGCCCACTCTGCAGATCCTCCCTCATCTCGGAAGACCTCACTTGGAGGTATCGCAGACGTGAGCAGGAGCTCGTCGAGGAGCTCATCCTCTGGTTCTCCTCCTTCCACGGCTCTGCATTCCATGGCCTCTGGTGGCAAACTTGAAAGCTGATGGCATCCCCATAGTTAGGGCCCTCTCTTGTGACTCCATAGTGCTCCTAGTGTTTAGACTTGGCGGCGAATAACCGGCCGTGCTCTAGGACTCTGCCGCCCTGTTTCGGGACCCTGATCTCATGTCCCCACTCATTCTGGAGCCTTTGAACTTATATGACCTTACCATTTCAAGTTAAAGAAACGAAGGCAGTAACCAGTTACACCCTGTAAACAATGTGTGAGCTGTAAATATATGCTTTATGTTGCCTATCGTACGTATTCCTTTTTTTCTTTGTTTAGAGTATCACAGCAGGTGCCAGGATTTTACCTGGTTGTTTCTGCAGTATAGTTGTTATTTTTTGTACTGCAGAGAGCTACAATGCAGCATAAGCAGACGAAATAAGTCTTGAGTCTGGTATCAAATTTGCACATAGGAGGCAGGTATTAATTGTGAGGTCTTTTCCTTGTTTTAAGGGGAGTGAGGAGGGGAGCGCATCATTGCTATGTGTGCCAGGAAATAGGTGGTCAAAAGCTCAAATTGACCTTGCAGCTAGCCTTTCACTTATGTATGCTGTTTTGAGTCAGAAAGCATGGTATGTAGGACATTTGTATGAATTTTATCATTGTGCAATGGTAATGATGCATAATTAATGCTCACAGTATTGAGGGCATTGTGCTTCAAACTTATGCTTTTTCTTTTTTTGTAAAAGATCTATATGGCCAGATTTCTAGGCCAATACATGCTACATCATCATCTCCTCTTTACTCAACTATCTTGAGTTTAGAGGGTATTATTTTGGACAGCCTTACCAAGAACTTCTTATGTGGTCTCATCTTTGGGACGATGTTTAGGAAAAATTTATTATCGAGATTAGCTTGGATTTCCTTCCTTTCTATGCTTCAAATCTGAATTTAGCCATGATTATCCAGAAATTCAATTTAGTAGGGCATGATCAGGTGGGTAATATAAGGCTTGACATGGTGTACTTATTACTTTCAACCTTTTTTTGGGACACATTGTCAAAACTGAACAGTTCAGTTACCATTTGGTAGCATCTTCACTTGGTACTTACAAAGTGTTTTTTTTCAAATTGATGATGATGCAATGCCCCTTTAACTGTTACAATCAATATAGTTCTTTTCCGACCCCAGAGCTTGGAGCTTGGTTTACACTGGGATAGCAAGGTCCCTACACTTGTAATCTGAACCATATTTTGCCAGGTCTGCAGTATTGGGGGAAGAAGAAAAATGTGATAATGAATATACTGGTTATCGGACAAAGGTAGCAAAATCAGTGACAGGTGCTTGTAGTAAGAGTGGGGGTTATAAAGAAGTAGCATAATGCAGTGGCAAGCCTATACAGGTTATCAATGTCTGAAGGGAAATGCAGCTGTTAGTTTTCTTTGTCCATGTGTTCCACATGGTAGGATGCAGATGCTGCTCAATCTGTGATGCAGCAATAATTGGCAGGCAATTTTCCAATAAACAGGGTGGGATCAACACTTCATGCAAAGTCTCGTCATGCACTGCCTATTTTGGAGTAGGTGATGCAAGGTGGTTAGAAACGTTAGCTACAACAGTCCATCAAGCACTTGAAAAACTGTCATACCTAATGTTATCAGGGTGTTAATGTATATAGTCTGATATGATATGATATAGTAATACAATACCTACTTCCCATTTTTAAAAAAACGATAGGTACATATCACAAGTATGGGAAGTACTGGTAAGATAAGTTACATTAAGTATGACACTATTTTTCTAATTTGAATAGTATTAAGTATAGAATATGGTATATTGAATACAATTGTATACACTGAATGTGTGCATGTGGTATGGGAAAGCATATGGGATGCCTGAATGAGGAATAGGGGCCTGTCTAGTAAGGTCTAGGACAAATAGGAATTTCAAATTTATATAGAAGCTTGTGCATTTTGTATGGCGTACTAAACACTCATGCGGTACATGTGTGCTATGCAAAGTATTGTATGGATCACGAGGTTGAGTTTGAGTACAGAATGCAGCTATTTGGTGAAGGAAATTGTGTAAAAACATGGCTAGTGCTTATTTATTATGCTTATGCTTTCCATTTCTACCACCTAAAGTGGCCAATTGGGAGCGGGTGTTCGATGTTGTGGAGGCAGAATTGTGTGAAACAAAGTTAAACTCATGGTTAGTTTTCTTTTTAATTGTCACGTGCTTCATTAATAGATGTGTGGGCTTCAATTCTTCACCCGTTGATAGGGTTGATAATCAGTGGGTACTCCATGTGAATCTTGTTTGGAGCTCCAGCAAATGGCAGCTGCGAGTCTTGATATTTGACACATCTATGTCCACAACTTGTTCCTATGAGCCTGTAACACGCAGAAGAACTGCATGTCTTAAGAACTATGCAAGAACTCAAAGACGAACAGAGAGAAAAGAGAGAGATGTTGCTGAAACAATGTTTTTTGTATGTGTATCAAGATGTGCATAGATCCTAGCCAATCATGGCCTCCAAAAGGTAACATCTATGCCTATGACCTGTCCAACCTATGAGGGATCAGATGAATACTCATTGAACTACACTTACCTATTTATAGGCTCATGGAACTACCCCTACTCGTACCCATGCCAGGTCCTTAGACAACAAATTACCAAAAATCCCATCAAAAGAACTGGTAAATGCCTAAAAGGTTCCTAATCATAGCCAAAATGGAGGTGCATGTGACATCCTCTCTTGTTGACCTTGATGACAAGAATCCAACTGATCTTGGATGATTGACATCATCCCTTTACTCCATCCTTGGCATCCTGCTCCAAAACATGGGACACTTCCGACCACTTGGATCTTGTCTTGAAAACCTTCTCTTGCAAATGTGGATTGCTCCATCTCTAATGCTATGTTATGCGTGCACTTGTTCTTCTTGTCCTCTCCTTGTACGTTTCTTGGGTTGAAGCCTTGTACGTTTCTTGGGCTGAGAGTTAGATCCCTTTTTCGAAACCTACAACCTCTTGTTCCTCCCTTCATCCTTGTACCATGGTTGTTGGGCTGAGCGGGCTTCATACCCCATGATGCCCACCTGGGGGCTCTATGACCCTTGGTTGCGCTTATTATGACACCATCGGGGTACTTGATATTGAAAAACCACATGGTTGCATTCTCCTATCTAGACCAAAAACATCCACCATTGTACTATGCGTTTTCCAAATCTGCACCAATTCTCTACGATTTCCACCAGGGTCTGATACTAATGTAACATGCGAAAGAATGGCTTGCCTTAAGAACTATGCAAAAATGCAAAGATGAACAAAGAGAAAAGAGATATATATTGCTAAAACATTGTTTTCTATATATATGTATCAAGGTGTACATAGGTCCTAGCCAATCATCACCTTCAAAAGGTAACATCTATGCCTATGACCTGTCTCACACATGAGGGATCAGATGAATAGTATTGACTAAACTGCACTTGCCTATTTATAAGCTCATGGAACTGCCCCCATCTATACCTGACCGTTGTCGGCCAGGTCTCGGACAACAAATTACCAAAAATCCCATAAAAAGAACTGGTAAATGCCTAAAAAGGCTCCTAATCGTAGCCAAAAGAGAGGGTTAAGTCCACATTTGTGCATGTGATAGAACCCATGGTAAAGACCAAGGTGAAGGTATCTGAAGCAAGTGCTTGTAAATCTTTGAAGACCAAAGGTTGCAAGTTGAAGCTGGGGTGATCCAAAAGAGAGTACTAGGGAATCAATCATAGGAACCAACAATGGTAGTGGAAACAGGTGGAATGAATGTTAGAAACGGACCTTCACAAGTGGGCTCCAAAATGTAGCCTTAGAAGCTAGAGTCTGTTAGGGCTAGCCAACTAGCAAAAGGAGGAGTAGCAAAACAATAGGGTTGTAGAGCACTAAATTTTTTCTCTTGTAACATGGCTACTGAAGCTAAGTAAGCTTAATATATATTAAGCACATGAAGATTAACGCTAATCAATTCTATACCACAAAGACCTAAACTACCGTATATTTGCCAAAACATTAACATACCACATATCTGCATTGAGATTTGAGTCATCTATGAGATGTGCAAACCTAGCTACATGCATTAAAAAAATTTCTCTTGTAACATGGGTGCAGAAGCTAAGCAAGATTAATGCTAAGCACAAAGAGATTAACACTAATCAATTACATACACAAGAGAAGACCACAAAGACCTAAACCAATGTATATTTCCAAAACATGAACATAAACAATGAATCCACTTGGATTTGAGTACTCCATGATGTGCAAACCTAGCTACATGCATAAAAAAAGGTTACCAAGGTTGGTTTTGTTGTTCTCCACATGAGCATGCACTAATGCTCATGAAAATTGCCTTCTTTAGATCCAGTTGTAGTGCTTATAGCCTAGCAAAAAGACCTGAAATAGTGTATATTGCCAAAGCATGAATATATACAATGAACCTACAAATATTCTCTTAGATTAGAGTCATGCATGATGTGAAAACCTAGCTAGATACATTACAGAGATTGGTTTTGTTGTTCTCCACGTACGCATGCACTAATGCTCATGAGAATTGCCTTTTTTCGATCTAAGTGTCATGTGTCACCAAGGGATTGGGCACTACAAACTCTTATCTTTGAATAATGCAATCATTCCAAGAGACCCTTGACTTGAAGTTGACCCACCTTTACATTGGAATTTGATAGTAGGTCATCTGTTGGTCAGCCATGAGTTCTCATTAAACATTTTCATATTGGTTGACATAGCTCCTATTGGGTTATCACAAAATTGCCTAAATCATACCATATTTTGCCCATAATCTTGCTTAAAGGCGGTTGCAAGTGGGAAATATGTCCACGTCACACCAGATTAAGGCGTGTATGTGACATCCCCTCTTGCTAAACTTGGGGGCACTAAGGCACATGATGCAACTTTTCCCATGCACTTGTAATCTCGCGTGCAGAACTAGTAAACCCATTAAGGCCAAAAACGTTAAAAAAAGGGCCGCACCGTCTTTACATTGGGTTGGGCCCGCTGACACCCCAGCAAGACAAACCCTCATCACCAACACGCCAACCCTTCCTAGTTGATGCCTCACTCTATACACAACCCTTCCTAGTTTATGCCTCACTCTATACACAACCCTCTATATCGACAGCCCTTCCACTCCAAGAACCCCGAACCCAATAGGTCCCTCTTGATATTCCCCATGAGGAAGGAGAAATCCCCTCACAGCCACCACATGACCAAGAGGAGGTAGATTCCCCACTTAATCCCCTTAATTGGCACGACCCCTTAGATCGCACAGAGTTCAAGCAAGCCATCAAGATCGTGCTTGGTTGAAAATTGTAACATGAGCACCTTACAAAGTAACACATCATATACATCAATGTCCTACGACTCTACATCAACGCCAAGCAGGATGCCTGAAAGAAGCAGAACCCGTAAAGGCAACGAGGTAGATATAAGAGGCCCAACCCAGACACAAGGCCCATCACCTTCGATCTCATGGGAGAACGACCTCTCAAGATATGCCCCTTTCTTTTAAAACCACACATCTAGTTGGAGTACTGAAAGGCCCCGCATCATATCCACACCAACCCAGCATACCTCCCCACACGCTGATGATGGGAATGGGACCTATTTCAAAACAAGAGCAGCAAGAGACTCCAAAGATACAGTTCAACTTCCCATGGTTCAGTCCCCTCCCTTCCGATAGCCCTTACACAAAAGATATCATGATCGCCAAGATGAAAACCTTCAATGCCAATTATGAGCAAGTGCCAGATCCAGCAATAATCCACAACCATCAAGTTCTTTAACCTCATCATCACCTTATTGGTTGATGAGTTTCCCACCTGGCATCACTTTTATGAAGGCTACCAAGGGCTTGATTTCGACATCAACAAGGGACCCACCCGCAAGAAGCTCTTTGGCAGGTACTATGAAAGAATCCAATGGATGCTAGCCTGGCGACTCCAAACATTCAAATATTTGATGGAGACGGTCTTTTGAACCAGCTATGAAGCCTTTCATCACTCTCCCTAGTAACCCACATCAACACACCTACTCCCTATATTATCGCCACTAAGCTTCATCACCAATTCTAAGGATGGAATCCGAATTAGGGAGGGGGTATGTTAACCACAATTTGGTTAACATTAGTCCTACTATTTTTTATCCAAAGTGCAGTTGCACTTTATGTAGCACGTTTTATGTAAAACAAGATATTGGATGACCGAGCTTACAGCATGTGTAATGGCAGCCATGAGCTAGAAAGCCTAAGTGTGCATAGAGCTAGATAATTAGTTTTGGGCCCCCAATTGTCAAATGGGTAGCCAACCATTATAAAAAGTGAGCTCTTGTATATAAGTGACTTGAAGAAATATGAAAGGACACAATTCCATTATCACCTTTGAGTTTTCTCTTCTCTCTTGCTCTCTTGTGTGGTAATGGTTGTGAGCTTGTTTACGTATGCATGGATGCTTGCTTGATTGTGTGCGTGCTTGTAGGTTACGCTCTCCATCTCGGTTAAGATTTACATAGCTCCTTCTCTCTTTGCTACCTAGCACATTGAAGCTCCACTTGAGTGACACAAGTGGTGGTGGAGTGAGCCCCTAGCTTCACATTGAGGAGTTAATCCTCATAGGGTTGGCTAAGTGCATGCCCCTGAAGATTGACCCTTTCTTCTCTCCTCATGCAAGATAAGTGTTCATTTTGGTGAACACCTTTGCATAAGGATGTATGTATGGCTTACAGATGTACATGTTTGGTATTTTGACAATGGTCACCGCAATCTGTTTTCATCACTTGAATTTTCTCCATAAGGAAACATTGTTACATATGCAACAACTCCTCATATCATGTAAAAGGAGTTGGTAAAATTGTTCTCACTCTTGCAAATGGTGGAACAATCATGCTCTCATTTGTTATATGTACCAAGGATCAATAAGAACTTGTTGTCTATCTCTACCCGTTATTAAGGTTAGCTTAGTGGTCTAATTTGTGGATGGTAGATGTATTGTTCATGATCGCACAGTGATGGCAATACAACTATTGCTTCTGGTACTTTATCTGATGGCCTTTACAATCTAAATGTATATGTGAGACAAAAGCATGATGTATGTACAGTTTCTATCACAAAGGCAACGGGTGATGTTAAGTTGTGGCATGTACGCTTTGGTCACTTGAACTTTGGTAGTTTATTGCATTTTCATATGCATGACATGCTGTCTGAGTTGCCACATCTTGAGGCCCTATCAAACGTGTTTGTGAGAGCTGTATTCTTGGGAAAATGCACTGAGCATCATTGCCCTCTGTGGCTCACTTAAACATTTTTTGTTGTCTTACTTATATACTTGTGCTTCAGCAATTTCACAACAAGCTTGATGATAAGGCTGTTAAATGTATTGTTGTGGAGTATAGCATAGAAAGTAAGGATTATCATCCTACTACCAAGCGGATTCTTGTGATTGAGTAGAGATGTTGTATATGTGGAAGATGTAATCCAACCGTTGCTTTCGTGTAAAAAACTACAAAATGTATGTTTGCAGGACGTATTCAACAACACTCTACTTCCATTGTTCAATGCAGGACACATTGATGTAGCGCATTTACCACTTAAGATTAGTGAGAGCCCAAGACATACATCAAAATATGGAAAATTAGTGAGGATTAATTTTTTGTTAATCCTTAATCACTTTTTTCCACAATCCATTAAAGGCCAAGAGCATTGAAGCGAGGAATCCTAGTGTGGGCATATTCGACACTCTACTTCCATTGTTCAATGCAAGACACATTGATGTAACGCATTTACCACTTGAGATTAGTGAGAGCCCAAAACATGCATCAAAAGATGGAAAATTAGTGAGAGGATTAATTTTTTGTTAATCCTTAATCACTTCTTTCCACAATCCATTAAAGGCCAAGAGCATTGAAGTGAGGAATCCTAGTGGGGGCTAGTGTAAGAGAAAGGTGGGACAACATTCAAGGGAAGGGAGAGGGGTTTGACATAAGACCTTAACGAGGGGTTTGACATAAGCCTAAAAGAGAGATGTTGACTTTTGGCACCTGCTGAATCTCAATTTTCTTACCTCCCTATATATTTATGTCTCTCATTCATCCTTCTTTACATTATTTTTTCCATCCTCTAACTCACGTTTTCTTTTTTTTAATAGCCTTTGACAAGAAAATTCCACCCTTCCTTTTCATTTTTCTTCTATTTAAGATCCAATAAATTACTTTTTATTCTTTTTCATGTGAACATGGCTTGACTTTTTTTAAATTTGTTTAAAATAAACACATATACACACATATTACATGCTCTTTTTTTCTCTCTTTCATGTTTATTTTCTTTTATAATTAAGGGAAAAAAAGAAGAGAACCCACATTACTCTCCCTTTTTGTCTCTCTCAATCTCTTTTATTTTTTTATAATAATAATAGTAATAATTTTAAAAAATCTTTCTTCTTTTATCTCTCTTTGTTCTTTTTCTCTATCTTTCTCTTTCTTTTTTTCCCTCTCTTTTTTACTTGTTAAATTATTTTTCTCTATCTTTCTCTTTCTTTTTTTCCCTCTCTTTTTTACTTGCTAAATTATTTTTAAAAATTAATCTTTTTCTCTCTCTTTTTCATTTTTTGGTTTGTTAAAACTCTCTCTCTCTCTCTCTCTCTCTCTCTCTCTCTCTCTCTCTCTCTCTCTCTCTCTCTCTCTCTCTCACACACACACACACACACACATTTATTTATTATTATAGAAAATTTCAAAGAAAGAAAAACCAAGCTTACCTGCATGCTACCACCACCAAGTGAAAGCCACAAAACAACAATAGAAAACAAGAAAAATATTGGAATGAGAAGAAATTTGAGCTGTTATATAGTGTGAGGATTGAGGGGGTTTTGATGCTCTTAAGGTCAAGACCCATTATAAGGACAAGATTGACCCAAAAGATTATGCTTCAAATCACCCCATATCTTTATACCAATGGAGCATAGGATCATTGCACTCTTGGGAAACATAACTAAGTCAGGAAGCAAGAAATGGAAGGGGCCACCAAGCTAAATACCCCACTATGTGTCTAAGAGTACGGTAGATATCAACTACTTTAATGGGATTATTCATACATAATCCAGCGCCTCCTTGAGGAAACATAAGCAAGGATTTACAATCCACCAAGGAATATTGGTTGAACCCTCACATTCACACACAATAATCAATGTAGAAGAGGGGCTCCCAATAAATCACACACCCCAATCTAGAGTTGTGTGGTTTGCCACATGGAGCAATACTTGGCTCCCCACTCCATCTCCTTTCCCCATTGCCCCAATGATCGATGGGTGCCTGTTGAGCTGCTTAAGTACATTCAACAATATGCCCTCCCCTACATCCAGCACCTTGAACGCTCAACATCTGCATCCTCGCAGTAGCTTACTGCATCCCCGCAGCAGTAAGCTTACTATAAGCTCCTGCATCCTCGTCTCGCAGGCGCTTACTGTATGAAGAGAAAGGTTATAAAGAGCGCCAAGCAATGCATTGATAGAATGATAGGCAAGGGAAAAGAGATTGTTTTTATAGAAAGCAAGTATGAGGATTCAGATCTAGCTTCATTTGCCTCTCAAGAGGAAATCAACAAGTTACTAATTCCAAAAGATAAAAACCTTATAATTGTAGCTCCAAAAAAGTCACATAACCCTCTAGGAAAACTCTTGTAATACCCCAATCCAATTTATGAAAAGGAGCAGATAAAATAGGCACAACATTTGGTCAAACATTTGCAAGGACTTTTGAACCCTTACTTGGACAAGTGACTAAGTATGAGCCACTTATACCCCAAGAGACTAAAGAGATCCATGATCCACCAAAGCTGTGAGAAGTGAATCCACCTTTAGCATCAGAATGGATTGGACAAGAAGCCCTTGATTTACCAACTAAGGACCCCCTGAACCCACCCAAAGCCCTTCTAGATGCAAGGGTTAAAGATACCAAATAAGGCTCAAACAAACTACCTATGGGATAAGACACACTCTTTTCTCGAGTGATAGAAGACGATTCCACATATTTAGAACCATCCACCAAATAAGAGATCCATGACATTTCCTTATGCAATTGCTAGGTCTAGCCCGTGATATTCCAAGGTCGACATCATTCTTATCTTTGCAAGTATAAGCTCCAGTATGCTCACTCCTACATGGAAATGTGCATTTGTGGAAGGATTTAAAAGATTGGATGGAGAGTAAATTTCAAGCCAAAGTGGATGAACGAGATGATGATAGTGATGATCAGACAAGCTCATCCCACAAAAGTACCAATGAGCAAATTGGACCAATACTTTGAGAGTGATGATCTAAATGCAGTTTTATTGCTCATGTACAAAGGAAAATAAGAAACAACAATCCTAGATGGTGGTGCAACTGTTAGCGTCGTTGTTACTAAAAGAAATGTTGGAAGTCTTAGGAAAAACCACCCCTCGACTAACCTAATAGTGAAACTTATAGATGGGAACACTTCCAAACCCATGGGAATTCTTGTTAATGTTAAAATCAGAACCTTGGGAATGAGCTTTAAACACACATTTGTAGTCTTGAATTTTAAAAGCTCGAGATTATATAACATGATTCTTGGAAACGTTTCTACATTCCTGCTAAATATCATTTCTCGAACGTGAAAACACAAGTGCATAATTTGACATTAATGAAATAAATTATGATAGTAATATTAATGATGGTTTATTAAAGACAAGATTGGAACAATCAATGGGGAGTTCCAAAAATGACAAAGCAAGTTCAAATTTTGCTTTAATGGGAAGATGGTAAATGGAATATGGATGAAAATATATCAAGTTTTATTCCATAAATTTTAATAACTTGAAAGTTGTTTCATAGATACACCCAAGCCTCACTAAGCTTTTATAAATTTTGAGCTTTCACTTACTCTATAATTTTTCATACACTTTGTAGGTTTCCATCATCATCAATGATCTCAGCCATTTTGGTTGCCAATAGATCATTATCAATGATCTATTGGCAGCCATATTGGTTGCATTCAATGGGCATTGATAGTACTTGCAAAGTAGTTTAGCATATTTGCATTTTATGTCAAGGATTAGTTATTTGTAGGCAGGAAAGTGAAACCATATAGGCATTCACCAGTATGCCTAAAACAACTGGTGCAAACATTGCGAGAGATAAAATTAGCTACTCCTTTACCTAGCAAGACACGTGGAGGTTCTCATCATGCATCTTATTCGTTCGTGGATCATGCTTTCATTGCTAGTATGTGTAGCAATAAAGAGGAACCTATTTCCTTTGAGGAAGGACATGAAAATGATCATTGAATGTAGGCCATGCATGATGAGTACCATTCAATCCTCAAAGATAACATTGGGTATTTTGCAGATTTGCCTTATGGTAAAAAGGCCATTGGGATGAAGTGGGCTTATAAGATAAAGCATAAAGCTGCTGAGGGTAGCATTATCGTGCTACAAGGCAAGTCCTATTACAAAGGGTTATGCTTGAGAGAAGGCCATAGATTATGATGAGACATTTACATCCCGTCTCATCATATGACTACAATCAAGTGTATTATTGCATTGGTAGTGCATCATGGTTGGAATATACATCAATTGGATATCAAGACTGCCTTCTTAATGGTGACTTGCATGAGGAGGTTCATGTATCTCAGCCTCATGGTTTTATTGAGAAGGGACATAAATCTAACGTGTGCAAGTTAAGAAAAGATTTATATAGCTCTCAAAGCATGGTATGAGAAGATAAACACATACTTGATTACAAATGGCCTTTACAACAGTCCAACTAAGAGTACCCTCGATGTATAGAGTAAAGATTGTTTTTTGGTCATCGTTTAATACGTTGATGAAATGTTGCTCTCACAGGCCCTAATGAGGATAAGATTTTAGCCTTTAAGGTTGAATTAGATATGTCATTTGAGATGATAGATTTGGGCTTGTTGCATTATTATTTAGGCATATAGTTTAAGTAATGTGATGTTACAATCAAAGTACACACAGAGGCTGCTTACACCATTTATCTTAAAGATAATAAGCATGTTGCTACATCAGTAGACACACATGCTAGGCTTCGTTTCTAGGATGCAAGTGAACCATTTAATGCATCACTTTATCACTAGGTTGTTGGGTGCCTCATCTATCTATGTAATATAAGGCTAGACATTCAGTTTGGAGTCTCCCAGTTTATGAGGTTTATGCATAGTCCTGAGGCTAAATTACATGTGTCATTTGAGATGATAGATTTGGGTAGCTTTTATAGGCGATTGTGGAGGGTGTATGGCTCATATGCCTTTTGGTAGATCTTGGTGTTGGACAGCAATAACCATCTTCTCACTGGCAACCAGAGTGCATTAACCACAAGGAACCCGAGTGTTTCATGCTCACACAAAGCACATTGAGGTGCATTATCATTATGCCAGGGAGAGGCTCATTGTAAGAGAGATTAGCATGGTTTATGTCTCTACACACGATAATGTGGAAATATGTTAACAAAGGCTCACATGAGAGAAGTTTGATGATTTTTGCAAAGTTTTGGCTTATTGCCATTGGGAGATTGATCAGACACATGATCCTTGTACATCATGACTACGAGGGGGATATGTAGCATCTATATGGTAGTGATGTGTGGACGTAGGCTAATAATGGGTTGAGGCACTTTTTTCCTCTTTAGGATGTTTTTTCCCTGAGCATATGTACACACTCTTATGAGTGTGTAAGTGACCTTATCATGTCACTTGTACTTCACTCATTTTCATCAATCTTATTTAAGTGTTGTGCTTCCATCTCTCTCTCCTTGCTTGCTACACCTATGTGTGTGTTGCTACTACATTGATCTCCACTCTAACAGGACACACATCCATTTTGTATAACTCATCTCACGTGCTTCCTTTTTATGAGATCAGCCTATGTAGGACATAAAAATCTAAGAACTGGGCTTATGATAGAGTTAGTGTGCACTTGGGTGATAATTATACTTTGATTCCCTGATGTAATTTTCCTTGAATTTGTAACCGTTTTACAGATTGTATGATAGGAAAATCTTCTAAAGACATGAGTAAGTACGTATGTATGAGTCTTATGACATTAATAATTGGTCTGTACAATGTTAGGTATAGCTACTTCTAGAATCACATCTCGAATATGCCTCTAGAATTATGTCTTGTAGAATCACATCTCAAAGCTCACGTGTCCATACAATGTTAGGTACAACTATCTCTAGATCACGTCTCAAAGCTCACATGTCTAGACTCATGGCTCACTTATCTAGACTCATGTCTTTTTGCACGGAAGTGTGGGCTAATGTCCCCTACCCAAGAGCTTGTTTGGTCTAGTTTTTGGTGGTTTTTCAAAATTTTAGACTTGATGAGGTGTGATGGATGAGATCTTAATCCTAGTCAATGGTTGTTATGTAACTAATTAAGTATTTTATTGTTATTTTTTAAGATTTAGCATGCATCTACGCTACCAATTCCAACAATGCATGAAAAAATATGAAGAATTATGAAATACATAAACACAAATTAACTATCCCACTCTAACCCACCCTAATGGAGCTTAATGCTCATGTTTTTAGAGTGGATTCCACCGCTAGTCATAATTGATAAGCTATTCCTTGGCTCAAAGGAATGAAATCTAAGCCTCTTGTCCTCTAATTTTATGAAAATCACTAATGAGCCATGGTTTTGCTCTTTTCAATAGGTGAAATTAGAATGCCCTTATGCAAACCATCTTCAAATCAATAGCAAACACAATAATCAAACACATCCAATGGCTCCAAAACCATATGTTTTTTGGAGTGTGACCTCCTAATTGACACCGGGTAATATTGGGTAATTGCACAATAGCTTAGAGTGGATGGATGGGATGGAGCTAAAAGCCCTAGGCTAGTCCACATCCAGTGGTGCCAAATATATTCAAGTCAAGATCTTACTGTAGCCTTGCCAAAGCATGTTTCGTTGTGTCTTGCCTTAGATTTGCAATCTACAAACTCCCCTGTGCAAGTGCACTAGCTCGTCCATCGTGTCCTCACTCTATTTGTCACATCAAAACGCTCTTTTGCCAAAGAGGTGAAGGGATAGCTCTCTATGCCTACATGGAGGGCAACAAGAGATGGTCCTTTTTGTTGGGGCTCTCTCACAAAATGTGGGGGAATTAGAAGCTCATGGAAGAGGATAACCTAGAATCAAACCTATGCAAATAAGCATCCATCTAGCATGTAAAAATCTAATAGCATGCAAACAAGCAAGAAGAGGGAAAAAAGGGAGCTCACAAGTAAACTATGGAAAGGGAATGATTATGTATTGCTTATTGTAAAAAATGACTTATATGCAAATGACTAGTTTTCACACTAGGGTAAGCAAATTTAAAAATGGTTCGGCCTCTATTACCAGTCTTAATCAACTATGTACACGAAGTCCGTAGACTTTCCCTATTTGACATTAGGCACATGATAAGGCTGCTTTATATGTTCCAATGTCATCTTAGAAAAGTTAGGTGGGACAATAGGTGAAACCATATTCACCTAGTGATTAACGAGTGCCATCTTACAAAGAATCAATGCCCATTTGCACAGGTAAGATGGTAAAGGCCTTATGGTAGGTCGGGCGGGTGAAACAATGTTAACCATGTTAACATGCAAAGGCCTTACGGTAGGTCAGGTGGGTGAAACCATGTTAACATCCTATCAGCAAGCTTTGAGATAGGTGCCTCCTAGCATTATGCTAACACCAACACCACCATCTAAGATTACGGCGGGATGAGCGACGTACTTTCCTTTATACATGAGAAGTAGCATGGCATCATTTATCACTTTTGAAATAATGTCACAACTTGTTCATGGGCACTTTTGGTAGTCCTTTAGTATTGGGCACAAAATGAGAGCACTCATCTTCTTATAGTTTGTATCAACTCTTAAATTCCCATTCATCTAGTCAAATAAGTCTCTTCAAATTTGAGAATTTCCTTGCAAAAGAAGATTATTGGGACTCCAGAATACAAGGACAAAAAGGCTACAAGGTCTACTATGCTATGTTCTCTAGGGTGCTCTCACTCGAAGGTAGGCTAGGACCTAGGAGGCAGTTGCTTGTTCAAAGTCCTCGCCCTTAAGTCTTCATCTACATCTAGAAATGTGGGGTCTAGTTGGATTGGTTTTAAAGCTAAAGGCTCAGGAACTAGCTCTTTCTTAGGCCTTTTGAGAATGGTCACACGCATTCGTGGTCGTGGCCTTTGGTAGTGCTCCCCTTGTTCTAGGGTTGGCTCTAGAATTGGGTCTAGTATACAATCATGTAAGTTGAGCATTCAAGGTGAGTGGTTCATACTTTACCACTTGCTCAAGGGGTCTAGTTCATAGCTTATACATTCCTTACAAGCTCTTGAGCTTGTTTCACTCTCACTCCCTCTCCGACACTAGTTTGTCCACCAACAACAAGTTAAGGTAGTCTTTCAGTTTCTTGGGGAGCTTAGTCAATCAAATTCTTCTATTTATTAAGAGCTAGCTTGAGATAGTCTGTTATTTCCCCAAGGGAGGCATCTTTCGATCTCTCATCTATGTGACGAACCACTTTTCAATGGTCACGATGTTATCTTTAGATATAATGCTGGACTAATTTATTAAGCAAATTGACTTGTCTATAGTCATGTCCTTGACCAAAGCTTTTTGGTAGTCATTGGTCTCCCTTAGTTGTAGAGTCTTTGGATGTGATGATGCATCCCTTATCTCTCTTAGTTTAAGTCGACAACTTCCACTTTCCTATCTTATAGCTTTTCTATCTCATAACCTTTCTACTAGGCCCAATGCCTTGTGTGGCAACACTTATTAAAGATATAGTGTTTAGACATATATAGTTGGTTGTGAAGCCTCTTGCACTTTAAACCAACCACGAATCAATGTGAGTGATAAGTCATCTAATCTTTCTTGGGATTGCATTTCATGTGGATATATTTAGCTATGGAAATGTAGTCCCAAATGGATTCTCCTTCCTCTTACTTGAGGTTATAGATATGCGAGCGATGGGACTCATCTAAGAAATATGATTATGGAGCTACATCTCACAAACTCATATGTGGCCTTTTCAAGTGGATTTAATGACCTAAACAACTAACTTACTTTGCCTTCAAGGTAGAATCTGAATCAACAAATCTCTTGGTGGGATCATCAATCCATCCCATAGCTTTGCAAATGTGTTCAAACCTTTTCACGTATATTGGATGGGATCTCCATTTTCATTAAACCCGATCATCATCTTTGAGATGTGGATTGGCTTGGTCCTAGTGAAATCCATGGTTTGAGGTGACATATGTATAGAAATCCCCCTTCTTACTTCATATGACACCTTTAACATCATATTCGTGGGGTGGTAGAATGTAAGGAAATGGTTGTGCATATTCTCTAGGTTAAGAGTTTAAACCCCATAGGGTCGGGCTACATGGTTTCCAATGGCATTGATATCCTATGCCTAGCTTTGAGGTTATGGGCTTGCGGCATGATTGAGGATACATTAGGTGGTTGCCCTTATGGGACAACATGAGACAGATTCTTTACCTTTCCCTCCATTCCTTTTCTGAATGTAGAGGATTTGAAACTTGTTTCCATGGGTGAAGAAATGTCCAAAGTGGGCTCCTTTTAGAGTTTACTCATGTTTACACTGTGTTTTGAATTGGTTGTCCCCATATAGCTACAAAAGGGATGTGTCTCGATTGTCATCTGGCTAGGGCAAAATGCTATTGCTCATGCCCCCTTTCACTCAAGTTGCACGCCCAAATATAGGATAGTTCTAGGCCCTTTTTGTGAAGTTATTGGCGCTATTCATGCTAAGATTATTGGCAAATTCAAAGCTTAGGGTGTTAAATTATGGATCAAGTTCTCCTAATGATAATCAACTACATAATTAGCTTCTAATCCTACTCTAATGATAACACAATTATCATGACTAATCTAAGAGAGGTGATACCTAAGTGAGCTCATGATGATGAGTGTGTGCTAATTAAGATGCACTTAATTAGCACAATTATCATGACTAATCTAAGAGAGGTGATACCTAAGTGAACTCATGATGATGAGTGTGTGCTAATTAAGATGCACTAGACACCAAGATGAATTAGCTTGGATACATAAAGAGACTTGAGATAAGTGCAAGTGATATGTTTCATTGCTTGAAATGGTCTCCTTTTATATGAGGAGGTACACCCTTGGGCTTGTACATCAATGTGGTTTGCTCATATGGCCTCCTACTAGACTTTGTTCTTGCTTAGTTAGTCATTCTCACTCCCTATCTCTTTCTTGTGCTCAATTGCAGCACATTTCTCAACACCCCCCCTTGGTGCCAAATCTTGGGCTACGCAAGGTGGTTGGATGTCGATTACAAAATGATTTTGATTTTTTTCTTTCTTTCTACATTCCCCTATGTGCTATGAGCAACTTTGGCACTTCCCCCCCTTAATGCTACTTGGCTTTAGGTGAGGGATAAATTTCCAACTTGGGTACGTCATCGGTCCTAGAGGCTGTTTACAAGCACTTTTTTTTGTAGGAAGTAGGATTTTGTTTAAAAAAATTTCAACAAATTTTGTTTAAGAAATGGGTAGCGAGATGAATTTTTGATGCGAGGCTTTTGCCGCTTCTCTTTCTTTGTTTTTTCCTATAGCCTTCATGTTTGTTGCCAATTATGTTTTGCTTATACGCACCTACGCTTGCATGCTCATTTGGTTGTAGTGTTTTTACAAGGGATTTACTCTTTATTTTCACACTCACTCTTGCGTGCTCGTATTGGCCGCTTTTACAATGGTTACAAATTCTTGGTGAAATTTTTTTATCAATGAAGATTGCATTGGTGATGCTTGTGCCGGCATACATATTGATGGTAATAATGCCCATGTGAATAGGCCAATTATGTTTAAAAAGTACCTTTGGTGTAAACACACCCTTAAGAGATAATCAAGCTTAAAACCTTTAGAACCACACACTAATGCTAAGAATTCATAATAATTGCATTTTCTCTAGAGATTCTCTAGAGAATGGAACTTTGAGCTTGCAGGTTGGATAGCAATGGCAAACTAAACCGTTCTCTCTCTGTTCTTCCATGGCTATGGAAGAACACAAAGAGAAATGGTGGTTGGATGGCAATGGCGAACTAAACCTTTCTCTCTTTGTTCTTTCATGGCTATGGAGTTTCTTGCTCGATATAAGCACAACAACTCTCAATGGAGTAACACACTCTCTCTCTCTCTCTCTCTCTCTCTCTCTCTCTCTCTCTCTCTCTCTCTCTCTCTCTCTCTCTCTCTCTCTCGCGCGCGCGCTTGTTGTTTCTATGCTCAACTAAGAGTACGAGTCAAATTGCTTTTTTAAAGCGGGCAGCCTAAACCGTTCTCTCTATGTTCTTCCATGGCTATGGAGTTTCTTGCTCGATAAGCACAACAACTGTCTCTCTCTCTCTCTCTCTCTCTCTCTCTCTCTCTCTCTCTCTCTCTCTCTCTCTCTCTCTCTCTCTCTCTCTCTCTCTCTATGCTCAACTAAGAGTACGAGTCAAATTGCTTTTTTAAAGCGGGCAGCCTAAACCATTCTCTCTATGTTCTTCCATGGCTATGGAGTTTCTTGCTCGATAAGCACAACAACTCTCTCTCTCTCTCTCTCTCTCTCTCTCTCTCTCTCTCTCTCTCTCTCTCTCTCTCTCTCTCTCTCTCTCTCTCTCTCTCTCTCTCTCTCTCTCTCTCTCTCTCTCGCTTGTTGTTGCTATGTTGAACTAAGAGTAAGAGTCAAATTGCTTTTTTAAAGCTGGCAGCCTACAGGACTACGCTCGTTGGCTTCTTTATTTGCTAGGCTACGATGTTTCTTGATAGCTTGCGTGCTGTGCGCTTTTGCAAGTTAGCAATGGAAGTTGCCTATCATGAGGCAACCTTATAAAAAGAAAGTATTAACCATGATGAAAGCTACGTGCAAGCCGACAGTGGTAGTTGTCGGCACAACACTAACAAGGCTGAGGGGGATGGTTGCAAAGTAACACCAAACAACAAGCCTGGCACTAACTTTTCCCTTAGACTGACTTGAGCTCTTACAACAATGGCCATTTAAGTTTAGTTCTTTGAAGGAGGCATCATAATCTGCCCAAAAGTATCCCACAAACACATCGAATGCGAGACTTAGTACTGTCGTGTATCTTTCCCTCGTGCGTTTGTTGGCCATGATAGCCTTGGCTAAGAATGTGTGGAGGTGTACACTTTTGCTGGACCAAGTTTCTTGCCTTAAGCAACAATCTTCTCCATGGTAGTTTGACCGCCTATTTTGAGCTACCTAATGCGACTGGCAAAAAAATGCACCTTCACTTCTCACCACCCTCAACTGAAGATTTGTTGTTCACACAACCTCTCCCTTACTATGTCAAGAACTGCTTCTCTCCACTCTTTTCTAGGAAAAAGTTTAATGCCTTTTCAATTCTCCCTTAAATGTGTGATAGTAGCCTTTCCTCTCCCTAACTCAATGGCAACAAGAAGAGAAAGCTATGAGGAATCCTAATGAAAAATATCTACCTAATCAAACCCTAATGATAACCAATAAAGGACTTTTAATGATCAAGCACTAAACACCTATTAATCACTACGTTAGTCCTAAAGAACAAAGCTAGACAAGGTAGACCTAAGCTTTGATACCATGTTAAATTTATGGCTCAAGCTCTCTTAATGATAATTAACTACTTAATTAGATTCTAATCCTACTATAATAACAACACAATTAGCATGATACTCTAAGGTGGTTGATAGGTAAGTGAACTCATGATGATGAGTGTGTGCTAATTAAGATGCACTCAAGTACAATTAGATACCAAGATGAATTAGCTTGGATACATAAAGAGACTTGAGATAAGTGCAAGTAATATGTTTAATTGCTTGAAATGGTCCTCTTTTATATGAGGAGGTACACCCTTGGTCCACATTTCTCAACACGGGGGATAATTCCAGGCCCTTTTTGTGAAGTTATTGGCGCTATTCGCACAAACTTATTGGTAAATTTGGAGCTTAGGGGTGCCTCCCATTTCCAGGGATTCTCTGATTCCTCCAAATTTATTTAGCTCGTTCCTTCATAAGGACCCTCGCTTAAGGAGCACCACTTTTTGAGTGTTGGTCATTTGATGGGACCAAAGGATAGGTGGGTTTGATGAAGTATGGTTTGATGTCAACTAGATCATATCATTTCTAACAATTAGCTCAAATATTGTATTTGCATCAAGAGTTTCTCTTGTATGAATTGGTCTCTAACGTTGGTGGCTCGCTAGATGAGCACATTAAATATTGATGTTATTGAGAAGTAGTGTGTTAAGGAAACACTCCATTTTTTAGGCTAGGCTACTCGAGCAGGTTTGAATGGTATCAAGCACATGTGCACTGCATGAGGTGCATTTAAATCACTAAACTCATAATTATTCCTCTAGAAAGAATCCTCAAATTAGCCACTTAAGTGAGGTTAACTCACCCTTATAACCTATATATATCTTCTTCTTCTTTCTTTTTCTTTTTCTTTTTTTTGGTTTGTTTATTTTTATTTTTTGAGCTCACACGAGTTTGGATGAACATGACTCGTGTGGGTTTGGTGAGCTCATGTCACATCTAGATAGGCTCATGTCATGTTTAGGCTCACGTGGGTCTGGTGAGCTAGGCTCACATGGTTTAGATGAAATAGGCTTACACAATTTTTGGATGAAATAGGCTCATGCGGGTTTAGTGAGCTCATGTCATCTCTAGTAGGCTCATGTCAAGCCTAGCTAACTCACATCATGTCTAGTAGGCTCACGCCATGCTTGGCTAACTTATGCGAGCTCGATGAGCTCACACCATGCCTGGCTAACTCATGCGAGTTCGGTGAGCTCACATCATGTCTAGTAGGCTCACGCCATGCCTGGCTAACTCATGCAAGTTCAATGAGCTCACACCATGCCTAGCTAGATCACACAAGTTTTGTGAGCTCGTGTCACATCTAGGAGGCTCATGTCAAGCTTGGCCCATGCAGTTTGAATGAAATGGGTCACACAATTTGGATGAAAGACACTAACTTGGGTCTAGTGAGCTAGGCTCACGTGAGTTGGTGAGCTCACTGATCACGTATGGTGGGCTTGTATAGTAGGCTCACATCACATCAAATTGGGCCCACACGATTTTGGATAAAATAAGCTCATGAGGGTCTAGTGAGCTACACACTCATGTAGGTTTGGTGAGCTAATGTCACATTCACATCATATCTCATTGGGCTTATGTGGGTCTAGTTTGTGTCACACCATTTTTATTTTTGGGTGTGGCAAGTGGGGCCGATGCCTATTACAAGGTTGGTGAGTAATTATTGACCAACAACTAGGCCTTTGGTGCATATAATTAGAAACGACAATAATTTTCCATTGAATTTGGTAATATCATATATTTTTTTACAGGAAAAACTTTTTGAGCAATTGGTAGGTGAGTCCTTCTACAAGTCTTCAAGGTGGTGCCCCAGTACAACATCACATGGCAGCCTATCCTTAGGCCCACGTTATGCCTCGGACAAGGCTTGCATCACGTCTATCAAGGCTCAAAACAAGTCCTTGTAGGTTCAAGTTGTCATGTCCCCAGAGGCTTACATCACATCTTTGTAGGCTCTTGTTGTCACATCCCTACAAGTGCAAGTCCTTGTAGGCTCCCATCATGTCATTGTACACTTAGGTGACGTCTGATTTTTGTAGGACTGTGGGTTACGTGGCTAACTAGAGAGCTGTTTGTGCAGTTTTGGGATTAGTTTCTTTGGTTTTTATTGGTCATGGAGATGTGTATGCTATGCATGAATAAGAAACGACAAGAATTTTGCTAGCAAATGCATGCTATAAAGATTGGAGCTTCTAGCCAAGGTTTTGGAGTGAAATGACCTCAGTCACTAAGGCTAAGCAATCCCTTGTTGGCTCAATTCAAATCCAAGCCTTATGAGCCTAAAAATCATATAATTAACCAAGGAAGTTAAGGGCTTTCCCCTTGAAACTTGCAAATTGAAGGTCCTAAACCTAATGCAAATAACCAAGAAAGTTATAGGTTTTTCCCTTTTAAAATTCACAAATTGAAGATCCTAAATCTAATGAAAGCAAGATTGAAAATACCATAGCAAATGCATCTACAAAAACCGTATGCCTTTTGGAGTGTGACCTCCTAATCAACTCTAATATTGGGTGATCTCAATAGCTTCGAATAGATTGGAATTGGAGCTATGCCCTCAGGCTTGCACGGGCGGCGGTCCCAAATATGCTCAAGTTAAAAGCTTACCTAGCCTTGTCAAAACATGCGTCATTGGGAGCTATTTCGAAACATGGCTTGACTTTTTTTATAATTTGTTTAAAATAAACACATATACACACATATTACACGCTCTTTTTCTTTCTCTCTTTCATTTTCTTAAAATAATTAAGGGAAAAAAAGAAGAGAACCCACATTACTTTCTTTTTCCCTTTTTGTCTCTCTCAATCTCTTTTATTTTTTATAATAATAATAGTAATAATTTAAAAAACTTTCTTTATATCTCTCTTTCTTTTTTTCCCTCTCTTTTTTATTTTTTAAATTGTTTTAAAAAACTATCTTTTTATCTCTCTTTTTCATTTTTTGGTTGTTAAAACTCTCTCTCTCTCTCTCTCTCTCTCTCTCTCACACACACACACACACACACACACACACACAAGTTGGAAAAACTTGCCATAGTTTTGTAAACCCGCAAGAGCTCAATATTCTCCCCATTTGATTGCCATGAAACCTTGCTAGGTTAGACACCTGCATGTGGATGAGTGAGACATTGATCGTGAAAAATCAATTAGCATCCATCCTGGCACCACTTTGTTCAATCATATGTAGTACCCTCCATACCATAAATAATTATAGGTGCATAGTTGTTTATAGGAATCCCACAATATTGCCTAATATTCTTGTTCAAGACCCATATACAAAAGGTATGGCAATGATCTTTTGAAGTGGCATTGCCACTCAAGGGTTTAGTCTTACCTTGCTATAATGCCTTCACCAAGTAGATCCCCAACAACCCATAGATAAGCTCTAAGAGTCTTGCCTTGCTACAATGCCTTCACAAGTAGACCCCCAACAACCCATAGATAAGCTCTAAGATCCATGCCATGTATGTTACATAACTTAACTTTCTATTGTCTTAGGTAAAGCTAAATTATGAACTCTATGAAGTCAAATTGTTTTGCAAGGAAAGTAAATATGCGGGTTTTCTTCAACTAATTCACATCAAAAAGAGGATGCCACTAGGTTTACCAACAAAAAATTATCTTCATTGTCATTATTATTGCAATAGTGTTCCTATATCCCTAATTATTTACATGTGGTACCATGACAAAACATGTATTGGTAGCTGTATGTGAACTTGCATATAATTACTATTCCATTTAGTAACTTGCTTTATATACACATGTGTTGGTAGTTATATATGAACTTGTATATAATTACTATTCCATGTGTTCTTGATTTATATGTACATGCATGTGTAATTTATTAACACTAATCCATAGTCTTGTTTGAGTGAGTGAGTAAATAAGTGAATTGTTAGAATCTTACCCATTAGAAAAAAAATGTACGTGTAGGGAGCTTGGAAGAAGAATAAAAAAAGGAGTTTGCTATTGCATGCTAATCATTCAATATATGTGTAGGGAACTTTGAAGAAGTGAAAAATTACAAGCTAATCATTTAATATATATTGATTCGTATGGGCATGTTTCTTGCAATCACATAATTGGTTTCTCTCCTCCTTACAACTTTAACTCACACATAGCTAGATTCTAAAGTTTGTATTAGACCAAGGTTATACTAGCTACACAACTCACACATAGCTAGATTCTAAAGTTTGTGTTAGAGCAAGGTTATACTCCTTGTCATTCACTACTTTGTTCCCATCTATGATTCATGCTAAGAATGTCATCGTTGGGCATGGGCTTGTAGGTTACCATCGAATAAATCCACTAGGCTCCATCTTTGTGGTGTGTCAAGGTGTCATGCCTTCTTTTTTTCAACACCCATAATGAAAAGGAAAGAATGACTTAGATGTTGACGGGTGGGTTAATGTTCTTTTTGAGGATGCTTCACTACAAAAGGGTCAATAACATATAGATTGCTTTCTTGTATGCATTAACATTTATCTAGGTGTGTTTCATATAGCTGTTTTGGAAAAATGAAATTGATCTTTTACACCATATTACAAGTAAACAAAACTACCTTTTTTTTCTATACCCATAAGTTGCATCCCTCCCCCCTTTTCACGCCCTCTTTCCTCTTCTTTGAGGCTCAATTTCCATTCTTGTATAGAATATATCTCTATATATCCATATATATCCATATGTATATATATACGTGTTCCCCCTTTGAAAAGACATATTTTTGGCAACCGTTTGCCACTATGCCCCCTAGTGTGATCACCGTATGTAACATGAATGGGGTCTTAGCAAATTTCCCAAGAACATTATCTCTAAAATTGTTTAATAACCTTCTTTTTGTCTATGCTTACCCAAATGAAAAAAATACTGAAAAATACATGGGTAGTTATATGTTTTATCTATATCCCACATATGTATGTATGCATTAACATTTATCTACATCCCATTGTATTAGTAACAATTATAATCATTTACACCTTATTGCTAAACAAAACATCGGTAGTCATACCAAAGCATGTTATACATCCAAGAGTAGTATTTGATCTAGAACGTGAAAGGTATTAACATTTAGGGTGCTTGCAAAGTGCTCAATGTATGAGTGGGCACTTTAGAAGTAAATGAATTGGATTTTCCAACATGCGTTACAAATCTACTTAAAGTTCACACTGTTCAATGCTAGCTTTTGTTAGAGTTGCAACTTTCCTTGCTAAAATATTCCCAAAAGAAGCAAGACCTCTTGCTTTTGATTAAATCTCCAAGCAACACCCATTTTATATTTTTTTTTGCAAGGTTGCCCATCAAAGAAATCTTACAAAGTGGGCAGTTGATGTTTGTTGGCTTGGAGTAAGCCTTCCCCATATGCATAAAGAAGCACTGGATGTTTCAAAAAGACTTTGAGAAGAGCATGACAATACCATCATTTCTTTGAGAAGCAAAGAAGCACTGGATGTTTCAAGATGGAAAGACTTTGAGAAGATCGTGGCAATACCATCATCGCTTTCTCGTTTTGTGTGTAAACACTCTTAGTGACGTTATAGTTTACATGCCCTTGCCTACTGAGTTTTTTTTTTCCAAAATCATTTGAGTATAGCAAAACTAGAAATCTTTGCTCTTTGACAAATTTAGTGAACACTCTTAGTTAACACCCTTAGCTACATTATAGTTTACATGCCCTTGCCTACTGAGTTTTTTTTTTCTCCAAAATCACTTGAGTATAGGAAAACTAGGAATCTTTGCTCTTTGAAAAATTTAGTGACCCCAAAAAGTTTTAAGCTACTTTAAGCCATTTTGCACAAGAATACATCTTGTATAACAAAACTAAGAATCTTTGCTCTTTTACAAATTTAGTGACTCCAATAAGTTTTAAGCTACTTCGAGCCATTTTGTGCAAGAATACTTCTAAGCCTACACTCTAGAGTCTTTTGCCAAAATTGAAAGGAGGTATCGTGTCTTCGTTATAATTAAAGATGATACCATGCTTATGTGTGTGACTATTGATGAGGAACCGTTTTTTATATTTTTAGATGGTCATACATGCATTACGCAAGAGAATACATACTCAAAACTTTTGGTATCATCTATGATAAACTCTTTATGTGTAAGTTTATTAATCTTGGAATTGGAAACTTCATATGTAAGTAGTGTATGAGGTTACAACAAACACTTCATATGTATGTAGTGTAGTGGTTGTTGCTTAATATTGGAATTAGAAACTTATGTGTGGAATTGGAAACTTCATATGTAAGTAGTGTATGTGGTCACAATAAACACTTCATATGTATGTACTGTAGTGGTTGTTGATTAATATTGGAAACTTATGTGTGGTTATTTATTAATCTTGGAGATTTATGAGGATGAATAGATTCTCATACACAAATGATTCTTGAAATTTAAAGTGAATGGTTACAAAATAACTATAATGTAAATCTATAGTGTAAAGTGAGCACAAAAAGATCCATAAAGGAAGGTGATTAAAAAAATGGTGTTCGCTTTATATATTGATTTTTCATTATTGATACAAGGGTATATGAGTGATATTAACAAAGGTTAGTGCTATGATGTAAAATGATAAGGTTTTAACACTAGGAAGGCCACTTTGTAATTATGAAGGTCCAAGTTGGATACGACTTCTCTTTCCATACATAATATATTAATTGTGTAGAGACACCCATCTAGAAGCTAGCATATGAAAGATGTAACAAATTCTTAATATTTAATAAAATTTTCCCATGACAAACAAAAAGAGGTTCTTTCTCACTACTGATTAAGCATAGTGCTCACACCAAAAATCATCAAAATAATATTGTTGGAAGCTTTTAGAGTGAACATAGAACTCTTAACACTTTGGATAAAGAGAGCTAAACATTAAATAATGAATGTAACTTACGTGTTGGTTAAGTCTAGAGGTGCCATGATGTGAACCCTCTCCGGAGGAAAATGTGCATTACTCACTTGGATGAGGACACAAGTAAAATTCAACAATGAATAAATTATGCATGCAAACACAATTACATGCATAAGCCTACATGTCCAAAGGAATACACTATAGTAGTTAGATGGTGATGGAGTTTCCAAAGATCACATAAGTACCCATGAAAAACTCAAAAGTGTCTTCTCATGATCTTGTGTAATATCCATTCTTTGAATGGGTACTTTAAGCTTATTCAAAGAGTATACTATTCATTCTTTGAATGCATACTTTAAGTGTATTCAAAGAGTCAAATGTGGTGCCTACTTTTACGCGTTGTGTGCACTAACTATTGAGGCTGGATGTGGCTAGTTTGGTGAGGCATGTAAACTCGTGCATGTCTTTCCTGTGCAAGTCACTAGTGGCTCACATCATGGATGCAAAAGGGTATAATTAGAGCAAGGCACATTCTTAAGAGCTTTTTTATATGCAATGCAATTGTAATTTTCTTCTGCTTTTCATGAATCACAAAACTTCAACTAAGTGACATCTTATTCATCTCCTTCTTTGTTATGAGTTAGAATAACCATTATCTGTCGCTAAATAGATATTACATCAACATATATTTGTCACTTATGTTAAAAATAAAAGCAATCAAATTCATGATCAACCAACACATTTGACATGTAAAGGTGATGATTGAATTAGAGTAGAGGGGCAAGTGGTGCTAATGTTTGGTAATGGGCATCTCTTAATGAGATTTTTTTTTGAAGGAAAAAAAGCTAGCTTGTCATTTTTTGATAGGCTAGGGAGGGTATTTTCGTGTAGTCCTTTAATTTGCACTCAACCACTCCACTTTGGCTCCTCCTATAAATATAGATTGTAGAAGTGAAATTTCTTTGAGAATTTGATAAATCAATTCGCATAAGCATTATGCAAAAAGAAAATCGATGAAGATATGGTTGTTTTTGAAGCTTACGAGTAAAATTTTATTAGGTGGTATAATATATTGTCCATCTTACCTTATTTATCATGCGGTCATGAGAGGATCATCTTCCTCTCTCTCTCTCTCTCTCTCTCTCTCACACACACACACACACACACACACACACACACACGCGTGTGTGTGTGTACACACCCACACATGTGCATATAGGGGCTTAGTGCTATTAATGAACATCTCGTGATCATGTTGATCTTCTAGTGCAACGGTACTCAATATGTTCAATGGCAAAATTATAGATAGTAGATATTAAGATCTGCTCTAGATGTTTATATATTTTTTGGTAGAGTTTTAGTATCTCATATAGGTGACAGAGGGTGCTCTCATATGGTTATCATAGGCTTCTAGCCACTCTTGTGTTTGAAACCAAGCAAAAGAAATAGTGAGGGTTTTAAAATGAGGGAAGGTTAGGCGAGTGCATACACATGCACATCTACCTCAGCATGGCAAATTGCAATAACATACCCATACTTGTGGACACGTATAACAAATGCTGCTTGGCCTTGATGCTTGTAGTCCCAAGTATAGGCTTGTTTTAACAAATAATGGATGCAGGTATGTAGGCGGACAACTTGAAATTTTTACGTATTTCTACATGGTAATTATTAATAAATTGAATTTGGAGTCAGTTCCTTTCATAATCCTTGTGTCTATCACTATTGTGTCCTTCCTTGACTGTCTAGTACACACACACATGTGCATGCATGCATGCATTCATAGACATGCATGCATATGCAAGTATTTGCGTGCGTGCACATGCACGGTGGGTGTGTGCGTGCGCACACCCACACACACACACACACGTGCACGTGCACGTGCGCGTGCGCACACACACACACACATGCACCAGCCCTTCCCTTCCCTCCCCCTTTTTCATATGTTAAAATAAGGTGCTAGCCCTTGCCCTCGTTCTCTTAGCCTTTCTTGTCTCCTCGTGAGTTTATTTCTATGTTGGAATAGAAGGTATTCGGCTTGCGTAGGCCGCTTGCAAGACGCATACCTATATTGTGCTCTCATGACTTGAACCCAGGTCCCCATGATTTTATAGCTGGGCTATGTTCATACGTGAGAAAGTAGCTAGGTAATGCCGCAATGACACTTTTGAAAGCCAGGGAAGACTTTTGAAAGCCACCCAACATCCACTCTCAAGGCCAAGCACTTGGTCAACAAGCACCCAATGTGTAAAGGGCCCTAGGGAGACTCCTCGAGTCATTTTCTGCAGACTGCCCAAATGGACCGAGTGTGGTGCATGAGATAAGTGTGGATAAACTCGAAGGGGATGGGGCATGGGAATGATGGATGGCATGGCCATCCTCTCTCTAGAATTCCAAATGCGTTGCTATTTTTGGAGGAACCCCCGTCCTCTCTCCCCTTCGCAAAGGTTCAGCTCCTCCTCATTGGCGTTTCCTCTGTTCTCTCTCTCTTGCTCTCTCTCTGTGTCCCTGCTCCCAATGGCCTCCAATTCGTCTGCAGCCCCATATCCGTAAGCGCACACAGCCGGAAATGGCTTCCGACTCGCCGCTTCACCTGTCCGAGACGGGCGGCGATGTGAACAACAGCGGCGGCAGCGACAGCAAGCTGCCTCATCCTAACGCTGGCGATGGCGGAGGAGCTTCGTCTTCTTCTGCAGTGCCGGCGATGTCTTCCCTAAAGGCTTTTACAGGAGAAGGGGAAGCTTCAGCAGCGTCTTCTACTTCTTCTTCTTCTTCTTCAGGTACCCGGACTAAGAGTGCCTGGTCCCAGGTCGTACGAGGGCACACTGGCGATGGCGAGCCTGCGGGTCTAGGTAAAGTCGTTCCCTCTGCTCCAGGCCTTCTCCCTCCGGTCGCATTACCTTCAGAAAGACCCCTGACCCCCGCCTCTCCGAGCCCTGACAGAAAAGAAGGGGGAAGCCACTGCGAAAGCATTCAGCCAGGTTTTGATCAAACGGATGGATTGGAAGCCGCTGCTGTCCTGCCACTTCCGCCACAGCCACCAGATTCTTCCCCTGTGAATCCTGCACTATCCGATTCTCCTGCAAAACCCAGTAAACCCGCCTGGAAGAAACCATTGGACAGCAGCGTGGGAGTTGCTGACTCTGGACCTGTGATGGGAGCTGTTGCCTGGCCAGCATTAGGAGATGTACGTGCCTCAAAACCTTCGGAGATTTCAAAGCCAGCACCCACCGCAGATGGATCATCAACTCAGGTCGTTTCAAGATAACAACATATTTGTACCAATAATCATCCATTTCTCTTTATTAATGCTTGTTACAGTGTGTTAATTTCAACTAACGAGCTTTCATCATGATTTATATTTTCTTTGAGTTTTAGTGTTGTTTAGTCACATTGTTTGTGGTGGCCATCTGACTTATTCAGCATTACGCTGGAGTGGTTTTATGGCCCATTTGATCACTGAGCATTAGGATGGATTGGTTGTCACACTGTTTTTGATGGCCCATTGATCACATTGCTCTCAGATGACACCGTCTTTAGCGATTTACTGGACATGGTTCTTGATGGCTGATTTATTGAGCATTGTGAGATGTGGTTGCAATCTTTTGATAGATTACCTGATCAGGTGAACATTATGATGGATAGGGATTTGCAGTGGCCCCTTCATGGTCCAGGGGTGGGGGGAATGGTGGCAGCAGCGGCAGTAGTTCTCCAACTGCAAATAAACAGAAAGCGGCAGCCAAACGCCCTAATGTTATAGACGGCACACCTGCACCCCAAAACGTATCACCTTCTACTCCACCAGCCGCTATCGAAAACAGCATTCCAGAGGTAAGCATGCCAGAAACTGTCATTCCAGATCAAGCAGGGAAAGGAGCTGGGGAGCTGGGAGGCAAAGCGCCTTTGGCTGTTGGAGGCAATAATGAACACGGTCACACCTTGCACCAAAGGGGGGACGGGGCAGGTGCTTTTCCACACAATTATCCACACCGGAGGAACATGGGGCGAGAGCAAGGACGGGGTAGCCATGGATGGCACCCCCACAATGGCAAGGGTTATGGTAATAGTAGGGATGTGGGGATGCCTTTTCAGCAACAACGCGTCGGCCCTAGGAACCTTCCTCGTCCACCCTCACATTTTTACAATACAAATGCAGGCTTCTTCACTGCTGCAGGTTTTCAGAGTACTGCCCTTGATCCTTACACTCATAGTCTCATTGGACGAAGCTTGTTTTTCATGGGGTGTCTCTATGCATACGGCAGCAGTTGATTGTTGGTGGTTTGCATATCAATAAGAGAAAATAGCTTAGCCTATGTATTCTGGTCTTCTGTTTCCACTATTGTAGCTCCAACACCAGATGGTAGAATCTTGCTACATGTTGCAGACTGGCCTGATTCAGTGGATACATGTGCAGATGCAGCACCAGGCATGTATTATCTGCCACCTGCAGCACCGGAACCTATGCGTGGTGGCCTGCCCTTTTTTGGTCCTCCCGGGCCACCCCAGGGAGTCATGCTGACTGGTCCAGATCCAGCTTCGTTGAGATCAATGCTGATGAAACAAATCGAGTACTATTTTAGGTGAGGAAGCTTATGTGCTCTTGGTGTTTATGCTTTCCTTTCTGGTGAAATTGGGATTGATGACAAACTTTCTTTTATTTTGGCCTTCCAGCATAGAGAATTTATGCAGAGATATTTATTTACGCTCAAATATGGACGAGCAGGGTTTTATCCCAGTTGCAGTGATTGCAAATTTCAACCGGGTATGCAATGTCAATGTTAGGTCATGTGAAAAGCTATAAACGAGGGTGGTCTCAACACAAGCATTCCTTTTTTTTTTTGGCAGGTCAAAATGCTAACACCAAATCCTGGGCTTATTTTGGATGCGTTGCGAAATTCAGCAGTGGTTGAAGTTCAGGTAATTGCTTTCTGAATGGAGCCTGAGAGTGGCACACATGAGTCCGCCACTTATTTGTTGAGCTGGTGGTTTGGACATGGGCAGGGTGACAGGATACGCAAGCGAGATGATTGGGCCAAGTGGCTTCTGCCCCCAAGCCATTATGAATCTACAGCATCAGCTCCAAAAGAGAGTGATTCAGTTTTGAGTCGTTCCTTGTCTAATGTGCACGAGAAGGCAACTTTAAGTAAAGCAGGGATTGAAAGATCTGAAAAAGAGAGTGGCTCACAGGTGGCAAGTTCCAGTTTGATTGATGACGGGCAGCCATTGGTGGAAGGGAATGAAACCTTGAGCTCAAGTGCAGGTCGTAAGATCACAAACACTCAGATCAAATTTGATCTCTCTGAAGTGGCAGGAAGCCAGGACGTTAAGCTCATGGATGAAAATGGTGACAACCTTGACAGCCCCAGGACAAGTGATGCTGACAGCCCAAATTCTTGTCAATCGGAAGCGCATGCAAGGGCTGGCCTCAGTGATACTAGGTTTAGATCAAAACAATGGAATGGAACTAGTCATTCAGGTTTGGCAATCAAAAGTCTCAGATCAAGAAGGGGTGGTCTGTCTGCCGCTTTTGCTGGCAAAAGCTCCAGTCATCATGAAGAAGACACTTTTCAGATGGATGAAGAGCTGGAGTCAAATCGCCCTATGCTTAAAGATCATTCGAATCAGTTCAGAAGGTAGTTTCAAGCTTGTGGTGGATTTTTCTCTTTTATATTTTATGACTGGGATTTATATGATGAAATGCCTTCTGCAGCCACAATGAGGATGAAGAAGACGACTTGGAAATGAATGACAGCTATGTCCAACATCTCATCATTGTGACACAGGTGTAGTTCTCCTGCCAAGTGCTGTTGTTGGAGCTGCATAGTTGGTTGGTCTTTCTTCATAGGTTGATGAAGAAACTGTTAATTTTGGTAGCATTTCTGGTTACTAATGTAAAAGTATAAGGCTGAAATGGCTGATTTCGGTGGAAATAGATATACCTCTGTGCTCTCAAATTACCAGGTCTGACTGTACTGATTCTCACCCCTCACCCCAAAACTATTGCTGATTCGCAGCTTTTTGCAGTGCTCTTGTTTGCTGCTGATGTCAGGCTGGTCTGGTCTCCAAGCCGCACCTTTGACTGGTTGCTTTGATGGGGCTGATGGCTGAGGGAACTGAATATACAAATGAGGGGAGAAGGCCCTCTTACAATTTCTTTAGAGGACAGTCCCTTTTTTATCTGGTTAGAGTCAGTCTTAGGGCTCTCTCTCTCTTGGCCCAAGTATGTACTAGGGTGGAGACAGTTTTCTAGGTCATCGCTGGTACATTTGCACCACTTTTTGTTGTCTAAATTGGTGTTGATTCCTCTTGCTCGAAAGCTGCTGTCCATGCTTTACTCTTTTGTTCCCAGCCTGCACATTCTCATAAGCTTTTCCATTGAGGCGTTGGAATTTCCTATCACAGGTGTGCACTTGATTCTGGTCTCCGAGCTGCACTGTTTGCTTGATGCTTTGATGGGGCTGAGGGAACTGGATGCCCAAATGAGGAAGTAATGCCCCCTTTTATGGAAGAAATATCTAGAGGAGAAACTAATTGCTGATATTTTAAACCTTTAGAGTGTCCCCTTAGACCAGGGTCACCGCGAAACGCGTTTCACTTCCCCTGAAACGCGAAACGTTTCATTCATGGAGTGAAACGTAGAACGTTTTAGGGCAGGCAGGTTAAATTTTTTTTAAAAAAAAAAATAAAAATAAAGAAAGAGACTTCTATGAAGTATGAGAAAAACATACAAAAATCACAGCTATAAGGCCATCTTCTCAACATTCAGAAATGGGCATTCAATTTGATGCCCAAATTTGGGGGTTTTGTCCAACTTGGGACAAAATCCCCTAATTGGTTGCCCAATTTGAGCAAATCTCAATTTGGATCCTGGTTGCCCAATTCTTCCACCAATTCAAGGGTTTGGGCAAAACCCCCAAATCGGTTGCCCAATTCTTCTTCAGATTTTATGTATATAATGATTTCGATCCATCGTTTCACTGGCCACCTTCCGGTGGTGAAACGTTTCATTCCAAAATGAATCGTTTCAGCAACGTTTCGTTTCAGCAGTGAAACGTTTCGCGGTAACCTTGCCTTAGACTAGTTCTTAGGGCTCTCTCTTGGCCCAATCATGTACTAGAGGCAAATTTTTGGTACATTTGGGGTCATGTGCATTGCTTTACATTGTGGGTGGCTGATTTTTCTGGCTCTGATGCCTGCTCTTTTGTTCACGGCTTACATGCCTTGGCTTGTGGGATTTTGAAATATCCTATCATAGGTGTGCACCTACTTCTTACCATAGTGCATCCGTACCTATCGAATCACTTAGTGATCTTGCCCCCTTGTAGAGTAGGGCTCACAATGGTGTCTTTAACCTAATCTATATTTCTTGGAGTTTGAGTGGCTCTATACCTTCATAAATCAGGGCTCACTGTGTGGTGTTTCTAACCTCTACGATGTACATGGCCTTGGTAGTCATGGCACGTGCCTTTGAGGCCTGATGCATGGGACAAGTCTTTCATGCTTTTAAGCATATATGCATATGGAGTTTTCTTTGATTGTGTAAAAGTGTGGCAGGAAGGCTTGGAGCTACATGGTAAGCTGCCTAGCTTTTCCTCCTTCCATAGATTTTTTGATAGTCATCTTTTCAATCTTGGGAAGGTCCTCTCTCTCCCCTCTTGGAGACTCTTAGGAAATGAGGCCAATTTATTGGCACCCCCTTTTCCATTCATGTCCCTTTGAAGTCATGAAAGGTTTCACTTCTTTGAGGTATTTCCATTTAATAGCAAAATATTATAGGCAGTATCTTTACATTGGCTAAAAAGCTGCTGTTAACATGGTTAGTCGGTGCCCATGATAAGGAAGTAATATTGTGGTAAATTGGTCCTAAGCGTACACAAATTTAAAAACACCAAGATTCTTGTTAAAAAAGGTGCACACATTTTTTCACATCCGTCTTGCAATTTGATTGCAAAAACCCTATCATCAAATGATTTTTTTTTCTTTTTGGTGCAATATTCAGTGTCTCCCTAAATAGGGACCCTCAACTCTCAAGTGTTCCATACGGAAGCTTGCTGTACATGTGCGCGCGCGTTGCGTTTTTGCGTATCTACAACCTGTTATTTGATGCTTCAATGAGACAGACTACACAGGATTATGATGCCTTAACATCATGCCAAGGCAAAACCCATGCAATGAGGGTTTCAACCCATTTTTGCAGGTAGCATAGGTTGCATGTAGGGTAGAATCTGCACAAGACTTAGCCTAGGTCTAACCTAGGTAGGAAAAGACTTCTTTTTGCTACTCCCTCCACCAAAACCTCACCTCGATGGAGAGCTACGACATGAGTATGAGACTATGCAGAGTCGTTCGAGACGTGAAGATAAAGAATGATACAAAAAGGAACAAAAAAGCCAAGCCCAGTATAAACAAATCATGGCCGAGATAGGCAACAACTCATAGAGAGGACCATAAGCAACGCGAGAAAGAAGCACATCAAGTAAAGCTTCAGGAAGAGGCACGTCAAGACCACCTTCTGTACGAGCAAAGTTGGGCACAGCTCATGGCAGCATCAACAAAGGCCAAGGAGGAATCACCTACGGTTGTGAAGCAACCCATGATTGAGAGCGTTGACACAACGAAAAGAGAACTTCTAAGACAAGAGTTCTTGGGAGACGTGATCACAGAAAGGTGTGTTTCCAAGAAGGTGCCATTACCCGGGATGCACATGCCAGAGCCGAAAACAAAACCAAAACCACAGATCAAGCAGGTGGATCCTTCCAAATCCTATTTGGAGAAGGATGAGGTCAACGCGATAGTTCCCAAGGAGGTAGATCTTTCCAAATCCTATTTGGAGGATAAGGTCGTCTCGACAATTTCAGCGGAGCTTCCAGAAAATCTCTCCGAATCCTGTGAGGAAGACACTACATGTAATTCAAAAGATCCAGAAACCGAGCCAGAGAACTTGAAGACCAAGTTAGAGTGCTTATGGATTGAGCCGATGGAAATGAAGTGCAGTCCTCAATTGGAAAGTGGCGATGGTGATGTGGCAGAAAAGGAGCGCAACCTTACCTTATAGGCTTGGAATGATGCGACTAGCTTTTGGAAAGCAAAAGATTAAAAGCATTTTAAAAACTAAAAAGATAAGAGCTTTTATTATAAAAAGATGCTTTTTGGACTATAAGTGAGTTTTAAAGCCCTTTTCTCAAGACATGTAAAATGATAAGAGAGTTCTCTAGCTCTAAGAACTTGTACTCAAGACTCCTCCAAGGAGTTTTATCTAATATAACTCGAGCTTGGGCGGGGGGGGGGGGGGGGGGTCGGCCCAAGGCTAGTCTTGCACATGACAGTGAGTCCGTAAGGCAATCCATTGCATGGGTTTTTCATTGGCATGATGTTAAGGCATCATAACCCCATGTAGTCCCTAGTTGACCAGCCTAACAAGGCTATAAACAACCAGTCGGCCAGCATATATTAAATCAGCCAGCATCAAATGTAAGTCGGCAGCATAACATGCCAAGTCGGCCAGCAATAATAGCATTCAATGCTATTTTCAGCAAGTTGTGGGACATATAAACCTGGTTGACAGTTTATGTGGACCGACCAACAGCAAAGATGCATATAGAAGCGCAACCTATAGCCCATTGCATCATTCATTCAGAATTCAGCAAAGCAGTTCAAGAGAACATGTGTGCTTGAAATCACTTGGGTTCTTGTAGCATACAAACAACCTCAAGCACTCCATGCTTCAGTCCAAGGCAGCATAGAAGATCCTCTCATCTTCAGCCATCATATGTGCATATCCTCATCAGTTCTGGATTCGCATAAGTGGCTTCATAGAGTCTTCTGCATAGTGCTATTGGTTCAGCATATGGTTCAGCTTGCATTTGGGCTTCTTGGTCCTTGTGCTGGGCAGTCCTCAGTCATTATTCATTATCATTGTACAAAGTTCTCCAAAGAAATACAAGTAAATACTCTTGCTTGCAGGAAAGGGGGGGGGGTGTGCGCCCTTCAGTGGGTAATTGGAACCCAATTTGGTGTTGACTCTCATTCTCTTAAAGCAAAGTGGATTGCAAAAACTCATAGGTTTAAAGAAGGCTTTGTTGTGCGTTACGACGGTCAACCTATTGCATGCTACAGTCGGAAGGCCAAATGGATTGACCCCATATAGGAGTTCTACTTTGAGATCCGTTACCGTAAAGAGACAACCAATCGGGTTGTTGACGCCCCTAGTAGGTCAATGCTATCTCTTTTGTTGAAATAACGACTGACTTCGTCTATCTCTAAAAGAGCAGTGCCAACATGATTCCCATTTTGGTTGATTCTAGCAATTGGTCCAAGTGGAAGATACCTTTTCCACTCACGCTGTCTCTTGGAGATATACGTCCTGAGTATATCCTCCAAAGTCTGCTTCATCCTCTCCGTTGGACCATCCTCCTCGGGATGATTTGAAGATAACATGCTCAAGTGTGTTTCCAATTTGAAAAACACTAATTGCGAGAATTGTGCAATGAACTTGGGATCTTGGTCACTAATGATCTCCCAAGGCAATCCATAGAGCTTATACAGTTGCTCTACAAAGAGCTGAGCCAACTCGTGATTCTTTATCGAGACGACTTAGTAGGGATGAATCTAGCCATCTTCGTTAATCGTTCAATAACCACCCAAATTGAATCATGGCCCCTACCGGTCTGGAGTAATCCAATTATAAAATCCATTGAGACACTTTGTTACTTATTCTCAAGAATTTGCAAAGGATGCAATAACCCTCCAGCTCTAAGCCTTTGAGCTTTATTAAGTTGGCGTTGGGTACACTTCCGCACATAATCCTTGACAAATGATTTTATGTATGGCCAATAGAAATGGTGGCCATCAGGGCCAAGGTTCCATGTATGCTCGGGTGCCCCACACTAATTGCGTCATGGCACTCATGCAATATCAAAGCTTGGACGTCAGATCACTTGGCACACAAACCTTGCCATCCTTGAACTGTAATCCACCTCTAATGGAATATCTTTCTCCTAGGAGCACTCATTGGAGATTCGGAACACTCGATCTCGTGGACGAGTTTGACTTTGCTTATAATAGTAGTAAGCATTTTGCTATTGGTTTTAGCCCATTTATGCTTATGTACAATTATCAACCTGAGCTACCCATTGCTATAGGACTACAAGAGGTCCAGCTGCAATTAGCAGTGGATTTCTTGCAAGATATGCAGGATACACTGAAAGTTGCAAGGGAAATCATAAAGAGTACTCAGAATTGCGCTCAGTATTATGCTAACCACCACGGACCCTAAGAGTTTTACAAGAGGGTATGTGGGTGTATCTTAAAGTCCCAAAGGACTCTATACGATGAGGATTGGCAAGCATTACAAGTTATCTTCTCGCTGTTGTGGTCCTTTCTAGATCACAAAGAAAATCGATTAGTGATGTTACGTACTGGTTAGCACTATCTTTTGGAATCAAAATTTATCGTATATTTTACATTGGTTCTTTGAAAGAACATCTAGGTGAAGGTGATGAGATTGTGCCAATGGAGGATATCCCTAATCTCAAGGACACAAGTAGATATATTCCTATGGAATCTGAGTTGGTTTTGGATCAACGTACTAACTAGGGTTAAGACCTGACTCACCTCCCAACCATGACAGCCGTGGGCAAGCCCACAAGACCTGGCTGTCCCCACCGAGCCACCAGCTGAGCTAACTAGATGGACGTACCGACCAATCTCTATCTCGCGACGTCCCATACTGCCACGAAGCTACCCTCGCGGGCCTCGAGACTGTTGCCAGCCTCGGTTGCATAAAGCACGTGCATGTCTGCACTAGATCCAAGCTCGAGACCATAGAGCTCTCACAAATCATGCGAGACTCTATATGACTAATGACTAACCTTGGCCACTCTTTTATAGGCTCTTGCCGGTCATCGGGCGTCCACACTTGGGTGTCCGCCCATTAGTCTATCCCTGACTTAGCTCGCCAATCAGCCTGCGTAGCTCCAAGCTTCCCCAAACCTCGAAGCTAGTCTTGCGTGCGTGTAGCACACGGTAGATACACACTGTGCACATGACATACTCCCCTTCCTCTAAGAGCTCACTCCTGAGCTCACTAAAAAGCCAGGGTAATCTCTCTTAAGAGTAGTCAATGTCTCCCATGTAGCATCCTCCTCAACATGGTCCTTCCACTTGATCTTGTATTCCGTGATAAGCGTATTACGCAATCTTCTTTCATGCAATCCAAGAATCTTTTCAAGTTCGTGTGGAACGAATGTCATGTCCTCGATATCTATGATTTCTTGAGGAGTAACTAACTGGTCTGTTCCATCCAGTACTTCCTTAAGTCTATTGACATGAAATACAGGAAGAACTTTCACATAAGATGGCAAATCCAGTTGATATGCAACTGAACCAATCCGTCGTGTAATACAAAATGGTCCACAGTATCTAGGGGATAATTTCGGAGATCGACCTGTCCGTAAAGTCTCGGAATCTTTCGGAACTCGCAAATACACCATCATTCCTTCAGAGAACTCTCTCGGTGAACGATGTCTATTTGAATAAAATTTGTCTCGGTCTTGAGCACTTCTAATAGATTCTTTCACAACTTGTAACATTTCTTGCATATCTTGCATAAAATTACGTGCTGCATCATGCTGAAGTCCTGAGAATCCTACTGTAACAGGTGATTTAGGTTTATGCTTAGTACTGTTATATGCAAATTCTAACATAGGAAGATAATCCTCCCATGAACTCTGTCTTTTGGATACATATGCTCGAAGCATATCCTCCAAAATTTGATTCACTCTTTCAGTCTGGTCATCAGATTGAGGATAATCTGAGGAACTCAAATTCAAAGTTGTTTCCAACTTCTCAAAAACAAGTTTTCAAAAATCAGTCGTAAACTTAGAGTCCCTATCACTGACTATGTCGTGCGGTAACCCGTACAGTCTAAACAATTTCTCGATAAACTGTTGTGCTAATTGCGTAATTGTAATAGTCTTCCGGGTCGGTAAAAATCTAGCCATTTTTGTCAAGCGATCTACCACAACCCAAATAGAATCGTGGCCTTGATGTGTTCTTGGCAATCCAATAATAAAATCCATGGAAATACTTTCGCATTGATTATCTGGGATTTGCAAAGGATGCAACAACCCAGCCTGTCTAAAGCGTTCAGCTTTATTTGCTTGACAAACTTGACACTTGAGAACATAATCTTCTACATACCCTTTCATCTTTGGCCAATAAAAAGTGTGTTTCACTAACGATAGTGTCGTGTGTACCCCAGGGTGTCCAGCAGAAGGGGCGTCGTGACACTCCTTAAGAATCTTGGACCTAATGTCTGGGATCTGTGGTATACAAATTTTGTCATTACGGAATAGTAAACCATTCCGAATTATCCACTGGCCTCCTGCGGCCTGAATGGTAGGCTGTTCAGTCAATGAAATAGAGCAGCCCCGATGGCATAGTCACTGGCATCAGTTTCAAGAACATAAGGCTGACTAGGATCTGGTAATGCTAAGATAGGTGCTTCCTTGACTTTATCTTTCAAAAGTCTGAAGGCCATATCTAAATCGTGATTCCAAGTGATAGGCTGATTTGACTTACGTCCACGACCTTTCAACAAGTCGGTCATCGGTTGTGTGAGCTGAGAGTACTCCCGCATAGATTTCCGAAGAAAAACAACAAAACCGAGAAAAGAACGAATTTGTTTCACTGTTTGCGGTATAGGCCAGTCCAGAACCTTCTGAACTCGGTCATAGTCAATGTTCAATCCATCTCTAGTGATCTTGTGTCCCAAGTAAATGATGTCTGTCATAAAAAACTCACATTTACTTAATTTAGTATATAGTCGATTCTGTCTTAAAATAGATAAGACAATCGTGAGGTGTCTAACATGATCCTCAAGAGTACGACTATATATCAAAATATCATCCAGTAACACCACCACAAATTTCCCCAAATGTTTACGAAAAAGATCGTTCATCATTTGCTGGAAAGTGGCTGGAGCATTGGTTAACCCAAAAGGTAATATGAGAAACTCGTAATGGCCATACGTAGTCCGAAAGGCAGTTCTTTCGACATGCCTTTCATGAATACGTATCTGGTGATAGCCAGTACGTAAATCTATTTTTCGTGAAATATTTCGTTCCTACTAACCGGTCAGTCAGGTCAATACGATGATCTACTGTCTTTTCAGGTGGTAAGCCCGATGGCAGTTCCTTAGGAAATACATCTTGAAACGAATCAAGTATCTTCTGTAATTCTTTGCTTTCTAATACACTTAATTCATTGACATCCATAGAAGGTATGAGAAATGAAGAAAGTGGAAGTAAAACACAACGGAAAGCTGTATACAAAGAAGAATTCATCATATTTTCAAAATCAACTGTATTTTGCAAGAGGTCCTTGTGAGGGATGTATACAATCACCTAAAATACTATACTCGGTGTTCGTATGCTGAAAAGACAATCAGAACATGTACTAGGGCGAGAAAGTACAGTACCTGATGTACCTGTTAAAGACAACTGGTTAGCTGCCTTTGGCTTGGGTCCTATGTTGGTCTTTGCACCCTTTTGCTTCGGGCACTCGTTACGCATGTTTCCTTTTTCTTCGTAGATGAAACGTCCCTTCTTTTTGAGCTTCAAACCTTAAGGAGTCGTTTCTTCTTCGTTGGTGTCGAACTTGAATTCTTCGAAGGTTGGTCCAAAGACTTTCCTTCAGTTGTGTTAGCCATTGGTACGGAGAACTTTCTTTTGTGCTTGTTCCCCTGCTCGGTAACGGGTTTAGACTTGGAAGAGACCATTGTATCATCATAGATACGAGCTGAATGAATGGCTTCGTCCAAAGTTTTGCATTTGTTATTTTTAACTTGTAATCGGTAGGAGTCCGGGTAAACCGGCTACGAAGAACCCTAAAAGAGTAGTGGGATCCATCTTTGTAGCTTTCATCTGCAAGTCCCTTACTTCTGGAGGTAGACCTCATAAGTGAGGTGCTGCGAGGTCATGGTCAAAGCGGTAAACCGGGCAACATCATAATCATCCTCTTTCTTGAGGAATTTCTTCTTGAAGACGTCCTTAAATGGTGAGTGAAAACATGTACAAAACGCCTTTTAATATGAGGAGTGTCTGAGTAGAAGACCGGTGCACAAGCAAAGCCTGAGAGGTTTCGAGAGCCACTTTAAACTCTTAGAAATCTGATTTTGACACATAATCGTCAAAAAGATCGGCATCGGTATCTTCCGTAGGCGGCAAGCCTTCGTGTTCGACAAGGGGCTCCAACTCGGATTCTTGGGTCGACATCGTTGAAGAGAGCAAGTGGAGAGAAAATTCGATCTTGCACAAGAAAGTGCTAGAGAACTTGAGAGCTTGAAAACTTGAGAGATGTGTGGCAAGAAGCCCACTGAAGGGGTTTATGTAATCTTTCCCAAAAGCAACTTGAGCTTTTGCTTTTGTGTTTTATATATATATATATATATATATGCATGCATGCATGCATGTATGTATGTATGTGTGTATGTATGTATGTATATATGGATATATATATATATATATTCTGTTTTCTTAAAAAAAAACACACCTTTAAACCTTAAGGGGGTCTTTAAACTCGCTTTAAAAAAAGTTTAATAATAATAAAAAAAGCAGCTCAATTCTGCGTTCGATTGCTTTTACTGTTTGTTTTTTTTCTCCCCTCCTGGAATTATCGCCGCCGGCCTTGCCTTACTGCCGTCACGTGCGCTGCTGCCGTCGCCTATCGTGCTGCCGGCGCCTGAGCTTTTGTCGGCGCCACCTTCGCTCAGGTGACCTTGGCTGCCTGCGCACGGCTGCTTGTGTAGGCCTGGCCTGGGCGCCTGCGAGCTTGGCCGCTTGCGTAGGCCTGGCTGCCTATACACTTGCGCCTACAACAGCCAGTAGTACAACTGTACCCAGCCAGCATACACGACCACCAGTACTCGGCTAGCAATCGCTTCTCTCGCTTTCTCTCTCTCTTTCTCTGTCAAACAAAAGCCAACGTGCTTTTTTTTTCCTCTCTCAACTGTTCATGCGACTGCACAAACACATTAACCTTCTTCTTGCTAAGCAAAACAACCCTTCTAAACCACCTACTCCCTCATCACGGGTTTCTTTGATGAAAAAGCAACATACTAATATGAAAAAACAGTAGTATGCATAAACAAAACTGCAAGCTTCTTGAACACATACCTTTCTTCGACCTCATCTTCTCTACCTACCGACTTCCTGGTTCACGAGGCATGCTCTGATACCACTGTCAAATCCCAAAAGATCTCCTCGTAGAACGCTCTTGGTACGAGACTCGAAACCTACAAACAAACCAAACAAACAAGAAGGGGGGTGCAGGCCTGACTCACCTCCCAACCATGACAGCCGTAGGCAAGCCCACAAGACATGGCTGTCCCCACCGAGCCACGAGCTAAGCTAACTAGATGGACGTACCGACCAATCTCTACCTCGTGATGTCTGTCAAATCCCCAAAGGATCTCCTCGTAGAACGCTCCTGGTACGAGACTCGAAATCTGCAAACAAACAAACAAACAAGAAGGGGGGTGCGGGCCTGACTCACCACCCAACCATGACAGCCGTGGGCAAGCCTAGAGACTTGGTTGTCCCCACCGAGCCACGAGCTGAGCTAACTAGATGGACGTACCGACCAATCTCCACCTCGTGACGTCCCATACCGCCACGAAGCTACCCTCGCGGGCCTCGAGACTGCTACCGGCCTCGGCTGCATGAAGCAGGTGCATGTCTGCACTAGATCCAGGCTATAGACCATAGAGCTCTCACAAATCATGCGAGACTCTATATCACTAATGACTAACCTTGGCCACCCTCTTATAGACTCTTGGCCGGTCATCGGGCGTCCACCCTTGGGTGCCCGCGCGTCCATACTTGGGTGCCCGCCCGTTAGTCTATCCCTAACTCAGCTCGCCAATCAGCCTGCCTAGCTCCAAGCTTTCCCAAACTTCAAAGCTAGTCTTGTGTGCGTGTAGCACTCGGTAGATACACACTGTGCACATGACATACTTCCCTTCCTCTAAAAGCTAGGGTAATCTCTCTGAAGAGTAGTCAATGTCTCCCATGTAGTGTCCTCCTCAACACGATCCTTCTACTTGATCTTGTATTCGGTGATAAGCGTATTACGCAATTTTCTTTCACGAAATCCAAGAATCTTTTCAGGTTTGTGTGGAAGAAATGCCATGTCCTCGACATCTATGATTTCTTGAGGAGTAACTAACTGGTCTGTTCCACCCAGTACTTCCTTAAGTCTACTGACATGAAATACAGGATGAACTTTCAAATGAGAAGGCAAATCCAATTCATATGCAACTGAACCAATCCGTCGTGTAATATGAAATGATCCACAGTATCTAGGGGATAATTTCGGAGATCGCCTTTCCGTAAAGTCTCAGAGAACTCGCAAATACACCATCGTTCTTTCAGAGAACCCTCTGGGTGAACGATGTCTATTAGAATAAAATCTGTCTCGGTCTTCAGCACTTCTAATAGATTCCTTTTCGCAACTTGTAACATTTCTTGCATATCTTGCAAAAAATTACGTGCTGCATCATGCTGAAGTCCTGAGAATCCTACTGTAACAGGTGATCTAGGTTAAAAACCATACATAAGCATGAAAGGACTAAAACTTGTACTCGTATGCTTAGTACTGTTATATGCAAATTCTAACATAGAAAGATAATCCTCCCATGAACTCTGTCTTTTGGATACATATGCTCGAAGCATATCCTCCAAAATTTGATTCACTCTTTCAGTCTGGCCATCAGATTGAGGATGATCTGAGGAACTCAAATTCAAAGTTGTTTCCAACTTCTCAAAAACAAGTTTCCAAAAATCAGTCGTAAACTTAGAGTCCCTATCACTGACTATGTCGTGCGGTAACCGGTACAGTCTAAACAATTGCTCGATAAACTGTCGTGCTAATTGCGTAATTATAATAGTCTTCCGGGTCGGTAAAAATCTAGCCATTTTTGTCAAGCGATCTACCACAACCCAAATAGAATCGTGGCCTTGATGTGTTCTTGGCAATCCGATAATAAAATCCATGGAAATACTTTCGCATTGATTATCTGGGATTTGCAAAGGATGCAACAACCCAGCCTGTCTAAAGCGTTTAGCTTTATTTGCTTGACAAACTTGACACTTGAGAACATAATCTTCTACATACCCTTTCATCTTTGGCCAATAAAAAGTGTGTTTCACTAACGATAGTGTCGTGTGTACCCCAGGGTGTCCAGCAAGCAGAAGGGGCGTCATGACACTCCTTAAGAATCTTGGACCTAATGTCTGGGATCTGTGGTACACAAATTTTGTCATTACGGAATAGTAAACCATTCCGAATCATCCACTGGCCTCCTGCAGCCTGAATGGTAGGCTGTTTAGTCATCGAGTCTTGGTCAATCAATGAGCTCCCGTCCTGGATCTTCTACCAAAATGGACCAAAATAACTATCAGTCCTGCAAAGCCCTCTCAATGACTTAAATAAGTTGGTAGAAATCTCGGCGAACGACAAAGTATTCACCCCTCTAATTCTACTAAGCGCATCTGCAACACTATTCATGGAATCTTTCCGATAACGAATCTCAAAATCAAAATCTTGCATTAACTCAGCTCAACGAGCTGTCCTTCCTCTCAAATCATCCGCATCACACACATACTTGATTGACTGATGATCAGTCAATACCACAAACTTGGAGCCATATAAATAATGTCTCCAAACCTTGAGAGCGTGAATCATAGCATAAAGCTCCTTCTCAAGGGTTGGCCAACGAGATTGAGTGTCATCTAGCTTTTTACTTTCAAAAGCAATAGGTCTACCATCTTGAAATAGAGCAGCCCTGATGGCATAGTCACTGGCATCAGTTTCAAGAACATAAGGCCGACTAGGATCGGGTAATGCTAAGATAGGTGCTTCCTTGACTTTATCTTTCAAAAGTTGGAAGGCCATATCTAAATCGTGATTCCAAGTGATAGGCTGATTTGACTTACGTCCATGACCTTTCAACAAGTCGGTCATCGGTAGTGTGAGCTCAGAGTACTTTTGCGCAGATTTCTGAAGAAAAACAACAAAACCGAGAGAAGAACGAAGTTGTTTCACTGTTCGCGGTATAGGCTAGTCGAAAACCTTTTGAACTCGGTCATAGTCAATGCTCAACCCATCTCTAGGGATCTTGTGTCCCAAGTAAATGATGTCTGTCATGAAAAACTCACATTTACTTAATTTAGCATATAGTCGATTCTGTCTTAAAATAGATAAGACAATCGTGAGGTGTCTAACATGATCCTCAAGAGTACGACTATATATGATAATATCATCCAGGAACACCACCACAAGTTTCCCTAAATGGTCACGAAAAAGATCGTTCATCATTTGCTGGAAAGGTGCAGCATTGGTTAACCCAAAAGGTAATACGAGAAACTCGTAATGGCCATACCTAGTCCGAAAGGCGGTTCTTTCGACAGTTTTAGGTGAGAGAAAACAAAAAAAAAGCACGTTTTCTTTTGGTTGTGAGAGAGAGAGAGAGAGAGAGAGAGAGAGAGAGAGAGAGAGAGAGAGAGAGGGGTCGCCGGCTGTGTTGTCAAGCGCTTGTATGCGCAGCCAGGACGCGTACTCTTATACAGTCGCTGGCAGGTTGTTACGGTTGATCCGGCGCACGTGTACAGGCGATGGTGCGCAGGCTGGCATAGTAGTACCTATGAGGTGCAGTCGGCCAAGTATACGCACGGGTACACAAGCACACAATCCTGTGCAAGAGAAGTGTGCAGGCGGCAGCGCCAGCCAGGCGGACGCAGGCGTACTCGGGCAGTCGACATGTTCTTTTCGTGGGCAGACACGCTGAAGGCGGCACACAGGGGCATTCGACGTGGGGTACGCAGGCAGGCAAGCGGCGCCCCACGCAAGTGTGTTGTACAGGCGGGCTCGTAATGTAGTGGATATGGGGCAGTGGGGCTGGCTGATTTGAAAAGAGGACAAGCGAAAATAGTATATGCTTTACATCCAGAGATGGTCGCCTATGCCTAGGCATCCCTTGTGACCTCTTGCCCTTCATTTGGCCTGGCCAATGGGCTGAGTCAGTCCCTGGCCCCTCAGCCTCCATAGTCCCACTCCTGGTGTTGCTAGTTCTGTCACGATTGTGACTAATTCTCTTAATCTCTCCTTAATTATTCCTTTATCCCTTATTAACTGAAAGGACACCTGTGAAGGGTCACACCCTTACATATGGGTCACTATCAAAGGACATGTCTCTTCATTAAAAGACACACCCCTTAGTCCAAAGGACATAACCATTGATTCAAGAGCCACACCCCTTCCCAGGGATGTGTCTCTTCACTTATACCCTTTCGGCCTCTATTTAAGAAAGGCCCCTGTCTCAATGCAAACAACTCAATCTTTCCTGCAGCATTTGTCTTATGTTCATTAATTAAGTCTTAATCATGTTAATAAAGCTATAAAACCTTTACAGTGGTATCAAAGCAAACCTTTTTCGCCATGTGACATGCCCAAACCCTAACCCTAACCCTAACCCTAAAATCAGTCCTAACCCTAATCCTAAAATCAGCCTACCCAAACCCTAAAATTGGGTGTAGCAAGTGTTGAATGGAAGAGCAAGAGAGAATGCCCCATCAAATTCAGCCCCCAACTCCCAATTTTTGTTGATTAATTTTGGGCTAGCCATATGCAGGAAACTCTTGAATAAAGGCAAGACAAGAAGCAACCCTTCAATCCAGGAGGCTTACCTCTTCAGCCGGCACCCTTTCTCGGACAGGCATCCCTCTCATGAGTAGTCGCACCCCTTCGTGGAAATTCCTCTAGTTGGCTGCCATTGAGAAGCGCAAGGCAAACTTACACCATAACCTCACCCAAAGGTTTTGCCTCTAAGGTTTTAATTGCCACGTATACAAACAAACCCAAATAAAAAAACATAAAAAAAAAACCAAACCTTTCGGGCTCCTTCAGATTGGTGCCAATTGTTCAAGCCGTTTTCAGCGTGCGCTTGCCGCCACCCTGCACACGCCGCCAGTGCGCCAATCTGCAGCCGCCTCTCTTTCCACGGATTCAATACTCCTCAGCCCTCTTCATCGTTTGTTGCTTGTTGTCTCCTCCCGTTGTTTGGACCAGCCGCTTGCTGATTTCTGTCACCATCTCCTTGGTGCTTCTTCTACAGCAACAATATTTATTATGGCAACCTCCTTCAGATGTGATTTTTCCATTTTCTCGGGCATAAAAAATATCACATAATGTGGAGTATTAGAATATCAGAAACCCGCCATTTCATTCTTTTGTGGGCTCTCCACTCATCCGGGGGCCAATATCACTTTTTACGGGTTCAAGAGCACCTCTCAGATCACGTGGACACACATTACCCTCTTCTCCAACGGCATATGGCAGAGGAAACCTATGATTTCAGTTATTTACAGGATACACCCTCTCAGTCCATAGTGCCCTCTCCTACCCGTGTTTCTCCACCGGTCTCAACCCCTGTTCCAGTGTCCCCCTTTTTCCAGCCCACTCATTACCGCATTCAGATAGCCACACCGACTTCTCACCTGAGAGAATTCGACGTGTGGGTGATCCGTGTTCGTACTTCTGCACAGGATCTGGACCATTACTGTTTTATACTCAGGCGTCATCCTTATCTGGGCGCTATCCTCCCCGAGTGTAGCATCATTTTTCAATACTGCACCTATTTTGAGGACGTTTATCCATCTTTATTCACGGTGTGCCCCTCTACACCAGAATATACACCCTTGACACCAGTAGCTACCCCTACCCCTGTACCTTCTTCTCCAGTAGCAGACTCTCGTGCGAGCCCAGTCCCAGAGGATCGCCCTTACTATACTGGATGGTCTATAGCCGCTTCACGAGTACGTAGCCTCTCCTCTCGGGATTTCCAGATGCCGCACCCTCCAGCCGATGGTTCTTACTAGAGCCCAGCGGCGTCATCAACAGCAAAAAAAAACCCAGAGCCTCGTCACCCTGAAGCCTCTACATCAACATCTTCCCTCTTATATCTCCCAGTTCACCAACTTGATACTGGAGATTGACTCTTTGTCCCTAGCGGATGAACTTCATGCCTTCGTTGAAGGTCTTAATCCCACACTACGTGCCAATGTTCAGAAATATAACCCTGTCGATCTTGCCAATGCCATATGATACGCCGAGCGCGTTGCAGACATTAATTCTCGAAATTCGGTCTCTTCCGGTCGAGCTAATGCCTTTCAAAAAGCCAATGGATCTCGTATGAACCGAGATAGTCGCAGAGAATCTTCTGGCACTTCTACCTCCCGGCCTAATCCCCAATGGAATAATTCTCAACACCCTCGCCGATCAGAAGGATCGTCCTCTTTTCGGTCCCGACGTTCTCAATCCTTCCAACCACGCAGTTCGGATCCTGGACGGGACCAAGGACGTGACCAATCTCGCAATCCTCGTCCTTCCACTGTTCCTTTTGGACAAGATCAACAAAAGACAGGATTGTGCACAATTTGTAATGGACCTCATCGTTGGTTTGAGTGTCCCAAAAGACCAACCCATCGACAGAATTCTAATGCTGAACCCTCCACTTCCGAGGAGAAACACCTAGTTGCTGACAAAGAAAAGCGTGCAGTTAGTCACCATGCTTCAATGATTACCGCTACTGCCACAACACAAGTTGCCTCTTCACCGTTGTCCCAGCGGTCTACTCAGGTTTTGGTTCTTCAAGGCTCAATCTCCAATCACCCTATTGAGGTGTTCATTGAGAGTGGGTGTTCTCATAACTTTGTGGGAACCACCTTTACTCACAGATTGAAGATTCGGACTTCTCCAAGTGCTGTTGTTTATTAGGTAGAGCTTGCCGATGGTTCCACATTCTTGTGTAACACCGTTGCCAAACACCTCTCCTTTCGAATTCAGCACTATCGTGACAAATTGGATTTCCAAGTCATGAATTTGGCACATTGTGATATGATCCTTGGTCAAGAATGGTTGTATCAATACGATCCCCTGATGAGTTTTCGGAACCATCCATACAATTTGCTCAAAATGATATGCTTGTGGCACTCCAAGGAATCAGAGACCAACCTTCTACACCAACCCTTTCAGCTCTTCAAGTGAAGCAACATTTATGAGTCTGATGAATGATCTTTTTCGTCCTTTTCTGGACAAGTTCGTCATTATCTATCTTGACGACATCCTGGTGTTTAGTCGTAATATGGAAGAACACAAGGCACATCTTAAGATTGTTTTCCAGGTGCTTCGTGACAATGCTCTTTATATTAATCTAGGCAAAAGTGAATTCTTCAAGACATCCTTGGAGTACCTTGGACATGTTGTTTCAGCAGGCGGTATTTCTATGGATCTGAAGAAAATACAATCGTAATATGGAAGAACACAAGGCACACCTTAAGATCGTTTTCCAGGTGCTTCGTGAGAATGCTCTTTATATTAATCCAGGCAAAAGTGAATTCTTCAAGACATCCTTGGAGCACCTTGGACATGTTGTTTCAGCAGACCGTATTTCTGTGGATCCGAAGAAAATACAGGTTATTGTCAATTGGCCAACTCCCACAAACATCCATGATGTTCGTTCTTTTTTGGGACTCGCCAACTTCTATCACACAAAGGTTCCTTCTTTCTCGTATCCATAACCTTTTTCCTTTCGAAAGCTGGCAAATCGGAGTCTTTTTCGGGTGTCCCTGCTTATTCAAACAATTCGGAACCTAGTGATCTTCAGTCCCAATCTATTTACTCAATTTTCTAGAATGTTCCAAGCAGCACAGAAAAACGCTAAAGAATATGATGAAAAATAATATGATCCACTCTTTAATATGGATAAGAGCTCCACCTGCTCAATAGATGCACTGGTATCTCGATCGGGAGTACCAGGCTTCGAACAGAACGGTCAGAGGTTCAAGTCCTCTTCGGTGCTACATCGTTTTACTGACTCAGAATAAATCTTTAAAACGATTGGACTCTTTAAGCAAACATACGTCTTATTGTGCCAGATCAATTTAAGGTCGATGTAGAAGGCACAATTGGCTATTTACTCCAATTGTGCAAACGAATAGGTGTTCATGGGACCTATCTTATGTCAAGCGGTTCACGTGCTAACGGACCTCCCTTAGTCTTCCTTCCATCTTTATTCTTCGATTTTTTGAAATAGCTGCTCCTCTCACAGAACTTCTAAAGTCCGCTCCTGCATTCAAATGGACTGAAGCTTCAATACAAGCTTTTGAAAATTTAAAGACAGCTTTGACAACAACTCCTGTCATGGCTATTCTTGACCCTACTCTCCCCTTTGATGTTTACATGGATGCTTTTGATATTGCCATTGGTACCGTCTTGATGCAACAAGGACGTGCTATTGCGTTTGACAGTCTCATAAGCACTTTGCAATTCAAGTAAGATACCCGGTATATGACAAGGAATTTTTGGCTATTGTTCATGCCTATCGTGCATGGAAACATTATCTCCTTGGTGCGGATTCAGTGGTGAAAACAGATTATCATTCTTTGAAATATATCTTCACGTAGCCAGTTATGAATGCTAGGCAAGCGCGTTGGGTCGAATTCTTAGCCAATTTTCATATGACAATTGAGTATGTTCCTAGTCTTATCAATGTGGTTGCGGATGCCCTCAGTCGTATGCCGCCAGCTTTGGTCTTGGCTATTTCTACAGTTGAAATGGAAATACCTCAAAGTTTCAAGGACCGTTTTTCAAAAGATCGTGATTTTGGAAATGCATTTCGAATTCTTAATTCTCAGAATACAACTCCTTTCGACTTGAAGATTTATGGAGCATATACAATAGTGGATGGTTTATACTGTATTTGTGTACCTCATGATACTCATCATTTTCAAAGAGTATTGGTGAAAGAACATCACGAGGTCACTTATGTTGCACACCCAGGCATCAACAAGACATATCGTCTTTTGACAGCTACATACTATTGGCCTCAAATGAAGCAAGATGTTATTAAGTTTGTTACAGCATGTCTCTCGTGCCATTGTATGAAAGCTAGCAGACAAATTTCAGCTGGTCTTCTTCAACAGCTTATAAGCATCGTCACATTGAGAAGGAGACTTGGTATTATTATATATGGCCCCTCCATTGATACAAGACAGTGAAATTAGTCTTCCCAAAGCTTCGCCCAAGATATTATGGACCCTTTCGTATTATTAAGAAGAACTCATCTCTCAGTTATAAGTTGGAGTTACCACCTTCTTGGGGTAGAATTCATCCAACTTTCCATATTTCTTGGCTCAAGAAGTTTGTGGACGGTGATTTTTCAGTTTTAGATATTTTGGATTATGTTCCAGAAATCGAAGATGAACACATACTCTTAATTCCAGAGACAATTCTTGATGTCAGACAGAAAGAAACACGACATAAGCTCACTACAGAATTTTTGGTTAAATGGAGAGATCTTGATGATTCCAACTCTACTTGGCAAAGTGATGAAGACTTACAGGAATATCCAGAACTTCTTCAGGAATTCTTTCAAAGACAACCATCTCTTCTTAGCTGGAGTCTTATTTTAAGTAGGAGGGAATGTCACGATTGTGACTAACTCTCTTAATCTCTCCTTAATTACTCCTTAATCTCTTATTAACTAAAAGGACACTTGTGAAGGGTCACACCCTTACACATGGGTCACTATCAAAGTACATGTCTATTCATTAAAAGACACACCCCTAAGTCCAAAGGACATAACCATTGATTCAAGAGCCACACCTCTTCCCAGGGATGTGTCTCTTCACTTGTACCCTTTTGGCCTCTATTAAGAAAGGCCCTTGTCTCAATGCAAACAACTTAGTCTTTCTTGCAGTATTTGTCTTATGTTCATTAATTAAGTCTTAATCATGTTAATAAAGCTATAAAAGCTTTACAAGTTCCATGCCTTAGATGGGTGCACACACGCCGATGCTCACTAAACTAGACTTTTGACAGGTGTGTGCCTGTTCACCCAGCCAACTAGCCCTTTAAGTTCCCAGGACAGCAATATATGTGCGGGACAAGCACGACCGACGTTAGTTGGACATGCACACCTGACCCTGGTTCACGTGTGGTGGCAGATTAGGGCTCACAAGAGGCCTGGTGTCTGACCATATTGTCTTGCACTTTTCGTGCACAATCATGTCAACTGCATCCAAGTGTGGGATGCATGTGACACTAAGTGTATCTAGCCTCTATATGAGACCTCTTCAATGTTGAATGTTTTCTTCAGCATCAAAGTATGGTCCAGCATTAGGCTAAGGTCAATCCTCATGTGTAGTAGCCTTGACTTTAAGCGCCCTTGGAGTTATTTTCTATGCTCTTCCCCAACAGATTCTGTTTAGCACGGGATAAACATGATAGACAGGAGTAAGACTGAGGATGGGTGGTTCCCCACACAGGGTAGCTATCAATCAGGATCTAAACAAGTAGAATTCGTGTGTGGTTTTCTTATGCAATAACAGAATGAATACTAGGATTGGTGCCCCAAAATTTTAAAGTGTCATCAAATCATATGATGAGGGCTGACATTTTCTTTGTTTCAGAGTAAGCAAGGAAGCAAAGGTCTCAGTAAAGGTCAAGATGGTCGTGATGCTGGGCAGAAGATGATTTCAGATGAGCTGGCAACAGCCCTAAATGATGGGCTCTTCTTTTATGAACAGGTTTTTTCTAGAAGTCTTTTCACATCTTTATTGGAGGAACTCCGAACGATTAGCCAAGTAAGAAGGAAGTCCAATATCAGAAGTGAGTCTGAATGTTGCTGGAATTTGCAGGAGCTGCATAAAAATGTGAGAACATCTAATTTGGGAATCCCATCAATCCTGGAGAGCAAGCATTTGACAAATGATACAAGGTTTGGCAGCAGCGGAGCTGAATCTGCAAATGCCAAAGCTACTGTTGGCAGTGCTGCTAATGTGTCAAGTGGATTCTCTGATGGCAATGTCCCCACACGGTCACGAAGGAGGTCCAACAAGCCTGGTGGCAGCTTACGACTTTTTCCAGGTGGTTCTCAGGACTCAACTTTTAAAGGCCGCTACAATCAAAACCTCATTGCAGAAAGCCCCCCCAATAGCATTCCTGTTGGGTTTCTGTTTGGCTCAACCCCGCCGGATAATCAAAGGTTTGTGATCAAACCTCGAACTTGTCATGTCTATCAAGGTGCATTTGATATTATATTCAGAATCTTGTGATCCCTTTCTTTGTGTAGCCTATGCGGCAGCCTTTCATCTTCCTTCGGCTCAAGCTCCTTGCGTCTTGGATCGTCCCCTGATGGCTTTCTGGTCACTAGTGGCAGTGTTCAAGGCAGCAGTTCACCTGTTGGCTCATTGCCCAAGTCATTTCCACATTTTCAACATCCGAGTCATGCTCTTCTTGAAGATAATGGTTTTAAACAGCAAAAGTAAGATTTCGTTTACAGTTTTCAATGCTTTTCTTGCTGGTTTGTGCTCCTTGTCATGGTGTTTGATCTGGAAATCTATGGTCTCACAGCAAAGTACAGGTAATCAAGTGTCTGATGTGTTGGTATTGTGAGAATGCTTGTGATTACTTTTTGTAAAAAAAAGAAATGCTCCTGCAGGCCTTAGTGAAAGAAAGAAGCCATGCTGCTGAAGCCCCTCCCATTTTTGTGAGGGATGCTGTACTACGCTCCTCCCTGGTCTTCTTGAAGCCCCCTCCTGTTTTTGTGGGGGAAAGGTTTCTTGTTTGGTTGAGAGGGAAACCTAATTCAGAGGGGAGTACAGCCACAAGGGTGGTTGGTTGTAGTAGTGCATTAGTGAAAAACAAGTCATACCATTGAGAACCAAGTAAAGGCCTTGCATCTTATTGTCATAGTGATGCAACATGGTGATGGCCACGTTGTCAGATCATCTTCCACTTAAAGTCCATTATTAAAGGTGCTGCATACTTACATTTTTACTGCTCTCTGCTGGGATCCAGTAATGGATAAACACTACACATGAATATCATATTTTACAATAAAGAGGCACTAAAACAGGAAAGAGAGAATTTGCCTTAGCATATACATGTGCTTTAATGGGACAAATGGATTCTTGGACCTTTTTTTAGAGTTCAACATGGGCATTAGTGCACCTTCTATGTACAATAGTAAATTCTCAATGCTTGGAAACCAATCTCTTCGGGTCATTGCATCTTCAAGATCGTAGTTTGAGCTATACAAAGTTGGTTAGAAGCTAATACTAGGCCCTAAAATAACCTTTTTAGAATATAATCTTTGGCCACAAAAAAGAAAACTGGTTTTGTTAAACCACCTTGCTTGTTGTCTGCCATGTGGCTGCCATGTGGCTCTACTGCAGGAGAGCTGTGTCACAGCACGTTACACCACCCACCTGACTCTTTTTTTCCTGGCCCGTTCCCACTGCTGGCCAGCCACCAGCTGCGTGTCACGTGGCTGAGGTGTGTCACAGTGTCTTTAAGAAATTAGCCCATAAATGAGCCAAGGACAACTGGATATTTTCTCATTGAGCCCCTAAAGTTTTGCAGCATGACTCGCCTTGTAAACCTTTGGTGAAGGCCTTGCAAGCGGATTGGGGCTCCCAACGAAGTCATGAACCTCTTTATCTGGATGTGAACTTAATTACATGGAATGCAAGGGATCCTAAGCAGCAGCCTCCAGAAGATGGATGTGGCAAGGAGGCTGTGGGCTAGAGTGGTCAACATGGAGAAAAGGAGCTGGGTGAGCCTTGTCCGCCAACGGATGCTGTATGGTTAGGCATTGCTCCAGAGGGAGACTTGTGTTTGGGGGGTGGATGTGTGACAATCGAAGTGCTATATACTAAGGTATATAATATATTTTTCTTTGCTGAGTTACTGATAATTGGACCCTACTACAAAATGAAGGGGACCTAGTGCTTTACTTGCATTGCATCTCTATTTACATGGTTGCATTGTTTTCAATTGTCTTTTAATTATTGTTCAAGTAAGTATTAGATCTTCTTATGAGGTATACCTTTACGGTGTTTTTTTTCTCAACATCTGTACTCAGAACATTTGATTGTTGCCTGGCATTAGCACTTCTACTCCATGCTTTAATCATGCACCTTAGTAGCAGGGCATCACTTGCCTTATAGTCCTTTTTTAGCATTTGCAGTCATAAATTTATGTTCTTACTCATCTCTCTTTCTCTTACCATTATTGTATTGGTACCAGAGCATTTTTTTCTCCCTCAGCGTGGCAGAAAATTGTTTCTGCTTCTACAGCACCTTTCTCTGGTCAAAAGGGATCCATTTTGTTATTTCACTTTAAAAGGGTGGAAAAAGCAGTGTTTGCTAGTGGTGCATGCATCTTGAGGTGAGAGATATTCTGAGGTACATCCTATTTAGGCAGCTGTCAAAGGTTGTATTGTGCTCAATGTCAGGTCTTGGATGGGTGAGACCTGAAAAGCACCGTATTTAGGAGATTACGCTGGTTTCTAGATTGAATTGGTTCATCTCGTGAAAGGGATTTTGTAAACCTGATAAGCTTGAAAAATGCTTTTGATGAGGTTAACTTGGAGAAGAACCGTATTCTCTGCTAATCGATTTTTTGGAGGGGGACAGTCCGGAATTTTTTCTATAAAATCCTTGTTCTCCATCTCGTCATGTAGATTTGTGTGGCTTGATCTGAGAAGTTTTTCAGGCCTACCATATTTATATGTCTATAGCTGTTGAATGCTATGTTTAGTCATTGGCTAGCTGTTTATGAAATGCTGATACATGTTGCACAGGTATATCAAGTTTCATAAGCGCTGCTTGGCAGACCGAAAACGAGTCGGTGCCGGTCGCAGTGAGGTCAGTTCCAAAAGTTTTTGCTTCTTTTGCAAACAAAACTTCTTGTTTCAGTCGGTCCAAGAAGACATGCTGGAAGTGATTGTGTGTACAGATTTCCACCCTAGCAGGCTTATGGCATGCAGATGTATGATAACAGCTGGTCCAAAGGGTTGAGCATTTTTTATTGTATTGTTTCCTCTTTACGATGTGTTTCTTGCATCAGCAATGGAAGAAAGTAGCCTAAAAGGCTTAGTGCAAAGTTGTGTCGCTACATTTTAGGCATCGTAACTCAGGTGTATCTCCTAAAATATAGGTGATAAACTGGACAAGGCAACAGTTCTTTAAGGTGATAGCCCCAAGAATGATGCGATTTTCTACTTCTCAACAATAGAGAACCATGCCGACCTCTTTCCGAAGGTTCTAGGTAGAGATCAACTAGAGGAGACTGTTAATCAAAGGAAGGAAGGTCACAAATTGAGAATGCTATGTTTTAGTGCTTCACTCTTTCTCATGACAGGTTCTTTACTGTGCTTGGTTGTAATCTGCCATCAAAAAGAGCAAGATGGAAGCTGATTAATTTGGAATTTTGGCAAGGTAGGGGGGTTGCAAGCACATCAGGTAGTGGCTAGCAGTTCTGGCACACAACTCTGAAGGACATGCATGAAAAACTTGCCCAACTTTTGTTCCAATGGTATGTTTGCAGGGTTCTCTTGGAAGTTGGGGTGGAGACCTATGGGAACTAGGACTTGATCTAGGCCTGAGCTTGGCTCAGCCCTTCTCCTGGGTTATCTCTAGCCTGAAGCTCATGAGACTACAGGCATGGTGTTTGGTAGCCTCAAGCTTAGGGGTGCTCCCAATGACGCAATGGCCGGGTGAACTTTTTTTTCGTATCAGCCAGTTTCTATGATATACTGGATTGATTCTTGAGATGAGAATGTATGCTGGAAGTCATAGTCTCATTCTAGTCCTTGGGGATGTTCCAAGCTTGTGCAGCATTTCGGACTTGTTGAAGCAGTGTCAACATGATGTCTTCCACAGTCGTCAGGATCGTATAGAGTGCAATTGCATCTTTTTGCTCTCATAACGGCCCCTACTCGTAGGTGCATTTGCTTGTATTGCTGTATGAATGTAAGGACTGATTTTTAGGGCTGAAATCCCTGATGTAAACTGACCTTGAGGACTGACTACACATGACTAGGGCAAAGCTGATGTGCGGGACGGCCTGTAGATACAGGTGGACAGCCCCCAAATCTACATTTTCCTTCAGGACAGCAGTGTCGACTTGTGTTTGCTGAATCTTCCCCTGTTATGTTGCATTTTCCATCACGTGGGCTGCAGGAGCTCACGTTTTGCTCTCACGCACACATGAGGCAGCTTCTGGACCTGTTGTAGCTTGTGTTAATAGTATTGTAGCAGATAGTTATGTTCACCATATGTGTGTGCAAGTAGGCTAAGATGGTGATACGGGTTCATGTGCATGCTTCATATAGGGCTATAGCTGCTGGCCGACTTCATTGATGCTAGCTGACTTGAGCAGTAGGCTGGCCGTGGGAGAAAAGTCCCTTTTGTTGGCTTTTCAGATGGGTGCCTACTCAAAGGTCGGCAATGATGGTGGATATTCCTCCGACAACGCGGGATCTTCTTATTGAATCTTGTGTCCGCTTCCTGAGTGTCTCTTGTACCGAATGATGATACTGGGTTGTGGTACCTCCTTATATTGTCTGGAGGTACATGGTGTTGTGCGTTGATATCCATTGAAGCGTGGCTTGCGACTGCTCTGGTGTGTGATGAAGTTGCGAGTGTGTCACAATAAGTTTGAATCTGCACACACGTTTGTGGGTCCAGGAATGGCTCAATAGTCTTGACTTGAGAGACCCTTAGACATGACGCTTGTTTTCGAGTACTTTTTTGTAAAACCCTTAATTAATATATATTTTTAAAAATCTTTGGAGGTTTCGCCGAATAATTTGTTGCATGCTCTTACTTCTCCACATGAGTGGATGGTTCTTTTTAAAAGCGGTGAAGAGAGCACACCAGGCTTTACCCATGAACATTTGCTGTTATCCAGATAACCACTGGGTGGCAGATGGCACGAGTGAAGTAATAGCACGCATGTGTGCATCTGCAGGACCTACAACTATGCTGCAATCTCTACTAAACCTTGCATTGTTAATGAGGACATCAGCATGCACCTATTGTTATTAGAAACCAAAGTCTTGTCCAAAAAGCAGAACCTTAATGCCTGAAATTTCTTTCCAAAAAGGCTTGTTAATTATTTATCACAGATAGTTCTGTATAAACTTTTATGGATACTAATCTTCATTGCAGTCTAAATGTCAGTAAGTGCTTGAATGTGTTGATTCTGCTTGAATGTGTTGATTCTGCTTGGTGTGCATTCATTGATAGGAGACTGCAGAAGTTGGTAAATTGAATCATAGTGGGACGTCCCATGCAAGTTCTGATGTATCAACTTGTTCTGTTGCATTGTTATCTTCAATCAGGAGATGAACACTCTTTTCCGTTTCTGGTCATATTTTCTGAGATCACACTTCAACGCTTTGATGTACAAAGAATTCCGGCGCCTGGCAGAGGAGGATGCGGCTGCAAAATACAATTATGGTATGGAGTGTCTCTTCAGGTTCTACAGGTCAGTTTCTTTCCCACTGTATGGGCAAATTGAAAGGCAAAGGAAGGAAGGACGTGCCTCTGTACTGATGTACCTTTTTCCTGAGCAGTTACGGTTTAGAGAAGAAGTTCAAACAGAAGTTATACGACGATTTCGAGCACCTAACGCGGGAGACATTCAAGAGAGGAAACCTCTATGGTCTAGAAAAGTACTGGTAAGCTGCCCTACATGAACCCGTAAGTGCATATTTTATAAGCTATCTGCCTGCAAGGGTTTGAGCTGTGAAGCTGCATGCAGGGCTTTCCACTTTTATCGGAAAGAGAAGGATGTTAGGCCTTTGAAGAAACATCCGGAGCTGGAGAAGCTACTGGACGAAGAGTTTCGCAGTCTAGAGGATTTCCAACGAGCCAAAGAGAAAGAGGTGTCTGGGAAGAAAGACTCTCTGGGTGGTGTTGCATGTGGGGATTATGTTGAGCAGAGAGTGAGTGAAGAAAGTTTCGCTTCTGCTACCACTACACACCCATCATCTCTTCCAATGACCACTCTTTCTTCAGCCTCTGTACCTGTGTCGTGAGCGACCAGTTTTTGGCCATCATGGTACATGTAAATTGAATCCCTTTATTTTTAGGCAGGGGTACGTTAGTTGGTTGCATGATTGTCTGTGGTTTGACACATGGACGCACCGGAGAGGACAGACACAACAATGTTGGTTAGCACAACGAACCTTGTGTTCTTCATGGAAAAGGTCTTTGAGAGAGGAGTTATTTGCGGCTTGTTTAATTGAGAGCCGTTTTATTGGCAGAGATAACCCAAGTTTGGCACCGGGAGATTGTGCAGGTTTTTCAAATATGTCAGAGATAATCTCTAGGTCTGTTGACTGCATGTATAGAGTCTTTCTGGAAGAATCCTTCATTGTGGTGTCTTTTTGAGGGTACGATTTTTAACATGCCAAAAAAGCTGGCTACTCTTTCGGGAATGCTTTGAAGAAAAAGGCCACCTTTTTCAAATGATCAATAACAAATCTGTACATTCTTTGACATTCTTATTTCTTGAACAAGAACCAAACATATTGGAACCTTTCTTTTTGTGGCAGGTAGGCTAGTTGGTTTTGTTTAAGCTGTCCTACTCAATCAGGCGTGAGCAGTTTTTAAAAGACATTTTAATTCTGTATTTAGCACTGATGGCTAGCTAGCACTAAAGTTTAGATGCTTGGCCTGGCTGTTATCTGAACTCATGACCATTGCTTGTGTAAAGGCTTATCATGGTTGTCAACTGAACAATTGCTCGTCTCCCACAGGTTGAACGTTATTGTCAACTGAGCAATTGTTCTACGTGATAATTTAAACAGAGTCTCTTCACGATTGTAGTCATTCTCGCAGCCAATTTCTTGAAGGAAAACTGTTTTGCGTGTCAGCCATAGCAAGCATTCAGGGCTAATCTCTGATTGTTAAACATCTCTAGCATGTAGCACTGATGTGGTCTTATGTATGTGCACTACAATGGTGAAGCTATGGGGTCGAAGAGGAAGAGAAAAAACTTTCTATTCTTGCGTTTAGCATGTGGGAACATAAAAAAGGTGGGTTAAAAGTTTTGGATTTCTTTCTCCATGGAAGCAGTGAAACTATCATCTTTAGTACATTAGAATGCTTGCTATGAGTATGTACTGATGACAAGGGGGGGGGGGGGGGGGGAGGAGGATTGATGACTTGAATGCTAGGGTGATCGAAAGCCCGATCCGATTGGGCTTCTTTATTGAGTGGCATATGCACGTCTCGACATAGGACATTGCCCATATCGAAAGCCAGACCGTTGGGGTAAGGTCGATGCGGCATTGGGCCATGTGAGTGAGGAGGCTCAGTGGGTGTATTGTAGGTTGAAAGTGCATATGTGTTGTGTAACCCTATTGCATGATGAGGTCTACATCGATTGCCATTGTTTCCTCTCCTTGGTTTTAAAGCTTAAGGCTGACTATTTTGACTGAGCCCATTTGGCTAGAGAAATTTGTCAAGGCCTTTATGTTTAATAATAAGAATGTTTGGTTGTGGAACGTGTGTGGCTAAGTTTGCTTTAAAAGCATAATGGATGATTTTTTGGCTTTCTTGTAGGCAGAATTACTCCATTATCTTGGCAAGACTAACAGAAATCTGTTAGCCTTATCTACCCTAACGCGAATGTCTTCTCTGTGGGCAGCTGAAATTCTGCTCTTTTTTGTTGGCTTTCTGCAGGCAGAAGTACTTCATTTTCAGAAGAGGTGGTCTGTATATTGATGGAGAACTTTCTAGGGTAATGAAGAAGATTGTAGAGTCACAAAGTTAGCTCTTTACACCTTCATATACAAAATGCTTTTCACTATTTGTTGTCATTAGGAGTAGGGTCACTTGTTTTCATTAGGAGGCTAGGTGGGCTTAGCGTTGGGTCTTGGGTGGGGGACATAAACCTACCAAAAAGTCAAAGTGGCGAAGGGGACATAAACCTAGGTGTAGGGTATCCTATATTTGTTCACTTGTGTCACTTGTTGAAACATACATGAAAGGCGACAAAAGGTGGACAAAAGAACGGGCAAGAAAATTATATATACGTTTTGTAGAACTTTCTTAAGACGATGAGTGAGATAGTACCACTTCACATCATTTTCGATTCCACCATGATATCTCCACATGCTCAAGGGAGAAAAATCAACCCTTGTTATTGGCCATGCATGCTTAAGGGAGAAATATCAACCCTTGTTATTGACCATGTACCTAGAAGCCCACTATTCACGATCCATCAATCATCTTGCATTGTTACATTGGCTATTCTAATGTGTGCCTCCTCAATGGCTACAAATAGCTCTATTTTTATAGCATATGATCAGATTCTTCCTTGTCTCTAGATTGCTATTTTTAGCATCTTTGTACTTCTTGCACCCTTTAGCTATGTATCCTTTCTTGTTACAATATAAGAATTTTAACTTTTTCACAAGTTTAAAGAGAATCTTTACTCGTCTTCTTATTAGTGTTGGTAGCAAATAAAGCCTAATCATCATTGTTGTGACTTTGCATCCACGGCTTCTCATCTTTAAATAGAAAATTGGACTCCTTTAAGGTGAAGTTATCATGACACCGATGTTTAGAGAGGTGACATGCATGTTTAGAGAGGTGACATGCATGTTATATGTGACATGATATTTTGAGGCTAGGCTTTCTTGAGGCTTTGATAAGTAAGGTACACTTAAATGATTGTAGTCATTTGGTTTTTAAATCTTTGATTCTATTGAGGAATACCTCTATTATGAGAATGGATTACTCTCTTGTATTGACTTTGCACCATAGCCTAGGCTTTTGTAGATTGGAAAAAAGCTTAACCATTTTCAAAAGATTATCTTCCATATGCCAGTGAAGATGGTGTAGAGCAATGACACAGAGAACATATGAATCTTTTTGTTTTCAACCAAGACAAGGTCACAATTGGGTGGAACTATTTTTCCTTACACGATTGCTTTTGGTGGAGGAAGAACACTGATGTAATGATGTCATGTCAAAGCTCATAAAAAGGATAGGATAGCCTTTAGCTTGAACTTTCATATAGGGTAATTGTGTTCAGATTTCCATCATCGTTAAATGTTGATGGGCTTGAAAGAAGCAATACTCCTAAAGTTTTGTTTTGTTAGACCACAACTAGCTTAGGGCATTTATACTAAGTCAAAGCTCTAATACCATGTAAGAGGATTGCTATATGCAAATATTCCTAAGAAGCAAGATCTATCAAAACACAAAACTTGAATTCAAATTGCACAAAAAAAGATGGAAAATAACATGTTATTATTGATGTGGTATAATAGATAAGTCCCACACCCATGTGCTTTTGTGAAGGAATATTTGATGGCTAGCTTAGAACTACTAAGATTAGAGACACAAAGCTATAATGCAACAGATGATAAGGCTAATAACTAGAAAGATGATTAACTACTAGAGTGTGACTTTGTGAATAGCTATGTAAACTAATGCACCCACAATGGGAAGTTGCATTTGCACCTTGAAGGCAAGGCCCGACATATGCTTCAACATGGCTAAGGTAATCTTTTGACTCGAACATTTTTGGTGCTAGTGCTGGAGACTAGCCTAGGCTTAGCTCCATTTTTTTGTCCATTCCAAGCTATTAGGATCACCTAATAGTGCTCGGTGTGCTGATTAGGAGGTCACACTCCAAAAAACATACGGTTTTGGGACCATTGGATGTGTTTGTTTGTGTGTTTGATTTCGATTTGAAGTTTATTTTATATAAGGGAGTTCTATTTACTCTTTTGGTAAGGCAAAACCCTAGTTCTTTGGTGATTTGCATGAAATTGGAGCCAAAGGAGCTTAGATTTCATTGCTTTGATCCAAGGATTAGTTTAGAAATAATGATTAGAAATAGAATCCACTTCGAAAACATGAGCGTTGAGCTCCATTAGGTTGAATTAGAGTGAAATTGTCAAGTTTTTCATACATTTCATATTTTTTCGTAATTTGTTAATGCATTATTGGAATTGGTCGGTTAGAGGCATGCCAAACCATCAAAAAATAATAAAAAATATTTAATTAGTTATATTACAATCATTAACTAGGATTATGACCATTAATCACATCCCATCAAGTCCAAAAAATCATAAAAACCATAAAAATCCAGGCTAAACCAGCTCTCAGATAGGAGACATAAGTCCACCGTCCTGCATAAAAAGACATTAGTTTGGACACGTGAGCCTATAGACTTGAGTTAAGAGACATGAGTCCTGAGTTTGGATATATGAGTGTCGTGAGCCTAGATACATGAGCTGAGCCTACAGACATGAGTCTGGAGGTAGGTATACCTAATATAAGGAAAATTCTTGTCCTTTGTAATTATGAAAAGTTAACACTTATTACCCAATAATTGCACACTAACCCTATCACAGGCCTAGCTCCTAGACTTTCGTATCCTAGGTAAGTACGTGATCCAAGTTCATACAAAAAAACGTGAGCCTACCTAGAGGCGTGAACCTACATACGTGAGCCTGTAGATGTGAGCCTACGAACATGAGTTGGAAGATGTGAATCTAGGGACGTGAACTTGGACACATAGGGGGATGAGGGGTAGCTTAGGTGCTGGGGAAGCTCAGTGGCATAAGGCAAATCAGGGGCAAAGCGCACTTTGGAAAGACAACGCGAAGGATCTAGTCTCAGGAGATTGATGCTATCGCGCTGTCTTTCTAAGGTGGCCAGATGGGGAAATATCCTTCTGCTTTGGAAATCTCACAGGGATGGGGCAGCTCAGGGGGATCAGGGGGCTCAGGGGCAGCTCAAGGGGCAAATGGCAAATCAATGCACTGCAAGGAAAGCTCAGTGGCATAGGGTAGTTGAGGGACCAATGCAAGGGAAAGACAATCAGCTTACGCAGCTTGGAGGTAAAATTTTTAAAATTAACCAGATATTTATAGGTGCGTGAGGCCACGTGGCAATGGTATGGATGCCATGTGGCCACACAATGCATTCACACGTGTGCGACGCACGGTTACACGTGGGAACCCACATGTCGACGTCCTATGGTTGCATGTGTGTGGGTGTTGCACATGTGCATTAACACTCGCATGTGTGGATACACATGTTGCCATATGGTTCTATTGTCTGTATGCCATGTGACATAGTCGACGTCTTCTATAAATAGGATGGGATTATATATATATATATATATATATATATATATATATATATATATATATATATATATTACTGTACATGCATAGGCATCAAGTGTTCTTCTTTACCCTAGCTCCTCTTGGTCTTCACCCACACCAACTGTGCTTGCTCCAGTGGTGTTTAAATTAGCAATAGGAGCCAATTTGAGTGCTGTCTAGCTAAGCTTATCCTAGTGGAATAACGACGCAATATCCACATATTGGAGTCATCGAAATTCAACATATGCGCCGTTCTTCCAACACGTCAAAGGTATACTTATTCTAATCAAATTCTCAAGATTCAAGTCTCTAATTTCCATATTTTGCATCAAAATCAAGCCCTCTAGGTAGCTGACTAAGTGAAGGTTAAGTGTCAAATCTGGCCTACTATTGCACATCAAGGACCAATCAAGGAAAAAGGAAATTTGGCTAAACATTGGCATTCCAACAGGCTTCCCACATGAAATTCTTCTAAATCATTGTAATAGGGTAAATCAAGATCTAGGAAATTTGGGTGAAGACCCCATTGTAATTTGGGTAACTCACGCTCTAGGAAACCCCATGAAATTCTTCTAAATTTGTAATAGGGTAACTCAAACTCCAATGTGTAATGTTTCAAATCTTTCCAAGTTTGTAGGGGAGAGATAGGATTTGCACAACCAACCAGTAGCACATATATGAATGATGCCAGCCAGTAGCTCACCAACGTGCGGTAGGAAATTGACATGACTAGGACGATATGGTAACACGCGATATCATATATCACGCTGTCTTTCCATTGTTGCTTATGCCTCCCACCGGCCCACACCACTCCACACCACTCTCTATCCAGTTAAATTGCCTCTGCAATGCTTGTTCCTCCCACCAACCCACACTTGTTTCTGCACATGAAGGACCAATCAAGGAACTAGGAGCCACATGTTACTACCATGGTGGGAAAGTAGGAAAGACAGCGCGACTTCTAAGTCATTGTAATAGGGTATGTCTCTTACCTAGTGTTGTAACTCAAACTCTAGTGTGTAATGTTTCAAATATGGCAAACTTTTCAGGGGAGGGTAGGATTTGTACCAGCTAGTAGCATATATGTGAGTGAAATGCCAGCTAGTAGCTCACGAACGTGGCATGAGAGATGACGCGTCTATGACAATCCGATAACACCCGTTATCATATATCGCGCTGTCTTTCCATTTTTGCTTGTGCCTCCCGCCAACCCACGCCACTCTCTATCTAGTCAAATTGTACAATGCTTGTTCCTTCCATGTTTCTAGCCAGTTAAATTGCGTGTAGAACTCTTTTTTCTCCCACCAGAGTGGTCTCTATAAATTGCATGTACGTAGGAGTGTTCTACTTTGCATGTCTGATGATATAGTATGCACATATCATGTTCTGGCTTGCATATTTAAATCCAAAATGATGTAATTTCTTAAATGAAGTCATATTTGGTTCTATGTTTGATTGATAGGCCTAAGATGGCTAGAACAAAGAAAACATCAAGGAGGGTTGGACCAAGTCCAGGGTTGGCAGAGAAGGCAGTAAGTGAAAACACATTGTCAAAGAAAAAGTTGAAAAAGAGAATCAATCAGCATGTGAATGCCCTAAGAGAGATAAGGAAAGCCTAGAAACATGTCGAGTTACTCATACCTAAGCTTACCTTCATGAGAGTCATGAGACAGATTTGTGATGAATGGAAGCTTGGGATGAGATGGGTTGGCAATGCAATATTTGCCCTTCAAGAGGCTGCAGAAGACTTCATATAGACTTTTTTATTGATAGTTACATTTGTTCTTCCCATGTGCATAGAGTCACTCTTATAGACAAAGACATGCCCTCCTATCACTACGCTGGACCCCATCGAATAATCGAATGTCTAGTCAAGAAAAGGATGGCTAGTACTCCTGTGTGAGCACTCCCACCTTAACCCCCTTATGCATAAGTTGTGGGTTAGACCATATGTACAACGATTGCCCATTAAGAACAAGTGCAATGGGGAAGGAAAACGAATCTAAAACCTAGTACCAGCATTAACTTGCTGAGTATACAGGATGGCTTCATCCACATAGTGCCTCTAAATGGAGTCACATAAATACAAAGTAGAAGGAGAGCCGTAACCCATGTTGCTGCTTGTTGCCAAAGCATCTACTTTGTTGAAGTAGGAAGCCTCAGGACATGCAAGTTTCTTATCTTCTAAAGAGGTTCCTAAACAAGCATGAGCAACTAGGCGCTCCCAAAAGAAAAAGGCCACAAAGATTGGCAACAAGGGAGATAGCTGTGTTGTCTCATCAAAAGTGGGTTCGGTGAGGGACAACTACTAATGTGTCATATTCCTCATCTAACAAAGAAAACATACTAACATCTGCCCCTCAAGAATGAGAGTAAATAGACCCCCATTCATTTACCTAGAAAGTTAGCCGACTATCCCATCCCAACTTGATTAAGGAGAAGGGAAGATTGAAGGCCACACAAGAGTTAGTCAAGGATTGCCAAGCTCGATTGGAGGAGAAATCTTAGGCAATTCAAACTACATGAAGTTCCTCTATGCCTAATTTAAAACCTATTGAGGTAACCTAGAAGCTTAATAGAAGTCCGAACCACCAAGCACCCATTGAGAATCTCCCTCGACCACGAGAGGTAGACCCAAAAGCCACAACACTCCCTCAACAAGTGAACCTATTGTGTATCTCAAGAATTTTAGGGACAACCACCCAAGAAGATTGGATATTGAAGTTCATATCCCTATTTTCAGACACTAAAGTTCATATCCCCATACTTTACACTTTGAAAATCTTAAGCATGAATAGGGATAACTAGAGTTATAAACCTATGCCCATTCCAAGAGATATTGTAGGTCTTTCCTCCTTTTTGTCTTTGCAAGTCCAGATTCTCATTGGAACCTTACTTCAAGGCAGCCCAAGTCTATGAAAGGATTTGAATGATTGGATGGAAGGAAGTCTTAAATAAGAAATGGAAGAATGGGTGGAACTAAGACGAGACTGATAAGGAAGGATCCATAGAAATAGACGGAATTATCGGTGTTCCTCCTACGGCCCTTGTGAACACATTAGGGAAATATTTTGAAGGAGATAAACTCAATGCAGCACTGCCCTTAACCTTTGATGAGCTTCAATCATTGCTATCCTAGACGGCAGGGCAAGAGTGAGAATTGCTACCAAATAATGTTAGGAAAAATGGGGAAAACCTCCTATGTGGATGAGATTGCATATTGATTGTGAAACTAGCTGATGGAGCCACCGTGAAGCCCATAGGTCTTCTGCAGGATTTGAGGATTAAGATTCTTAGAACTAATTTTTGACACACCTTTGTGATGATGAACTTTGGCTAGTAGCTTGTTTCCTATGATTGCATCTTAGGACGATCCTTTAAGAGAAACCAGGATGATCCATGATTGGGACACGGATCACATTTACATTTATAAAAAAGACTGGACACTAAAGGTCAGCCTACGCACTTGAAAGATCCATTCAATGAGTGGGGAACCCTTGGTAGAAGATTCAGTGAGTGACTACTACGAGATCTACTACAGTACACTTATGCCAAACGTGCCATAAAAGATTGGATGATGAACGGGATAGCATGGAATTTACACCTCTCCTGAAGCCAGAAGACTCTGAGAACTAGATACACATCCTTGCTACCATGGATATACTTCCAAAATGCACGGGTACAATATTAGCCACGGATGATGGGCAAGAGATCACAACCCTCTACATGCTTCAGCACTGCATGTATGCCCGATATTATTAGCCATGAACCTATGAGCATTAAAGATAAAGACCATTACAGGAAAAACCCACCCGCAAGACCCATAAAACAAATGGCTTCATAGGAAGCTTACATCTTCCCAATAGAATCTGAAGAACATTGGTGCTGAGATATGTGGAAGTTGTTAACGCGAATTCCTACTTCTGCCAAGTTTAGCAAAAGGAGCTCGATGAGTTCCCCATTCCAGTTAATTCCGTGACCACAAAAAAACAAGAATCAGTCAACTCCCAAACCAAACCCCCAAAGCTTTGTCGCTTTGTGCGTGAGCACGAAATAAAAAGTTGGTGCAATTCGAGAAGGAGGCCAAGAAAAGAATGGACAAGGAAAGTGCAAAAGATGAGGAGACCAAACAAGTCCCTGAACACTTCAAAGCCTACAAGGTAGGAGACTATTTTAGCTTCATAGCTCGAAGTGGTCACTATCAAGCTGCTTCTTTGCTAAGCCATGATATACATGAATTACCAAGGTGAAAGCAAAATTCACTAGTGGAAACTCACATGTCATAACATCCAACCCAAACAAAGAATAGGCCAAGGGACTGAGTACCCTGTAAGTACCTAAATACTTGCTTAGTATCAATGCTTACTTTTAGGATTGTATATAAACCTACCTCTGAGTCACTTGCATCCTAAAGACTAAGCTTACCACATGTCCCTACATATATTGATGAGGCACCTAATAGCTTGTTGATAAAGCGATGTATCAAATGGTTCAGTTGCATCTTGGAGACTAAGCCTAGCACTTGTCTCTATTGGTGTAACAGTAAGCTTACAATCTTCAAGACCAAACCGTGCAAGTAACCTTTGTATATACTTTGACTGCAACGTCACAATACCATCATCACCTTACATAAATTGTATGCCTAAATAATAATTCAATGAGCCCAAATCTATCATCTCAAATGACATATAATTGAACCTCGAAGGCTTAAATCGTATCCTCATTAAGGCCTCTGACTAGAATGTCATGAACATATAAATGATTGATTAAAAAAGAATATTTACTCCTCTTTACATAGAGGATACTCTCAGTTGGATTGTTGCAAAAGAATATTTACTCCTCTTTACATAGAGGATACTCTCAGTTGGATTGTTGCAAAAGCCATTTGTAACCAAGAATGCATTGACCTTCACATACCATGCTCTGGTGGGAGCTTGCTTAAGCCCATATAAAGCTTTTTTAACTTGTATACTTTAGACTCCTATCCCTTTTCAGCAAAACCACGAGGCTAAGATACATATACTTCCTCATATAAATCACCATTCAAGAAGGTAGTCTTGATATCCACATTCCAACCATGAAGTGCTACCAATGTAATAATACACTTGATCGTAGTTATACGAGACGTGGGTGCAAAGGTTAGAAGAATAGTACATGACTTAGAACTGCTTGCAATTGTGTATACTTTAAAAATGTGGAGGCACTACTTGCTAGGCCAAAGGTTTACACGTCTCAAGTTGATTTTTACCTAGCCAGATCTGAATATGTGCCAACGTAGATGGATGGAATCCTACAGGAATTCGATTTTGAGATCAAATACAGACAAGGAAATAAGAATGTAGTTGTAGATGTTCTTAGCATAAAGTGTTGACTTTGGAGGAAAGCTCCACTGTTTTTTCCTTTCAATTTTGATGTTTGTATCACCATAATTGTGAACGTGAACAAGCAGAGGGTGATACTCAGTTTTTCTTTCCTTGAAAAAATCTATAAAAATTGTAAAAATAAGGAGCCTTTAGTTGTGTCTTGAACTCGTATTACATTCTTTATGCATGGCACAATCATTTTGGAAACATCTGGATAGGTATTTTGCACCTAAACTCCTCTCTATCGATGTGCTATCGATGTGGGAATTCTCCACATGAAACTACAGGAAAACAGTTCACGATGTGAACTACTCCCTACAATCTCATGGCATGAAACACTCTCAAAATCATCACCACAATTAGTGCTGCAATTCACATGATTACCTTGCTAAAAATAGGTTGGCTTATCCTAACACCTCTGACACCACAGGTCTGGCAAAATTGTAATCCATGAACTAGCAGAAAATGCTACATGACGTGAACGATTTACATTTCATGACATGAACTGTTTCAGCACATCTCACGGCATGAACCAATAACATTTCATAGCGTGAACTAGATAGGAACTCACGACGTGAACGGTTTCCATTTCACGACATGAACTATTTCTGCAGTTTCACGACTTAACCAAATCTAGCTCACGAACCTAGTATTGTCAGATTAAGGTTAAGGAAGTGCTTGAGACCAGTAAAAATTATAACAAGGTAATGCAGATTTCTGAGTCCAAAGTAAAATCTTGGACACATGAAAGTACAGAAATTTGTTCACGACATGAACGGTTCTCTAACTTTTCACGCCGTGAACTGTTCTCTGCATTCTCACGGCCTCAGAAAACAAATCGACGGTATCTTACCAAAATTCAATTGGGGTAGCAAATTAGCTTATCAAATCATATTCACATCCACTTGAGGTCTAGAAAGCTTATCGAAGGCGACCTCACTCCTAACAATAGTGCATCAAATCACCCAAGATCTTCCTATCAAAAGAGTGCTAGTTCAGGCCATTCAATGAGCACTCAACTAAGTGTCTTAAGGAATCTAACCACCGTTGAGAGATTAGTAGTAAAGAATCCATGGAAGAAGAGTTGCGATACTCTAAGTTTGGGGAAGAGGAGAAACCACTCTCCCCTACCAGATCTAGTGGTATCATTGATATAGCCCGGGGATTTTTTGGTCTCCAAACCAGCAACGATGAGGAGGTGCAATCCGTAGGCACGGGTCCATCAACCAGCACTAAACTTGGTCCAAGGCAATAATTACCAATCCAACCTTCAAATTCTAGGTTGTCTAACACTGGCACCCCCCCAATGAGAAGAGACTTGGAAAGTGCAACCACATCAAGTATTCTTCCCAACCTCAGAGAAAGTAGAACTAGATCTGAAAAGGATTGAAGTAGAATGGCAGATCTATGAGAATTGAGCTTAAGGAAACAAGAGCTCAATAATTGAAGGACTAGGGCCGAACAAAAGGAGATGGGAAATGTGAACCTATTTCAATCACGTGGTAAAGAGCCGGAAATAGTCATGGGCATGAGTGAGGGAGAAATTCCAAACTTAGATCCCATTAATGAAGATCCAAGAACGGAGGAAGGGTTTGTAACCCAAGATGAAGGAGATAATCTACCAAGGAAAACGGGTGAAGTAGAAGACCATCTATGCACCAAGAAGGACATCGAGCAAATGATCAATCATCCCACGTTTTATAGGACATGAAGCTCTTAATTATACAAACGCATATACAGAGGCTACTAATGATGAGCCAATCTAGAATGGACCGTCCTCTATAGACCGGAGATGCCTAGAAGAGCCAATGTTGGAAGAGGACGAGGTCTAGGTAGGGGGGAGTAGCTCCTCAAAGACCAAGGGCGAATCCAAACATAGATCTTAATGCGGCCACCACAAGGATAGATTTGTTGAATATGGATGTGGAAATGGGCCACGGAATGGTCAAGGAACTAGGCACTACTCTAGAATCTAGACCATCCCAAATGAAGCCACACATCATTTCAAAGCTCATACAAAAATTCTCTAAGGATAGGGATCCGATTCAACATGTAGAGATCTTTGAATCCACATGCAAAACCTGCGGGCCAGTAAGTGATGTAACCATGATTCATGCCTTCTCACTGACCCTAGAAGGAAAAGCTCATCAATGATTCTGAACCCTCAAGCCAAAAGATAAGATTAAATTCACGTGCAGCTCAAGAATGTGTTTGTGCCAAGCTTTGCCAAAAGTGGCAACAAATGGAGTCCTATGGCACAGCTACACAAAATCAAACAAAAATAAATTGAGTCGATATGCGAGACTTTTTGTGAGTTTCGAGTCACTAAGAGATTAGAACTCAGAGCAAGCAAGTTGGGAACATGACTGTGAACGAACTCAGTAAGCCATACTAGAAAATTGAAGGTGAAGGATGGAAGAGAAACATGTGGGCATGGGCATACCCATCTTTACCCTTGTAGAGATTTGGTGTGGTGTTCTATGTGCAGATTGAATCACACTACCACTGAACGCCCACAGTTAAGAGCAAGGCCATTACTCTATTGTATGCAATGTGTAAAATTAGGGAATCATAACACCCCCATGTGCAGATATCCAAGGTTCCAAACGTAGCATAGTTGCTGGCACCTAGAGCCCCATTTGCCTTACTAACACCACCCATGCTGTGGGACAACCAAACCCTTCTTATTTACCTAGGGGGATGTTTCGAGTACAAGACACTTCACCTCTGCCGCCACCTGTTCTACCATCACAACCACCACAGGCTAAAATCAACCAAGTATTTATTGAAGAGCCATCACAGGATATGGATATGGTGCGTGAAGTAGAAATCAGTTGTGCTTAAGTACTATGAGAAAGCTGCAGAGATTGAGTACTATGAGGAAGCTGCAGAGATTGCACCAAAATTTTGTCTTATAGAATAAACACACTAGTACCTATGTTTCAAACCATGGTACAGTGGAAAGGTAAGGACATAAACGTAAATATAAGGGGAGGACCACTACAATGTTTTGGTTGTGATGGACCGCATCGAATAGCTTAATGTCCTAACAAGAATGTGGTTCATACACATCAAGCTCAACAATTGACTGCACCACCCAATGACATGCCAATACTTATCTGTACTAAATGTGGGATTGATCATTCGATCAAAGATTGTCCATACTGCGCAAGTGGTTCTACTTTCACTTTTAACCAGGCCACTGTCCAGACCATGAGTGTGCAACCTAGAAACATCATGCCACTCAATGTTCTGACACATGAGCCCAAGCCCAATTAGGGAACAAAGGGAAAAACCCAGTAGATGCAACCACTTCTAGAACTTGCAAGGGAAGGAGGGTGAAAAAAGTGGGTAAGGGTGACACCAAAGTCACAATTCAAGATGAATCTGAAGAAGAAGATACGATCGACACCGGATCCACTCAATCAAGAGAAGAGAGGGATCAAGCACTCAAACCAAATGAGCCTTACCAATAAATGCAAGGGGAAAGACCATCCTAAGGAGTCGGTGAATACCCAAATGCTAAAGAGGAGATAAGGAAGCTTGAAGAAGCTAGGGCCCTGGTAGAAGAGTGTCAACGACTTCACGAAGCCAAATTACGGGCTAACCGAGTCAGGCATATAATGTATCCAAGAAACGAACCAACAAGGGAAAGGGAATTGGACGTACCTACTCCAATTCCAGAAGAGTCCGAAGAGGGATCTCAAGGAAACATGTTGTCAAGAATGTTTGAGGAGGTTGCGCAGGATGAGTCCATCCATTCATTCCCTAGGGATGGATATGAGATGCACACATAAAAGGAACTCTCAATTGCCGAGAACCCAGAGACATAGGCAATCTCGCCAATTGTACCATCCACTTTCATGCAAATGCCTTTGGGGCAACTGCTACGTAGTTCACCAACATTGTGGGAAGACATAAAAAAATGGGTAGAGTTTAGAGAATGTGCGACTCAAACTCTTTACGTTTCAATACCATCATACATTTGTGGTAATGGATTTTCTGCGCCAACCAGACTCATATGACATAATATTGGGGAGACCCTTTATGAGGGAATCCAAATTGGTGCACAATTGGACATTAGACCATGTGTATGTTCAAAGGGATTCACAAATTCTAAATATAGATCTGAGAACATAATGGAAAGCACACCCCATGGTAGTGCAACTATTTGGTAATGATTCGATCACAATCGAGCAAACTACATCCGTACAAATATGCCAGCACACGGTGGAAATTTCCAAAGAGGAAGAGAAAGCAGAAATGTATGCATTACTTCCTCCTCCGGATTTTAGTGAAAACTGGATACATGTGCTAGCCACTATAGATGTGATGCAACCCCGAGGAACCCAATGCGTGGAATGTGGGATTGTTCCCACTACCTTTGTCTATGTGGTCAATTGGCAACCCATTGACTCAGAGGAGGAAGTTTCTAGCATAGAAAGGACTAGATCACAAGGCTATACCAATGCCCAACGCCTTAGAAGATGGCGAAAGCAAAAAATGATATATCACTCGACAAAATGCCCTGCTACGAAGAAGACCCACGAATGCCCAGTGGGCTGAGATACCTCGAAGCTACTAAGGTACACAACGAGTTTTCTAAGGATTGGGGTGAGGAATTGAGTAAGATATCCCTTGAAGGCAAACATAGGTAGGAAGTCACCCTTCGAGAACCGGAAACACCTAAGCTTACGAAAGCTCGGTACCAAAAATGAAACAAAGCTTTGGCAGAAGCTGAGCGAGAGGCTCGGAAAGTGATGGCTAAAACAAAAAGTGAGAATGAGGATAAACCAGACCTTCTTTTAGTACCAGACCATTTCAAAACATACACAATCGACGAACGAAAGATGGTCCGATTGACGGCCAAAAGAGTTAAGGAATATGGGTTATCCACATCATACGATGGCCCAAACCAGCTAAAGTCAAGGAAATTTATATATTGCAGAACCATGGGAGGAAACCAAACCTATTTATATCGTTAAGGACTTGACTTCAGCTGAAGAAAATGAGCTTGTTGCTCTCCTTTAAAGAGTTTAAGGATTGTTTCCTGCCTGGAACTACAAAGAGATGAAGGGTGTACCACTTGAAGTGGTGCAACATAATGATCCCAATCATGGATGGATCAAGACTAACCAGGCAAAAACCATACCAAATTAATCCTAAATATGCGACAATTATAAAGGAGGAAATTGATAAACTCATATGCGGATTGATAAAGGAGGAAATTGATAAACTCATATGTGGATTTCATCTATGAGATAGAACATGCGGATTTCATCTATGAGATAGAACATACGGATTGGTTGTCACCAATCGTAATAGTGCCAAAGAAGAATGGGAAACTTAGGGTATGTGTCGGTCTTAACGTAGCTACTATGAAGGACCATTACCCATTGCCTTATACCGAACACATTTTGGAGAGAGTAGCTGGTGAAGAAGCTTATAGCTTCTTAGACGGATTTTCAGGCTATAATCAAGTGTCTATAACACTCGAAGACCAACATAAGATACCTTCAATACAATGTGGGGGACGTTTGCTTACAAAGTCAAGCCTTTTGGTCTCACCAATGCCCCAGCAACATTCCAACAATTAATGTGCATAGCATTCAAGGACTACTTGCAAAAGTGGTTGGAGGTATTCATTGATGATCTGTGTACACACTCTCTATGGACAGACAATTTTACTTTCTTAAGTAAAGTGTTTGAGCGATGTCGATTGTATCGTATATCCGTAAACCATTTAAAGTGCCAATTTTGGGTTAAACACGATGTGATATTGGGACACATTGTCTCTAAGAAGGGTATATCCAACTGATGCAATCAAGGTCAGGTTGATCTTGGAATTGCATCAGGTTGATCTTGGAATTGCCCCCACCCACTAATTACAAAGGTGTGCAGAGACTTATGGGCCACATTGGGTATTATCGCCGCTTCATAATATTTTATGCTGAAATTGCCAGACCATTATATAAGCTACTCGTTATCTTTGAATGGACTGAAGAATGCCAGGAAGCATATGATAGATTGAAACAAGCATTGGCCACCACAGCGTGCCAATTCTGAGACGACCTAATTGGGACCTTATATTTCATGTGCAAATCGATGCATCAAACTTTGCTATTGAATGCGTATTGGCATACCCTGGTGAGTTCAAATTGGACTACCCAATCTACTTCACTAGTTGCCAATTGAATGATGCAGAGGTGAATTATACCACCACAGAACGAGAAGGGTTGGCCATGGTTTATGCTATCAAGAAGTATCGACATTACCTATTGGTTAGCAAATTTGTATTCTTTGTGGACCATCAGGATTTATTATACTTGGTGAACAAGCCTTGCATCACTGGAAGAATTACATGCTGGTTATTATTACTATTGGAATTTGACTTCACGGCGGTTACGGTGAGAAAGGGAACATAGCATGTGTTGGCCGATCATATGTCGAGGATTCCAAATGGGGAACCAGCCAAACGGGTGTTGATGATGACCTCCCTGATGCTTGTTTATTCAAACTGGACATGGTGTCCGAATGGAGTGAAGAAATATCAGATTATCTAGCTTATGGTTTCTCGGAACGACCCTTGAACAAAGATATAATGCGACGGCTTGTTAAGCTAGCTGCACCTTATCAATTAATTGCTAGAGAACTATACAAGCTAGGTAAGGACAATGTCTTAAGGAGATGCGTGTGGGTCACAATATTGGATGAAGCACACTCAAGGATAGCTAGAGGACATTTTGGTGGAGAGATTACAGCTCGTAAGGTGCTTCAAGCAAGACTTTGGTGGCCTACGTTGTTCGAGGACACCATGGAGTTTGTTAAAAGATGTGAAGAGTGTTAGCGATTTGCTATCCCGTAACTTACCCCTATTATTGTAAGGCAACCTTTTGAGAAATGGAAAATTGATTTTGTTGGACCTATTAGTCCAGTTGCGCATCCATCACAAGCGTGATATGTGATTATGGGCCACATACTATTTCATAAAATGGACAGAGCCTCTAAGCGAGTTGATGTACGAACAACAGCTAAGTTCTTATATGAACAAATCATCTCGATATTCGTTTGCCCATTAGAGTTAGTCAGTCATTTTTGCAATTCACACTTCATTAATGAGGTGATTGATCACTTACTTGTTGGATTCCTTATAGTCCACTGGAAGTCATCCCCTTATTATCCCACAGGCTAATGGTCAAGTGGAGAGTACAAACAAGATTTCATGTACTATCTTGACAAAAACATTAGAAGCAAGTCGAGCAAATTGGGAACATAAGCTGACGACAACTTTATGGGCATATCAAACATCGTATAAGGTAGCGATGGGATATACTCCCTTCCGTGTAGCTGATGGTGTTGAAGCGGTAATGCCTATATGGAGTACCTAGTTCCAAGCTTGAGAATTATAGTACAAGAACATTCGACTGAGAATGCATTAGCTGAAAGGCTAATATACTTAGAGAAACTTGATGAAACCAGACTAATTACATCACATGGTCTTATTGTCGAAAATTATGAAGAAAACATTGATTTGACAATAACTTGAAACAAAAGGAACTAGAAACGGGGGACCTTGTCCTCATGTATCGTGTAGGTAACTCCAGAAAAAAGAAACTCAAGTACAAAGGGTTAGAACCTTTCTGAGTGTCTAAAATCACACCTCAAGGGTTGGTTAAAATTGAAAGAATTGAGGGCGTACAAATGGAGGGTTACGTCAATGGAAGCAAGCTTTAAAAATATTTTGTACCACTGACCCAAGAGATGCTCTTGCAAGAATGTCTTTTAAAACAACGGAAGGAGCTCGCAAAAGAAAAAATTAAGCAAGCTCAAGAAGAAGCTAAGGCAAGAGAGGCCAAGGCCAAACAGATACTCCAGAAGAAGAGGATGTTACATGTGAACATGGCTTCACTAACTCTCCTTGACGAGGACAAACTGGACATTGAGCCAACACGGCTTAGGGTGGGAGTCTCTATGACTAAAAGTCATACAACAAGCATTGCATTGATAGATATGGGATCAAGTCATAATCTGATCTCATATGAGACATGGGTAGCTCTAGACAAACCACACCTTGAGGCCACCAATGCACAAGTACGAAGTGTGCACTTGACAACTACAAAAGCTGAGGGATTTCTAAGTGTTGATGTTTCCATCAAAAATAATCCCTTGGTTGGGAAGGTGTTTGTTATGCCCTGCAGGATCGATGGAGGGGGAAAGGATCCTGGGACGATCTTGGATTTGTGCCAGTAAACTGTGTAATATATCCAATAATGGAAAAAGAGAACGGCACAACTGAACAAGGACAACAATGTCATTTATGTGCCCTTATGGACCCCAATAAACAAAGGGAAGCAATCCATGATTGAGGATATGGAAACACCAGGCACGGTAACAGCAGCTCACGTACCAGAAAAGGCATCAACCCCACAATCCATACGCAAAAAACAACTAAAGTTACCAGATAAAATACTCAGCAGTGGGTGCCTAAGGGTCAACTTGGAAACTAGCTATACAATGATGAGAAGGGCGTAAATAAGGAATCAGGGAAAATTTTTCAAAGATCAGATAAGGGACATAAATGGTCTTCAAATGTAAGCTGGCGTATTCTTTTCCTTCTACTAACTGGTGATCCAGTTGCACTAGCTTGTGTCACTGACAGATTCTCTTCGGCTTCTGGGTCAGAGGTGGTTGAGGTTGACATCTGTAACAATGAGAAGAAGGTGAGTCTAATGACTGGTGAGGGCATGTGCCATGTCTTGTTTCTTTCTCTTCTTCTTCTTCTTCTTCTTCTCTTTTCTTTTTTGAAGTGTCTCAAGGTTATATTTGATGAGAAGCGTGTTAGTGGTGTGAGCAAATAAGGAGGTATGAATTTCAAATTGAGAAGGTGTACATCGTGATAGTGCAGGTTAATGTACCATGAGATGACAAGGTACAAAACCCGTGAGTGGGTAAACATCGTGAAAGTGCAGGGTAAAGTTCCGTGAAACATGTTTCTGTGAAAGTGCAGGGTTAAGTTCCGCGTGAAACATGTTTCCGTGAAACAGGTTAAAACCGTGAAAGTGCCTAAAATCATGAAATGGTCTAAACCCATGAAATAGTATTTTCGTGAAAGTGTAGGGTTAAGTTTCGTGAAACATGTTTCCTTTTATACCTAGTTGTAGGGTGAGTGTACTTTATGAAGTGGTAGGTCACGGAAACAAAAATTCATATGCAGCAAAACCAACCAATTTTTGTGAATATATAGTACCGTGAGAGTGCAAGATGTGATTTACCAATGGATTGCGAGGTTTGTGAGATGATGAGAATGTATGTATTTGAAGATATGGGGAGCAATCGACCACGACTATGCAATTAATGAAACTTTTGCCAATATTAGTGAACTTCTGATCATGCAATTTATGCTCAAGAAGGAAAGAACTGAAAACACGAAAAGAAAACGCAAAGGCAAGGTACATGCTCCCACCTCAACCTGGATATGTGGATATCGTAGGGAGATGGTCACATGGGAATCGAAATCATGGAGATGCAAGCTCGCGGATCGTGCACATGATGAAGACGACGAACGCAAAATGGACAAAAAGGGAAAGAAAATTGATTTTATGGCATGGCCATTAGACTGGGCGGCTACCTTAATGAAGAATGCCACATGGCTTCCCATGATTAGTCAAAGTAAATGTGACCGTTTCACGGCGTAAACCCTTTAGAACCAGTTCACGGTGTGAACTATTTAGACTGTTTCAGGGTGTGAACCTTTGAGAATTGGTTCACAGAGTGAACTGTTTGGACTATTTCACGATGTGAACCTTTGAGAACTGGTTCACGACATGAACTGTTTGGTGGACTGTTTCACGACATGAACCATTTTGAACCAGTTCACGACGTGAACTATTTTGTGTCGAGTGTGTGCAAGGTTGATACCCTAAGTTTCTTTCATGCTTAGACACTCAAATCATGAATTCAAAGTTAGATGAAGTGAATGATCCCTGTTTTTACCTTGTATCTGTTTTTGAGTAATGGATACCTTTATTTTGTTTATTGCCATGGAAACCAAGTTGGTACTATGGCACTTCTGGGCATTTGTTTTGTTGCAATCATTTTTAACTCCGTGTGAGAGTTCTTGATCTTTCCCTCCATCCAACTGAAGAGTGCTTCTACTGAATCCTATTGATTGGGTTTTGTATCTGTGTCTATTTGTTGCACCTTTTCCTTCTTCTTCTCAATAACATTGCCTAGCTCCTCTATTGTGGTGGGTACAAGTAGCGGGTTTGTTATCTTTAGTTCATCCTATTGGATTGGCTTCTTCCTCCACACCAAGGTTTGTACATTCCTAGCATTTGTTTTAGTCAGGATTTGGCTCTGAATTCCTTTACTGTCCTTTTCTTTGTATCTGTAGGTATTTGCAAAATAATGGGCTCTTGGTGGACTTTGGGCATCAATATTTTTGTATTGCCCTTGTAATAGCCTTGTGTCACTAGTAATTCCTTTCGAACACAGTGCTAATGAGAACCTTGTGGAGTGCAGTTTTGGGCCCGAAATTGAGCTATTTGGGTCAGTATGCACAGGCATTCCATGGCAGAATCATAAGCAAGGAAGTCCACACTACACATAGAAAGATAGCTCTGCAATACCACAACCCTAAGTGCGTGCATATTTGGAGGATGCTAAAGTCAAGGAAAAACTAGAGAGAGTTGCCTAGGGCGGTTGGCCTAGGGCGGTTGGGAGAATGTCTTCCCCGAACCATTGATATAGAGTTGTGTGCAGAGTATGACAAGGCCACTAAGAGGGGAAAGGTAACTAAAGCAGATGGAACCATAGAGCAGGTTTTAATCACATAAGAATTGATATGGGAGGCCCTACAGTTACCACCACCACTTAAGATACACTCTCATAATTACGAAAAGATGTCCCTTGATGCCATGCTAAAGAAAAGTTCTTACAACTCCAATGGCGCTGAGTATGACAACATCAGGGATGAGGTGACAGAAAAGGCCTGCATAGCAATGTTACTCATAATGCAAGTAAAGCCAGTAGACAAGTACAACACGGTTCCCCTTAATAGGATAGCCAAAGTACATGAAGAAAAAGAAGATGACTGGGCTTATTACATCCATAGAGAAATCAAGAATTATTTAAAGGCACACCAGTCAAAGATATGCAACCCTTATATGATGACATAGGTGCTGAATCACATAGCTCAGCGACCTCTTCCAGATCTGGAACCAAAAGAAAGGATGTAACTGGCAATACAAATAGCACCACCACCACTTACCTCTAAAGAAATGCAGGAAGGACAAGCCATATTAATGAAAACAAAGAAAATCATGAAGGAGCTCAAGAAAGGGAGAAAGAAGAAGACTGAAAAGAAGATGAGAGGAATTATGCCTGACGTTGCTGAGGAAACACAAAGAATAGAGGCCAAGATAGCCTAGGAAATAGCATCATACTAGGAAGTACTGGGGCAGCAAGAAGCATCAAGTCTCAGCTTGTCAGCGCCTCCAAAGGGGACGGCAGCACAGACACATCATCAAACCCCCCCTCCAAGTACGACACAATGGATTTTCAAAAATCTTTCCCCTCTTAAAAATTCAACAATGTCAGATACACTGCTTCTACTAAGTTGCATTTAAAGAGACTTGGCAGCAGGAAGCGTTGCCAGAAGCAGAGCACCAAGGCCACGAAGAAGCCACATCACTCCAAGAAGGACTCCCCGAAGAGCCACTGGATACATGGAAACGACAAAGGACTGAAGAGAAACCAAGCCCCAGTAAAAGGAAACGTCTGGATTCATAGGGGATTCCAAAGACATCTTTCCTCCATAACATGGATTACGACAAATTCTTTCATGAGACTATGAAAGGCCTGGAAGGACTCTTGCAATTGCCACACTCTGGACTGGAAGGAGCAGCAACAACAAGTGCTTCTCTTTGGGAACAAGAGTAGAGAGTATGGCGATGCCATCTTCTTACAACTCATATGCTTCATGAGACAAAAATGCAATGCTATGGAAGCAGGTCCAGGATGCTACCAATCAAGTTCAAACACTTCAAGAGCATCTAACAACAGCAGAAGCAACACACAGAGGTGTAATCCTAAAAAGCTTAAAGGCTGTCGCCGCCGCCACACCGAGGAGCAGAAAGTGAGATACCAAACACTTGAAAACAATAATCTTGCTCTTAGTCAAACCTTAAAAAATCAAGGAAAATACAAACTTGAAAGCACAGCTGAAACAAGCAAAGAAGCCAATTCAAAGGGAAGTAGCACATAACAAGGAACAAGCAACTATCCAGACTAAATAGCTACAGGAGCTCCAGCATACCTCCCAAGCTAAGAAAGAAGAACTACAAGGCAAACTGAATTCATTATCCACAACCCTTAAGGAGGCAGACAAAGACTGCTCCAACTCCAATAAGAAAGAGAAAAAAGCAATAGAGCAAATGCAAAAAAAAAAACGATCACTCAATGAGACCATCAGCACACCAAAAACTTGGAAATGCAAAAGATGATGGATACACACAAAGAGGCAATGCTGCAAATTACACAGCAGCTCCAAGCAAGTCAAGCCTTCGCCACAAAAAGACTTCAAAAGATTATAGAGGCTCAAGGAATGGAAGTTGTAGCTAGACGAGCACAGGAGGCAGCAACAAGGCAATTTGAAGAATTGGATGCCGCAAGAATGGTGTGAGAAACAAGTATATCAGATCTTCTCACCACCAAGGACTCACGCATGCAAGAGTTGGAGCGCCAGCTGTGGCAATCCAAGAACGCAGCCAAAGACAAGAGCCAACCGGCGAGATGCGACTACTCCTTGAGCGAGCCTTGGAGATAGGTTCGTTGCCAGTAACTCCTCAGGTCCCTCCTCAAACTTTGACTCTCTTTTTGTCTCCACTAACACTCTCTTTACTACAATATGATGTCAATCTGTCTGATGATCTGAGCTAGGAGAACTAACACTTATTAAACAAAATACAGAGCATGATGCTGACCCTTCTGTCATCATGGAAATTTTTCGAGGAGACCTAGTACTGACTGATCCTAAGGATATTTTCTTCTGTCCATTGTGCTCAACCTTCGTAGTGCTACAAAACTCAGACATCCTCGATAACAGTGTCGATAAATTAGACCTATTTGTTCCAGATGATATTCCTGAAAGACCGGCCAATTACAAGGTTGTAGCTCACAGTTACCAATGGATCATAAGCTATGGGTGGTTAGAAGTACATAATACTCACCAACATTTAAATCTTTGTGAGTCTACACTATATCATCCATTTGGTATTCTTAAACTATATCAGAATATCCACAAACGTCCAGAAGCCATGTTGACCACCATACTTTACAATTTTGATAAAATACATATTGAGTATCCTAACATATCTCCAGAGAGGATATCACTAAGCTGCAAGAATTTATGAAGCTCCACAAACCCAGCCAAACACCCCTTAGTTCCAAAGAGGGTCAAGAAGAAGCATCAAGTTCATCACCTAATCCTACTTACCCTATATATTCAAATGTTGCAAAAGTAAATTACTTAATCCATACCCACGTGCTCCACCCTACTGACAAATCTCGGACCGACTGTATATTTTCTAGACTTCTTTCTCAACCTTTAGAATTTTCCACTAACACTCGCTCCCGAAGAGTTGTTGTTGGCACCCGCCGATCCATCTCCACCCACGGGCGGCCAACTCAAGAGGTTAGTCACACTCTACCACAAGATACTCTTGAGCCATTTACTGATGATTCTATTCTTGAGTCTTTGTTTGCTGTAGAGTACGAGGGTTTAATAAGGGCCAGGAATCCTCTACTCATCAAGACAGATTATAAAAGTGTTACTTTTATCATATTTGATTTTCATGCATAGAGGTATGCATAAAAGATTATTATTTTTATTATAAAAGTGTTACTTTTATCATATTTGATTTTCATGCATAGAAGTATGCATAAAAGATTATTTTTTATTATAAAAGTGTTACTTTTATCATAATTGATTCTTATGCATAAAAGATTATTATTTTTATTATAAAAGTGTTACTTTCATCATAAATGGTTTTCATGCATAAATGGGTGCATAAAAGATAATTTTTTATATTAAAAGTGTGATTTTCATCATAAATGATTTGTATGCATAAATATATGCATAAAAGAAATTCTTTCATGTTAATAGAGTGATTCCCATCATAAATGATTTTTTATGATGATAAAAGTGTGACTTTCATCAGAATTGGATTTTATGCATAATTAGATGCATATAGAATCTTTATAATTAAATAAGGGTTCTCTTTAATCTTCTGTTAATTTTCGTAAAAATTAGAAAAATGAATAGGTAGATAATATATGAGAGAAAATTCTACTATTTCATATTCACTAAGATGGTAATGAGAACATTCAATTAAAATATCGAAGTCGGAGATCGAGATAAATGATTATTTATTCCTCTTAAGAAATCCATGTTTTAGAAATCTATAAGCAAATATTCATCGAACGAAATTTAGAAAAAGAGAAATTGAAATAGTACCTTTGAGAAAGATAGTTTAGGAAGAACCTTTCCAGACCCAAACTCTGATTCAGACTATTGACCAAGACCTAATTCCTTTGTCAATGACGATGTGCTCAGTTCAAGAAAAATGCACTCAAAACACCCACCAAATCTGAAACTAAGTTAAGACTTTTGATTTTGATCTGAGGATCAAGTTGACAGAATTCCAGGAATTCTGTTTGGAATTCAGACCTGGATCTAGAAGTATTGAGATACGGAGTGTTACATGGTGTTTCAAAGAGTTCGACCAAAAAAGGCTTCTTTGCCTCGGAAAAAGTACAAGAAGTTAGCACCTAGACATTGTGGAGCCTATGTGGTCGAAGGATTGGAGAGCATGCCTATAAACTTTTGCTCCCTTTGCATTTGAAGATTCACAATTTCTTCCATGTTAGCTTGCTCAAAAAGTATGTGCCAAATCCTAACCATATTTTAGATGATGATAAATAACTATACCCGCTCAAAGACATCTAGAATTGGAACCTAAGGTGATTCTCAAAGTCACGGAAGAGCCTCTTCAAAACCGAATCCTCAAGGAATGTCTGGTCAAATGAAATCTCTTTCCCATTAAGAATGTGATGTGGGAAAAATAAAAAGATCTCCTTAATATTACCCCTGCTTAGAGCAAGATGAGAACATCTCGAGTCTTTTAAAGGGCAAAGAATGTAAGATCTCTAATTTGATGAGAGAGAAAAATTAACATTTCAATTGTGTATTTTTTCTAGAGAGGATATTAATTATGTAGTTTTTTGTATAGTTAAAATGTGATATTTCTAAATTATACTATTTTTAGAAATTTTCTACATAGAAAAAATATTTTTCGAAGTTCCAACCTTAATATTCACACTTAGATTAACCTCCATACCAAGTTTAACGAAAATCGAACGACCTTGATGGGAAGCCTAATTTTTACGTTTTCGTGTGTAAGTTCACTAGATGGGCAAGTTGGGCTCTGAATTGGGTCATCGAGGTGCTTGTTAGAAAGGGTAAGATCTAACTAGGTCAAATATGATGAGAAAATTAAACGCTAAAGCTAAAAAGTTGACTTTGGGACATAATGAGATTTTAAGACTTTTGGTCATTAACTTTTAGATAAAATAAATATGCCAACAAGAAGTGGGGGAATTGATGAGAAAACTTACATGTGCCTTGAAATGACCTTTATGAAAATAAATATGCCAAGAATTGAGGTAATTGATGAGAAAACTTACATGTGCCTTGAAATCACCTTTATGTAAGGCCTATATTATCTAGGAGAAGTGGGTAGAGGCAAACAATTTAAATACGAAAGCTTTTAAAATTGAATGGTACTATGGCTTTAGGCTTAGGATAAGAATAAATAACTAAATGAAAAACTATGCATGAAAAGAAAAGCAAAAGCAGAGACAGAGGGTGTTCATTTGGAGGTCGAAATGCTATCAGATTTTCCCAAGATTTTATCAAGCTCATAGTAAAGGGGTAAGCAACCCTTTTAATGCTTCACATAGCCCTACTCTCCTCATAATCTTAGTTTTAAAAAAATACCTAATTTTCTTAAGAAAATTATAAGAAATTATTGGCTTCCTTCTTGAGTAAATTGTTGATTGTTGATTGATCTTTAGGTCATTGCTAAACCCCCAAAAATCCCCAAGTGGGATCTCTTCGAGTAATTGAAATGTGATTAGTGAGTATTACCTTCTTTTGTTGAATAAATATGCCTCTTTTAGAATTAAATTGAATGGGGCAAGTGTCTAGGTGAGGATGGCCATGATCTCTCTTTCTGAATCTTTGGGATCTCATGGAAGACGGTTACATGGCATCCTTCAATGAGATCATCGTCTCATATCACATATCAGAGGACTGTATGAGGGGCTGATTCACTTGATTCCAAAGGAGGGTGGTGACCATTTGGAGATTCGGCAATGGCACCCCATCACCCTCTCATGAAACACTTACAAAATCCTCACCAAAGGCATCAATCATTACCTGTGGCCTCTTCTCCCCAACCTAATAAATGGAACCCAAACCGGCTCCATCCAAGATAGGAGCATCCTTCACCTTTTGGGAGGCGATTGTTGTAGCCAAACTTCACCATGGAGGACATGGATGTTCACCTTCTGGATTTTGAGAAGCCCTATGAGAGGGTCAATTGGGCTTTTTGGAGGGCACCATGCTTAGGATGGGATTTCGACTGGATGCTCTTTACTCGACAGCCTATAGTCAAGACCTCATTCAAGGGGCCTCTTGTGGGATAGGTTTTCAATCTCTAGATCACTTCAATAGGGATGCCACCTAGCCCCTCTTCCTCTTCATGGTGGAGGCGATGTGTACCTTTCTCTCCACACATGAGACTAACTCTAGGGTCTGTGCCTCCCCATTAGATCCCAAGGGGAGCTACTTGACTCAAAATTTGCACATGACACAACCGCCTACCTTTCACAAAAGGAAGGGAACCCTACAGAGATTTTCCCTCGCCATTGAGACCTTCTGCTTATAGCCTTCGGAGCTCAGATCAATTGGCACAAGTCATGTAGTTTCTCGGTTGGATCTTCACCTACCCTGGCTTGGCATCTAGTTGAGTCATTTCATGGGATCCCCAGCAGCACCCTGGTCAAATACATTGGGTGTCAAGTAGGAATTGAAATCCTAGTTGAGCAACAACTTGCCCCCTCTTTGGAGCACTACCCGCCTCTCCCACGCTGGTGTCATGATCATGGCCAACCGTGTACTCCTGGTCACCATGTGTTACATCACTCCTTGCTAGGTGTTTTCCAAAGCTTGCTAATCACGAACTTTCTGTGGCATGAGTCCAACTCAGGCCAAGGTGTCCTAGAGAGTGATTATACAGTCGCAGACATGTGGAGGATTGGGCATCATAGACTTGGGGTGCACGGTAGAGTTTGTTGGGCAAGTTGATTGTCAGAGGCCTTCTACTTGGCAAGAAGTCCTAGAAGGCATCCCCTAGACTCCTAGTGTATGACATCAATCTTCACGAGGGCCTCATCTCGAGGCTTGAGCACCACCTTCGAGGATTTGCAACCAACATGATGAGAGCATGGGGTCACCTCAAGCTAGCCCTCCACAACAGATCCCCTCGACCTCGGATGAGGAGAGACTCTGCCTCTTTAGCAAGATGCCCAACCGTAACCCTTTGGGTGTGCATTCTCACATAGCTTAGGCCCCCCTAAATTTTGGCCCAACCAAGTCTCTTAGCGAGTGGAATAGCTTCAATCAGCTTCAGTAAGAGGCTCAAGATAGACACCTCCCCGAGATTAGAGGGAGAGAACATAGAGTGCTCGCTATCAACTCAGCCATCCCTCCCTCCCCCCCCCAGTGGCTTGGAGCTTTCATGTGCCATGACATCACCTTGGTGGTTTTAGGCTGAGACGAGGAACAAGCTTTCTTTTTCTCAGTCGCATGTCATAGAGGTCTAACATAGGAATTCAACGGTGGCTCACTGTAGAGGGTCCAAATCATCCGCTTCCATGAGCACTACTAGCACTTCGACCCCATCCCCTTGGGCACAAGTAGCTCAAGATAGGTCCTAGAGACTTTGGCTCTAAGAGGGTTGGCCCTTCAGTGGGACCTAGGCGAGTGGGAGTGGATAGACCCAAACCCCTTCAATCCAAAGAGTCCAACCACACTATCAAGAGAGAGAGAGAGATGATGCTTAGGCCCTTAGGATCACTCATTGCATGATAGAGTCTATCTCCACCCTCAACTCTACAATAGTGGTGGCCAAGTCCCTCGGCACTTGCCAACGATGAAAGATCATTTGAAGCATTGCAGCATGGCACATCTAGCAAGGCCATTGAGGGCTCCCTTACACCCCCAACGGAGTTCATTCATACCCTCCACAACTTGTGGGCGAATCTAAGGAAATTTGAACCACATGCAAAGACATCAAGAGGCCTACGCACCTAGCAACAAGGCCCCTTCCTCTCTGACAATGCCAGTTATCTCACGAGGCATTGCAAGCCACCGTTCCCACCCCCATATAAGGTAGTGTCCCCCAAATGAGGTAGTTCCCTCCAAGAGCGGCCAACCATGGAGGGGACTACCCTCCCGAATTTTTTTCCTCTTTTGGAGGTTTTAAGCATGTACTACATGCCTATTGGTTGGTTTTTCATATAATTAATTGAATATTTATTTCCCAAAAAAAAAGATTTACATTATTGTTTCTCAATGAGTGTACTTCGCAACACTTTCTTTAATGACCAAAGTTGTTCTTCATTATTCACTAACTAAGGTCTATAATCCATTAACCCTAGAAAACATGATAAAATAAATAAAGGCAAAGGAACCGTACATTTAACTTAAAAATTTGTACCTTAGCTTCTAAAAAGGGAAACTAGTTAGATTAGGATGATTTACGAATAACTAGACAACTATATCCCTAATCAATTGAGCCTCGTGGAGCGTTAAGTTGGACATCTAGGCCAAGCTTCAAAATTCGCTGAACAAGAATCTCTACCCTTGTAAGTAGGATATTTTGAGTTGGGGGGCCTTACATTCCAATGAAATGATGTAAAACAGCCCGACATTCATAGAATTCCACAATAGCAATACAACTCAATCAAAGCAACACTCAATCTCCTGATGGGTGCCAATGTAGCTCTCTCAATAGGTAGATCGCTCATGTCTGTTTTTTATTCATTGTTTATTCTTGTTACATATCTCATGTAGCCGATATCATATAACAAGCTCCACATGATAAGAGTCTCATGTAAGCATTCTTCATTCATCACAAATTACAAGGAAAACAACCATTCCTACACAATTTAAATATTTGAAAAACAATAGTGCCCTCTCCAATGCCTTGTATGGCAATATATTCTAATCATGTGAATTAAGCATTTGGAAAAGCTAATCTCTCAAATGCCATGTTAAATCATATAGGTATGCAAAGATTCACACATTGCGAAGATGCCCTTTACCGCATGCAGGATGCATAATGCTACATGCAGATTGCACAACTTTGGCATGTAGTGAATTATAGTGCCTTACAAAACAGCATGCGCTCTACTGTTGCAAGAAGCATGAAATCCCCAAGTGACACCTGGAAAGCATTGTGTAACTACTTACGTGACTAAGAACGCACAGTAATATGTAGATGGTCCCAAGCAACAGAAAAGCTGTCAAGAAAAAAGCAAGATTCACATGCTACTGTTTTGTGTAAGAGAGCATCTTCATGCTGCATCAGCACCAGCAATCCCTCCCATGCTATGGTCCATGTTAAACATCAAAGCCTCGACTCTCCCCATCAACATCTCTGTCCTATTAAACTTCAAGCTTGACATCCGCTTACCCCTCTTTTACTAAATGAGGCCTAGTTTTCACTTGGACACGACGCAACATAAGGACCAGCAAGCCTCTCACCACAGAACGAACATATGGTGTCCACACAATTTAGCAGCAGGTGATTCACAGGTACAGCTAAAGTGGCCTAAGTAGTAGATATAGCATTTTTAGTGTTGTTACAGCAGCCATCACACCACTTTATGCAATATGACCATATGCAAGGGAAGAGCCCATGGGCTACTATGAACTCCACAATGGAGGCTAGGGTTCTAGCCTCCAGGCCAAGGCCATGTGTGCCGTTTTCCACTCATTTGAAAAACTTGCTACTGCAAAAGATACTCTCTATAGCAGGTAATTGACGAGTAAATTCTTGAACTTTTTACAGCCTTTTGTTCCAGCAGAAAACATTATCCTGCATAACCAGACCAACAGAGTCCACCTCGAGCACTTGTGTGACACTCCTGAAAATTTCTCCAGTGGAAGGTTGAAGAAGTTACAGAACACATGGTGTCTCACATCTGCAACAGTTCAGCTTGAGTACTACAAATTGATCTGCAAAACTGGACCTCTAAATTATCAGTTTCCCAACATAAATAGAGGGAGGTGCTTCCGAAATGTTTTGAGACACAGCTTAGCCATATTCCTTTCGTTTTGATCCAATTTCTGCATATACTTCCAGTAGAGCAGCCGTATGGCCTGCCACAACAGGAAGTGGTTGAATTTTCAACATTAATCATCCAGTTGCACAAATTGCTGCCTCCAATGAAACCAACATCTGCATGGCAGCCATATGCGGCTAACGTAGGCCTTGCTGCCACTGTAACCCAAGATGACGTAGGACAGCAAAGCTCTCTTTCGTGTACTTTATTTAGCTGATGCAAAACTCATCCCCTTCCCTAATATTAGAATTTGCTACCTCCACTTGCAATAGCCAAGCCAGCAGTAGCATATTGCAGAAGAATCATTATACAACAAGGGATGTGAAGCCGGGACAAGCATAAAGAAAAAGCCAACAACGCTTACAAGAAAGATGAGAATTAACCCTGCAAACGTTGAGAGAAGCTGTCAGATCATTAAGAGCCTGAATCTACAAACTTGTATTCTAATTTTCTCAATCGTCTCTTCCAATGGTTGTGCCAAAAAAACAAACAAGAATTTCATATATTACTCTTCTTTAAAGACCCAATTTGATGAACAGCCCTTAACCCTTTCGCCTACACTTCACCATGCAAATGATCATCCTCTAGATCCTCAATAATAATTTTATACATTACTAGACAACACAAACTTCAGTAGAACATTTGTGTAGGAAAGCAATCCCAACACCAAGACGGGTTTACAAGCTTCAACCCAACTATTTATAATAATTTCACTAACTAGAAACCTGGAGAACCAACCCCCCGCGCCCCCCCCCCCCCCCCCCCCGCCCCCAACACACACACACACACACACACACACTGTCCCAAGATGCACGTGAAAATCTAAAACCACAATCAAATGAACATGTGACCACACCAACTAATGCGAGTCATGCAAACGGACCTCATTGTAGAGACCTCCAGAGCCAATTAACTTAAATGACCCTATGGCACTTCTCCAACCAACAGCCAATCATCTACTGCCCTCACAACGACCATTTAAGAGGTATATGGTACACTCCAGCATCAATCTCCATGAGTCCAAATCAATGTCCATCACCAGGTTAGAAGTCTTCACTCGCAAAACCAGGCACACATCTCTGACTCAACAATTCTACTGGACCTAGAAGATAATTCCCACCCCAATATTCCAACACCAACATTCTGGTGAGCGATGCATTTTCATAATTGGTATAACACAACAACCAGATCTTGCCACTGCATACTACAAAGCATCACTGCCACTAGAGCAAGACTTCAAATAGGCTCTGTAACATGCACTTGCTTGCAGAAGCGTTTTAATGATAAGATAATGATGCTTAACACTTGCTGAACACTGAATTGCTAAGTTTAGGGTTGAGAGTAGTACACATGAACACCGGATTGGGTCCCAATCCACCCTCTCAAGGGCCCCCACCTTATAGGTGTAAATTCGCTTTATTACTTGCATTAGAATGAGTACAAGATTTGACTTTCTCTGCTGCAGAACTTGACTGAGATTGTACTCGCCCTGTTTTGGGCTGAATATAGCCACCCCTTGGGCTGCGTTTGCTGCCCCTGAATGCTGCCCTGACTTGCTGCTCTGGCCGCTCCTGAATAGGTGTGTTTATCTGCAGTTCTGGTCGCCTTGATGTGCACTACAGCCACCTTGCTGCAGGCTGCATTTAAGGCCTTCTGGATGCCCTGAGGATGAGTGTTAAGCTCCTTAATGTGTTTCAGATAATGGCTGACCTAGTCACCCTTCCTTGATATGGTGTGTTTCTCCCTTGCTCGAGAGATGGTGTCTCATCAAGTGTTGGCTATGACAAGGTGACTTTCTTGTCCCAGATCTGCCCTATATATAGGCACGTTAGTGTTTAGTCCCTTTTTATGGTCATGAAAAGTTGTGCCTGGGGCACACATATTCATGCACTTTTTTGGTCCTTTCAGATAGGCGCCCTTTTGAAGAATGCCCAGACAACCCTAGACCAGCCACATCTATGGCCCCTTTTTAGGCATGCAAACTAGGGTGCCCATGGGCTGTGCCATGGCCCCAACTTACCCATTGCTAGTGACCACATGACGATGTGGCGTTAGCACATGGCAAGACACCTTTGCCCACCCTGACCTGGTGTAGCTAATCTGGGGGTCCACACACGACTTTTAATGCGATTAAACACTTAAATAAAGGCACTCACTTTATCCACTTAAAACCACAGGCACAGCTTAAATACTGGACACCGCAATGGGACCGGAATGCCCCATCCCCCTCCCCCTTTTGGAATTTTGGTCATATTACAAAGGAGAATTTATCTGTTACAAGCTTTAGGGGCCTCTCTTGTTCCCACACATGGAATCAGCAGGTTATCTAGAATACCAAGTACAAAGTCCCAAAAGATGTCCACATATCGAAGGACATATTTGAAGCCATGAAACATAAAAGCATGTCTTCGATCTAGAAATCTCCCATGAGATCCCATCAAGGCTCCAAGAGAAAGGCAGCCAAGAAGATCTCCAATAAACTCCACCTAATGTATAACACAAGTAAGGCCACCCGGTCTCCAGTAAACTACACCTAGTGCATAGCGCGAGTAAGAAGGCTTGGTCCCAAGCCAAAGAGCCCTGCACAAGAGCTACAACGGCACCCACAGGTACAATCCTGTACAATCTCCACAATTCCACCGAACATCCAAATGCAGCCGGATCAAATAGGATTCATCTCGTACAAAAGATGCAGCAGTTACTGATGGTATAACAGGAGCATCAACCGGTTCAGAAAATACACATGGTACAGCAAGTGCATACATCAAGTACAGTAAGGGTCACAAGTGAACGGCTGCTGCATAAATATATACAGCAGATACGTTGCAGGTACAGCAGTACACTCGCCAACAAGTACAGCCATAGGTACACCTCAGCCTAGGCAGTAGGTACAGTCCAGTAGTACGTCCTGTACGGAATCATATAGAGTACGGGTATGTAGCAGGAGAAGAAGCCGACAGTGATGCTATCCAATACCTCCTTCAGGCCTGCACCCCACCACGCCAAAACTACCGTCAAATATATTTTTATTTTTATTTTTTTAATATTAAATTTATACTATGTATAGATACGTTTTTGTTTTCTGTGATTTATTTGGCTAAACTTTTCTTTTCCATGCTTTTATTTTGCCCAGACTTTTACATGCCAAGGTCCAATCCATAATGTGAGTATAGTGTCCATGCTCATGTTTAAATCTCCCAGACACCCAAAATAATAATGGGTGTGAATGCTTTCTCACAGGAGGCCCAATATATCAAAAAGTCTGCCTTTGATAATAACTTGTCCATCCATTGTAAACACACACAAATAACCCATTTTGACCCTGTTTTCCAGGAGGTTGGTGTTGTAGGACGAGGCTCTTGCCCCGTGACAATGTCCCATAGCCCCTTGGCAATCAGCAGACTCTTCACCATGAAGCTCCATAATGAGTAGTTGGGACCTTCAAGCCGATTTTCAATTGTCATGAATGCACCAAAACCAGAAAGTTCAGTGGATGCAGCACTTGGCGACTTGAAACTTCCTCACAGTAGTACGGAGTTTCCCAAAGCTAGAGAGAGAACTTGAGCCCCCCTCCCTTCTTGATGTGAGCTCTTGGGAAAATAAGAGAAAAAGGGAGTTACACGAGTGAGCACACAAGGCGCCACGATATGACGAGATTGTAGGTGCAATCCCCAAATATACCAAAAACAAGGGGTATAATTGAATGAGTTAACACAAGACTCCAAGAGTGAAGCACAAAAACAGAAGTACCTAGATATGCACAAGTACAAGAGCACCTATGGATGCTTTCACTTTACCAAACTTCCCCTAATGAACAAAAATCCCCAAATATGCAGCACAAGCTTGAATTTGACAAAAAAGTGTATGAAAAAGAAAGCCCCAAAAAATCTGTGAATAGCACGTTGATGTGAGTTGATCTTCTTCTTCCCTCTTTCCCTCAAACGCACAAGGCTCAGCAAGGCGGAGCTGGAGCTGGAGCTATGCTAAGTATAGGGCTAGAGGAGCTGAGTATAAGGCTAGCGGCAATCTCAAAGGCGGACAGTGGGCAAAGACGGTCTCAGAGCCAACACAAGCAAGAGCTGAGCGGAGGCAGAACTGAGCGAAGGCGGAGCATGGGACTCGGTGGAGGTGGAGCAAAGGCGGTGCAGAACTGAGCGAAGGCGGAGCGTGGGACTCGGTGGAGGTGGAGCAAAGGCGGTGCACACTGCACTCGTGCCGTATGGCTGGCGGGTGTGGGCTGACCCCTCTGACTAGCTGGGCAGGGTATGGAGTGATGGCTACAGGCCCTGGACGGCAGCTATGGGCTCTAGAGCAGTGGCGCTGTCTGCGAGCATGGAGCTCTAGAGCAGTGGCGCTGTCTGCGAGCGTGGAGCTCGTCTAGCTGCAGCAGCACAAGCTTTGATACCAAATGTTGTCAAATACCTAGAGTGCAACCACACAGCTAGTGGGAAGAAGGGAGAGAGAGATGATGATCAACAAGATAATCAACACAAGGCAAAAGGATTGAGTACAAGAGTAGTGGAAAGCATAAATTCATTGTAGACATAGGTCCTTTTTATGAAGAGAGATCAACAAGATAATCAACACAAGGCAAAAGGATTGAGAGAGTACAAGAGTAGTGGAAAGCATAAATTCATTGTAGACATAGGTCCCTTTTATGAAGAGAGATCCCATTACATATTCTAAAGCATATGCTAGATATGATGCAACCACATATGCCTTTTAAGAGGCTCTTCCCACACAAGAGACTTATCCATGCTAGCGGTTGTTCATTCATTGGAACCGTTTTATTTAAGGCCTACATTCAGTGCTAGTTTACTCAACCACCTAGCACTTGTTTATTCCCATATTAATCACTATTAATATTTAAACTTATGTTGGAAAGAAAAACCATCGTCTCTCCTCTAGTTGCCACATGGCAATCTCTCCTTGGGATTATCCAACATGCCTGGCCCGGCTTCTGTGCGCATCCCTATAAAGGGCTAAAAAGAGCCCTAGGCTCCCTTCATCCCTCCACATTTTAAGTGGACTGAAGGGATTAAGGTGATGGGGACTGCACGGCTGTGGGCATGTTAGTGCACTTGGGCATGGGCCAACAGTGGTATCAGAATCTCAGGGGGTGCATCTGCGCTGCTGCTCGGTTGTGTTCGTTGGCGGAAGATGTTGGACCTAGTACAAGTGGCTGGTCTAATCGTCAAACGTGGGTGCCGATGGGACATACTGCAATTGGCAGCTGGTTATCAGGGCTTGCTGCAATGCTGGTGGGACATGGCTGCGCATTTGGCTGGTCGTCAAGGCTTGCAACGCTGGTGGGACGTATGAAAGGTGTTGTATAATCTCAATTAAGTTTAGTGTCATGTTTCCCTTGTCCTTCCAATATTGTTGCATTGACGTATGTATCTATACAACTACAAACAAATACGCCAAATAGTTGTGTCAAGATATAATCTAATGGCACAAAGAGTGCACCAACAAATAGATGTTAGCTCAAACTACACAAAAATACTGAGTTTCCAACCAATCCTATAAGAAATGGGACTTGAATAAACTCCAAAATTTCTAAATTTGTCTTTTATAGCCATTACAAGTGTTGTGTTATAATGTCGGGTGGTGAAAATGCTTCTTTACACATGTTGTATGGTTGATCATGGCGACAACAAAGGGGAGGATTTCTCCTAGCTTTTCTTATCTCAAAGAATAATTTTGTATTCCCTTTGCTATAGAAGATATATTGGTAATTTTATTATATTCATTTTACTCAAATCAATGTTTTTTTAGAGAGAAATTGAGAGAGAGTTCAATTGTTTTTCACTTTGGGCAAGTTTGTTTCTCATGAGAGAGATTGCCTTGTGTGGTGGTGCGAGTTACATAGACTTGTCCCTTGGACTATGACTCACAACATACTCTTGGCCCATCAGAAAATGTATCCTCTATCCTAGATGAAGGAAAATGTGCACGTAGCACCCTAGGACAGATGGTGCACGTGACAAGCTCATCCTCCCAAATTCAAGCAAGCCAAAACAAAGGGCAGCTATACTTCCAAGGACAATGATCAAAGATCCAAGATCATTGTATGCTCATCACGTTGAGTTGACTTAGTGCAACATTCCATTGTGCACATGTTTCTTTATTTGTTGATAACCCAAAGATTTTCATTTTCCTAGAATAGCCTTAATACATGAACCAAGGCACATTTAATAGCTCTCCAATGGAGCTCCAAAGCATTTTTAGCAGGTACATATCCAAGAGAAAGCAACTGAAAAGGACTCCCAAGGGCTGGAGAGCAGTGTAGCACTCATTTGCCAGCTGTTCCAAGAGTTGGAGAAGCAAGAAACCATGCCAAAAAGTATGTGTGTGGACTGGTTATGCTAAAAAATTTCTTCTTTTTCCTCCTCATGAACTAGGTGCCTATTTCCCTTGAAGGGACAGAGAGGATAAGCCTTTCCATACATAAAATGGATGGCCATTGGGCCACCTCAACAGTAGCCACACCTCTTCCATAAGTGGAGAGGGTGCCCAATAAGTTTTCCACACTCTTTTACTTAAGAGTGCCTGGTTTCGGAGAGTTTGGCCGGCTACCATCCAACAAGTGCCCAAACTCAATTATAACTTGTCCACCCAGTCTTTAATGAATTGTGGATGCCCAAACTCACTTATAAGTTGTCCGGCCGTACTTTAATGAACTGTTGTGAGGGCAAAAGGATGAAAGAACCAAATGTACGAGAGATCAGAGCAAATCAACACAGCATGAATGGATGAATGAGTGTATGTATGATGGTAAATGTAACCCTGTACAAGAGGCCCTCCGATGCGAGGTGGTTGAGAGTAGTAGACCAGCGAAGAAGCAAAGACACGGCCGGAGCTGAAGCATGGTCGGTGACGAAGGCTCACATCGGTGGATGCGGAGGCACTCCGAGGTGGTAGATGTCTGTAGTGGGCAGCGGAAGGTGAAGTGATCCAGGCTCTGGTGACAAGGGTGCTGCGGTATCTGAGGGGTGGTGAAGAGCAAAGAGGGCTGCTGTCCCGATGTCGTCAGGTGATGATGAGCAGAGAGGGCTGATGTCCCAAGTCGATGGATGATAAGCAAAGAGGTTGCTGTCCCAATGTCGAATAATGATGAGCAGAGAGGGCTGCTGTCCCAAGTTGATGGAGAATGATGATGAGCAGAGAGGGCTGCTGCAAGAGAAAAACGCAGATGTGATTGATGCAAAGAGTGAAAGGATGGGCTGTAGGAGAAAAACGCAGATGTGATTGATGCAAAGAGTGAAAGGATGCTGCTGCTGTTACAGAGGTAGCGCCGACAACAAACAGGTTGATCATATGAGGTGTTGTGCTTTTCAGATTTATGAAGCGATGCATATATATGTGGTCTGGGCTGCTGGTCGGCCCAACGATGGGTTGTCGGTCAGCAACACAAGACAAATAATCAAATGATTAAACCCCTTTTAGGGCTGGTTAAGGTACAATAAGGAGAATCAACTTCTGGTGAGATAGGTTGGTCCTCCAAAATCGCACGTAGATGATCCATGCTGTGTGCTCTCGAGGTCTTCAATCCCTTTGCTCACGATAGCTTTGATACCATGTGAGGGCAAAAGGACGAAATAACCAAATGTACGAGAGATCAGAGCAAATCAACGCAACATGAAATGGATGAATGAGTGTATGTATGATGGTGAAATGTAATCCTGTACAAAAGGCCCTCTGATGTGACGTGACTGTAGACTGGCGAAGAAGCAAAGACAAGGTCGGAGCTGAAGCTCGGTCAGTGATGAAGGCTCGCGTTGGTGGATGCGGAGGCACTCCGAGGTGGTAGATGTCTGTAGTGGGTAGCAGAAGGTGAAGTGATGCAAGCTCTAGTGACAAGGGTGTTGCGGTACCTGAGGAGTGCAGACTTTGATGACGAGGGTGCTACAGTACCTTACCTGAACGGCGTAGTGGAGCAGGCTCTGGTGGCAAGGGTGCTACCGTACCTGAGGGGTGCAGACTCTGGTGATGAGGGTTCTGCAGTACCTGAAAGGTGCGCTGGTGCAGGCACTAGTGACAAGGATGCTGCGGTAACTAAGGGGTGGTGAAGAGCAGAGAGGGCTGCTGTCCCGATGTCGAATGATGATGAGCAGAGAGGGCTGCTGTCCCAAGGAGTGCTGCAGGAGAAGAACGCAGATGTGATTGATGCAGAGAGATATAAACGATGCTGCTGCTGTTGCAGAGGTAGCGCCGGTAGCAGACTGGTTGATCATATGATGTGTTGTGCTTTTCAAATTTATGAAGCGATGCTTATATATGTGGTTTGGGCTGCTGTTCGGCCCAGAGATGGGTTGTCGGCCAGCAGCACAAGACAAATAATCAAATAAATAAACCCCTTTTAGGGCTGGTTAAGGTACCATTTTCACACAGTGTGGACCTGCAAAGCAACACAATGAGCTAAAACACAAATGAGCTTACACAAAGAGTTTAGAGTCACACCTACCACCTATCTACAGCCCACAAGCGAGGTTAGAATACAAATTCACGCGCACGGTTCACAAGAGGGCGTCCCCTACCCGTAAACTATACATACAGATCTTGCAGGCACTAAAACATTTCACGCGAAAACAGTTCCAGACATGCAAGTATGCGATGCATAAGAATGTATTGGACAATCTCCCTTTCATTTAGCTTGTGCAAGCAGCCATTCTAGGCGTAGACATTCCATGCCGAGTCCAACAGGCAGCCATTCTAGGCGTAGACATTCCATGCCGAGTCCAAGAGGCATAATGTAATCAAAATATGGACGCAGACCAAAATCCCCACCCTCTCTCTCATATCCAGCCTACTGGCCCTGGTGTAGGCATCAGTCCCCTACGATGAGGTGCCAATCCACATGACCCTTGACATAGCTGTTGGTCCCGTACCACGAGGTGTCATGTCCACACTATGGAGCCCGTCCATGGGTCCAGAAGCGTAGAGAATGCCCAACTAGTAACACCTTCTGTCTTGTACTTGGGGCAAGGCTCTCGGTTTTGGGATGTTCCTCAATCCTTGGTGATTCCATCATGACAATTAGCCTTCCTGCCATGATCTTTGCCGTGAATGTCCTGTCAACTTCGCAAATTCGATGTAGAATTGCTTTCAGAACTCTTCCTTTACTTGCATGCGTCGTGCTTGCCATACATATCTTGCCCTCTATAAGCTTCTCTTCATCTATGCTATTCCCGATTCCCACCCATTTTAGCTGCACATAGGCCGTCATCCACATGTCTGTAATCAAGTCCACAACACGCACGTCATGGAAGAATTGTGTGTATAGAGCAAGGACTCACCACGAGAAGTGTCCTATACCACCAACAACCACTCAGTGCCCATCTTTGAACTGAAATTAAACAAAAGGTTGCTCAGTGGTCAAGATCACACACCCATAGAGGGCCCATACAATTGGGCTAGTGATCACACTGCAAGCAGGCAACTCAAAATGGGCATTCTCTAGCCCTTGAGGCTTGAATATAAGTACTACTAGGGCTCGTCTGCTTTGTCTTTGACAGTAAGTCTAGGTAACTCCACATGGTAGAGGCCCTGGTAATTGATGATTGGGTGGCTTGCTAAAAGTGGAGCTACCCTCTAGAATTTCATCTGATCTGCCACCTGAGCTTAATTACTAGGCTGACCTGACACTCACTCCACTGAGTTGCAACAGTAATACCTTGTAGCAGTTTGTGTTGGGGTAAAGGCATTATGCCCACCCTTGTAGTGTGTACAAGCCCATAAGTTATAGTACATAGTACACTTAGTACTTTTAATGTACTAAGTGCACTATGTGTACTAGTGCAATATACATGTGTGATAGGGGAGTCACACACTCATTCTTATGAGTTGACTTATCCCCACAACTCTCTCTCTCTCTCTCTCTTCTTCTCTCTCTGTGTTTGTCTCTCACATGAAACCCTAACCCTAATTCTATCTCCCATTCAACTGGTATCAGAGCCAGGTTGTGTCCGTGTGTGTGCGGGTGTGCAGAGTCGTCTTCATCACAAAGAAGAAGCTCGGCTATGGAGCCTTGAGCTTGGCACGAGCAGAGGAGCTTTCTGGTGCTCAGCAAGGAGCACATGCGCTACAAACCAGCTTAAGGGCAGCGCTGTTCATAGGCGCTACAGGTGCTCACGGGCTTCCCTCTTGGCTGCCAATTGCAGCGCTACACAAAGAGGTCACGCTGAGCAGAAGTGCAGAAGCAGGAGCGACTCCAGCGACTCGCGCTGAGTGGGTTCAGCTTTGTGCGAATTCTGGTCGCCTGTGCGCCCGCCTACAAGCGAACCGTCGAAGCCAGGCTGGGCGAGCACGTGGCAAAGGTCAGGTGGAGCGCGTTGTGAAGCTCCCTTCAGTAGGAGTCGGGCGCCGTGCTGGAGTTTCGCGCACAGCTGAAGGAGTCGGGCGCCGTGCGTCGCCGACCTCGATAGCGAAACTCGTCACCCGAATCACTAGCGGTCGGCGCTCAGCCCATCGCGCGTAGCGCTGGCCAAGGTGTAACAAAGGGCCGCCGTCTACTGTGTTGCACACAACGAGGAGAGCTACGCACCAACAGTCCCCAGATCATTCTTCCCCTACGGTTTCATCCACGCCTGCATCCAGCCCAAGGCTAACACGTAAAAACAGCCGGTCACAACTACCTGCTGCTGAGAAGCTGCGCTGCGCACACGCACGTGCCTCTGACCTGAGTCGAGTCAGATTTCTGCAGCAGCACCTCATCAGAGCAAATTCGACGCCTTCCCCTTTCCTGCAACAGAAATTTGCTTGAGGTATTTGCTTCAATTTTGGAATTTTCATGTCCAATCATCAATTGAGCAGGTACAGGTGCCAAATTGCTCAATTTTTGAGCAAAATTGGCAAAATTGGGTGACATTGGTCACATTCAGGATCAATTTGCAGGAAATTGGTACCAAAATTTGGGGCTTTTGATGTAATTGTGCCATTGGGCATTCATACATGCTGTATGATGTGAGCAATCTCACATTCGGGCCAAAATTGCAGGAAATTGATGTGCAAATCAAAGGGCTTTTGTGCCGATTGGGTTGATTTGCATGCAGGCACTCGCATTTGATGCTTTGGGCAATGTGTTGATGCCTGTCAAGCACTCAATGTGCCTGTAAATCAAGGGGCTTTTATATACTGGATGTATATGTGGCCAGGGGGAAGCACTGTGAAGACTCTGGATGCCTTCATGTGCGTTTATGTACCATGTATGATCAGAAATTGATCTTAAATCAAGGGGCTTTTCAAGATTTTATGCTTGTTGAGCTTGGCAAAGCAGCAGGCAAGACTTTTATGCCTTGAATCCTCAGAAATCAGCTTGCAGTCAAGGGGCTTTTGCCCAATTTATGTTCGGGACTGTTGTATGCAGTGGTGGGGACTGTAAAAGTCTGATTTTCACTCATTTGGACAGCCAGGAGAGCATTTATTGCTGCTGTACTTGCTGATACAGATTTGGTACAACTTTGTTCAAGTTTTGGCATGGCTGTACATTGATTTGAGTGAGGAAAGGGTTCATTTTCAGCTGTTGTACTTGCCGGTACAGATTTGGTACATCATTGGTGAGCACTTGGTACTGTTGTACAGTACTTTGGAAGGGCAACAGAGCACATTTAAGGTGCTGTCCTAAATCTGCAGCAATCAGATTTTGGTGATTTCATCACATACAGTGGGAGTAGAGTTGCATTTGTGCTTCCGCAGTGGGAGATAAACTTTGGGAGAACAACTGTGAGCACTTTGTGCGCTTTTGGTGCAGTGTTTGCACATTTTGCAGGGAGTCAGGCATTGACAAAGGTTGCATATTGCTATGGCAACCACAGGTGAGAGCTCTTCATTGCTTCACATCAAGAAGCTTGAAGGCTCACATAATTATGATATTTGGCAAACCCAGTGCTATAATGTGTTGCTCCAAAAGAAGCAGCACAAGCCTATCAAAGAAAGGGGTGTAATGCCCGCTTCTCTTACTGCTGAAGAGTGGGAAGATATGGATGAGCTGGCAAGATCTACTATCATGTTGTCTGTGTCAGACTCTTTACTTTTCAGCATTCGTGAAGAGAAGACAGCTTGGGGAATGTGGCAAAGATTGCAGGACTTGTATGCCCAGCAAAGTGCCTCAAGCAAAGTGTATTGGTTGAAGAAACTCACAGGTCTTCAGATGAAGGAAGGGGCGTCTATGACAGCCCATCTAAATGAGTTTAATGGTATTGTCAGCCAGGTCATTAATCAAAAGTTGGCAATGGACGATGAGTTCAAAGCCACTTTTCTCTTATGCACTTTGCCAGAGAGTTGGGACACATTCACGACAGCCACTAGCAATTCGAATGCTATGCTGTCATATGCAGATGTTGAGGGTGCGCTCCTTCAAGAGGAGATGAACAGGAAAAACAACTCTGTTGGAAAGTCCAATGCAATGAATGCACGTGTGAGATCCCAGCAAAGGGGTAAAAGCCAAGAACGGGGAAGGAGCAAGTACCGCTCCAAAAAGGACGTGGAATGCCATTATTGTGGCAAGAAGGGACACATCAAAAAGCAATGCTACAAATGGAAGAATGATCAAAAGGGGAAAAGGACAAAGGAAAGGACAAAGACAAAGATGAAGCCAAAGATGCAAAGCAAAAGGGCAAAAGTGGAGTCAAGATTGAAGAAGTCAATGTGTCACATGCAGGTGACAGTGAGGATGAGGTCCTATTCACGTCTTCACTTGATGCCCATTCACTTCTTGCAGGAGATGGTCATGGTATGCACTCATGGATCATTGATTCAGGTGCCTCCTTTCATGTCACAGGTTGCAGAGACTTGTTTGTCAGGTATACTGCTGGCAATGAAGGAGTAGTTTATTTGGGTGACAACCATGCATGCAAGATTCTTGGCAGAGGTAATGTGAGGCTTGTGTTTTCAGATGGCTCACAGCTTATGCTCCATGATGTCAGGCATGTGCCTGAGATCAAGAAGAACCTGCTTTCTACTGGACAGCTTGATGATGCTGATTATGTTACCACATTTGGTCGTGGAAAGCGGAAGATTAGTAAGGGCTCACTGGTTTGTTGCCAGAGGCTCTAAGGTGGACACTCTTTACTTCATGCATGCAGGTGTTTGTCACCATGCTAATGTAAATGCAACCGAGCTGCCGGAAATCTCTATGTGGCATAGCCGGTTGGGACACATAAGTGTCAAAGGAATGGAGCAATTGTCTCGTTTGGGTTACTTGCCTTCTCTAAAGTTCTCAAGTTTTCAGTTTTGTGAGCATTGTATATATGGCAGGCAACTCCAGTGCCCCCACAAGAAAGCTCTTGGACAGAAAGATGCTCAGTTAGAGCTTGTACATACAGATGTATGTGAGATGCCTCAGCTTTCTTTGGGAGGGGCAAAATATTTTGTGTCTTTTATTGATGATGCCACACGCAAGGTGTGGGTTTATCCTCTTCGTTTGAAGAGTGATACATTCTCAGTGTTTGAGAAGTTTGTTGCTCTTGTGGAGAATCAAACTGGCAAAACACTGAAGGCTTTGCGTTCCGACAATGGTGGAGAGTATATGTCCAAACTGTTTCAGGACTTTTGCGATGCTAAAGGCATCAAGAGGGAGCTCTCTACTCCTTATGATCCTCCACAAAAAGGGACAGCAGAGAGGATGAACAGGACCATTCAGGAGAAGGTCCGTTCTATGTTGTCACATGCTGCATTACCTCATGGTTTTTGGGCTGAAGCTGTTATGACAGCCGTTCATCTTATAAACAGGTCACCTAACACGAGGCTTAGTGGGAAAGTGCCAGAGGAAGTATGGACAGGGAAGCCTCCGTCCTACAAGCACTTGAGAGTGTTTGGTTGTGTTGCGTACGTGCACATACGCAGGGAAATATGCACCAAACTTGAGTCTTGATCCTAAGTCTCACAAATGCATATTCCTAGGATATGGTGACAGAGGTGAAATGGGGTATAGACTTTGGGATCCAGTCAATAGAAAGATTATACGCAGCAATGATGTCATTTTTGATGAAACATGCATGTATAAGGAGCCTGTAAGGCAACAGGAGCCTGGCAGAGTCATCTTTGATGATGATGGACATCATGGACAACAACAAAGAGCTGTAAATCAGCCATTACAGCAACAAAACCAGCCCTTAAATGGTGCTAAAAAAGGTCCAAATGGACAGCCAGAGATGACAGAAGATATCCCTATGGATATCCCACAGTTAGAGGAGATACCGGACATGATTTTTCAACCTTATGGCATGGAACAGGAGCTTGCAGGCTGGACAGCAACCTGCAAATGATGGTCATTGGGTACGGAGGTCCACAAGACCCTCCAAAGCCCCTGACAGGTTTGTTCCAGGGGTTGACTACTTGATGCTTACTGACTGTGGGGAGCCCTCATGTTATAAGGAGGCTTTACAGAGGGTAGACAAGGCTCTTTGGGAGCGTGCCATGAAGTCAGAGATGGATTCTCTGCACAAAAATGGAACATGGAAGTTGGTGCATTTGCCTACAGGCAAGAAGGTTTTGCCATGCAAGTGGGTTTACAGGCTCAAAGTTGCACCTGATGCAAAGCCAAGATACAAAGCCAGGTTAGTGGCTAAGGGCTTCAAGCAAGAATATGGTGTGGACTTTGATGAGATCTTCTCTCCAGTGGTCAAAATGACCACACTTAGAGCTGTATTAGCTTTGGTTGCTCATGATGATCTGGATTTGATTCAGATGGATGTGAAGACTGCTTTTCTTCATGGTGATCTCCATTATATATGCAACAGCCAGAGGGTTATGCAGTGAATGGAAAGAAGAAGCTTGTATGCAAGCTGAAAAAGAGTCTTTATGGGCTCAAACAGGCACCAAGGGAATGGCATCATAAATTTGATACATTCATGAAATCCCAAGATTTCAGGAGAAGTGACATAGATCACTGCTTATACACCAAGAAAGCTTTGGATGGCAGTCTATTGATCCTCATCTTATATGTTGATGATATGTTGATTGCCGGGAAATCTCGTAAAGAGATGGATGCCTTGAAGAAGAGGCTGCATCAAACCTTTGATATGAAGGATTTGGGTGATGCAAATCACATTTTGGGTATGCGGATACTTCGGGACAAAAATCAGCATGTGTTGTATTTGTCTCAGAAGGAATACATTAGCAAAGTTTTGTAGAGGTTCAATATGGACGGGGGAAAGAAGACTAGTACTCCTTTGCTTCCATATGTGAAACTCAGTGCTATGGACAGCCCGCAGTCGGATAGTGACAGGGCTGATATGGCCAAGATTCCGTATGCTTCAGCTTGTGGCAGTCTCATGTATGCCATGGTTGCTACTAGGCCGGACGTTGCATTTGCAGTGGGAGTGGTTTCTAGATACATGGCCAAACCTGGCAAGAAGCATTGGGAAGCAGTGAAAGGTGTCATGAGATACCTGAAGGGCACACAGGATATGTGCATATGCTTTGGCAAACAGGATGCATTAGTGCATGGTTACACGGATTCGGATTATGCCGGTCATCCAGATAACCGGAAGTCTACTACCGGTTATGTATTTACATTCACAGGAGGTGCTGTGTCATGGATATCCAGGATGCAGAAGTGCACTGCCTTATCTACTATAGAGGCCGAGTATATTGCAGCCACCACAGAGGCTTGCAAGGAGGCATTATGGTTATCTCGGTTAGTGGTTGATTTGGGTTATACAGGGGATATTCCATTGTTGCATTGTGACAATCAGAGTGCCATCCAGTTGGCAAAGAACCTTGTCTTTCATGCAAAGACGAAGCATGTGGATGTGTAGTATCACTTCATCAGAGAGGTGATAGAGAACAAGCAAATTCAGCTTGTTAAGATTCATACGGATGACAACCCGGCTGATCTGTTGACAAAAAGTTTGCCTCCAGAGCGGTTTGCTCATTGCAGACACTTGATGGGCATTGGATGAGGCCAGTTTCAGCCTTGATATGGCCTTGCAGATTATCATGTACATGCTGATTTTTCTTTTCCTTTACTTAAGGGCACTTTGCCTTTAAGTGGGAGGTTGTTGGGGTAAAGGCATTATGCCCACCCTTGTAGTGTGTACAAGCCCATAAGTTATAGTACATAGTACACTTAGTACTTTTAATGTACTAAGTGCACTATGTGTACTAGTGCAATATACATGTGTGATAGGGGAGTCACACACTCATTCCTATGAGTTGACTTATCCCCACAACTCTCTCTCTCTCTCTCTCTCTCTTCTTCTCTCTCTGTGTTTGTCTCTCACATGAAACCCTAACCCTAATTCTATCTCCCATTCCGTTTGTAAAGCTCTTTGGAGTTCACCAGTACAGCAGAAGGTGACCACCCTTGCCTCTAATGCACAGCTTTGCTGCCAAGGCTAAACCTTCTGCTACAGGCCACATGTTAGTCCGTGTCATAGAAGCACCCTTTACAGATTTTTCATTCAATGGGATTCTTTGAAGATGATGTATCTCAAGTCCTCATTATGACCACTAAGTTTTGGCCATGCTTTGGATTTCACATGGCACCTATGCCTGACCAGCACAAGTTGCAGGTACTGTTTGAAAAAGTCTGAAGTGGTGTCATTTCTTGGACAACTCAGTCTTCCGTACGTGAAGTCTGAAAAACTCATACAACTCAGCGGCTTTGATCCAACCCCCAAAACAAAGAACCCACCCTCCCAGCATGTACAAGCAGAAGTGAACATGAGAACAATAAGGACAATCGATAAAGCAAGGAAATCACCTCTTCTTTGCAACACTCCGTTCAGTTCAGGGAAGCCCATTATATTGCAAAATATGTGAGCAGCCAATGGTGCCAATATATTTCCTACAATCACCCCTCATCAACATTAGGATAACATTGCAAACAAGAAACTAGAAGGCAAAACCATGTGGGAAGAGTGGAGGATTAAGGCAAGTACAAAGCCTTCTACTGGAAAAACATTAATACCTGTCCGAATGTACAAAAAAGATGCATACCAACCAAAGACAGTAGTATACCCTAACTGCATGCCTGCAAAGGCACCACACATGAATGAATGTGACTATATAATATCTTGTCAGCATCTGAAATGAGATGTTGCATGAACAAAAAGACAACCAGCAAGATGAAGTTTTTCACTTTAATAGAGCTGCTTGAAAAATGAGAACATAGTAATCAGGTATAGTAGTAAAGAGGAGAAAATTTTGTAGGAAAACAAAGCAGCTCCCACAGTCACAATACTTACTAGCTCCAAAATCATGAGGTATGACAAAAAGTTGCGTACCTACAATAATAAGAGCTCTCTTCTTGTCACAATTTTGTAGGTGAACAAGCTCCCAAAAGTGGTTTACATGAGCTGCTCAGAAAAGGAGACAAACAAAATTAAGTACACAAATATAAACCCCTTAATCACTTGCTACAGAAAAAAATTTCATTCTCCTGTCAAATTATTTGCAAATGCTTGTCTGCATCTCTGTTTGAGCGGCATAACTTTGCTAACATAGCATAGCATGCCATCTCGCCCAATCTATTGCCATTTTGTCATAACCAAGTGACACCTTGGCATAATATTCAGATAATTGAAACTTGCTCTTTTCAACTCTTGTTTTATACCTAGACCAAAAAACAATGGACATAGGAAGATGATTGTGACAGGCTGCAATCCAGCACAAAGTAATGTCGGTATCATGCACGCTCTGAACACAATCTCTTCAGTTAATGGTGCCTGTATAAAAAACACAACAAAAGAATAACAAACAATATGAGTAACTTGAGCCCAAAACAAAAGAAAAAATTGAGTGATGTCCCTTGCTTTAGAGGTGTTAGTTTTTTTGTTTTGTTTTCCGAGCTGGGTCAACAGATGTGCTAGTCAAGTTGTGTATTTTGCTGAGGTGCATATATTGCAGAGTTATGGGAAACACCCGGAAACATGAGCCTCCCAAGCCAAAACACTTGTTTCGAAGGGGATCATGATTTCCAGAACTCATTTCAGCTGTTTCCCATTTCTATATCTGGAACACCATGTTTCCCATTTCTATATCTGGAACAGCATGTTTCCCATTTCAGCCGTTTCCCTGTTTCCATTCACGAAACGGCATGTTTCCCTGACAAAACTGACTTTTTACCTTTGACCATCAGTTTAGGTCAAGTAACTAATTTCAAGGCTTCTGTCTTCTCTCCTATTTCCTTTACTCTCCTCTGCTTTACTTTAGCAATTTATTTTCTCTCTCCTGCTGCTCCTGTTTACATCATCCTTGCTTATATAGCTTTTCTCTGCTCCAGTCCCCCTCAAAAGTTCAATTTCCATCTCCTGATTCCCATAAGTAAGGCATATAGGACACAATTTCCATCTCCTGATTCCCATAAGTAAGGCATATAGGGATACAAATTAGGCTTCAATACCTTCCAATAAGCAAGGTTCCTACCATGAATTCAAAGGTACCATCAATAAATTTACCATTTGAAATGCGATGTAGATACATACTACAAGCAGGATCTATTAAATTAGTCAAAAATGTGAGAGAGTCGGCATCTTATGTGCTAAAATTTTGGCAGCTCAGCATTAAAACCATCAATGAAGCAAATCTGCTTCAATAAGTCAACAAGGACTGCATGGCCAATGTCACAACCATGTTTCTCATGATCATAGCAGCCACAAATTTATTCAAACGTACTCCTTTTCCATGCTTGAATGCATGAAAAAAAAAATGCATTCAGAAACTAGGATCTCTGCCACATTAACAATCTTCGCACAATCTTCAAACAAATTCAAGAGGTGGTCCTCTACGGCTTCAGCCAACGGACATGCAAAGCATGCTTAGATGAACTGCATTTTAGTTGTAGTTGTCCTCAAGAAGGATCAAAGGAGAGCTTTGTCCATATTTTTCAACCATTGCTTCGTTAAGGTGAAATAGACCCAATTCCTTCCTTGGACATGCTTATTGCCAATTGGCTTGCTTATGCCTCTTTATCCTCAGCAGATCTACAAAATCCACGATCTCATGGCTGGACTTTGTTACGCAATTCACCATTCATATGGACATAATGAGAAGACACTAAAACTAGCATAAGACATTCAAAAGACCGATATGCAAGTTCCTAGGGCTCGCTGGAGCTCCCCGCCTCACCCTGCGCTGCGCACCCTCGCTCCCCCCCCCTCCTCGCGCCTGTTTCCTTCCGCCCCCCGCTTGCTTCCCTCTGCTCGCCGCTGCGCCCCCCCTCTCCTTCCTCGCTGCTGCGCCGCCCCCCCCTCCTTCCTCGCTGCTGCGCCCCCCTCTTCGCCATTTCGCCTCCCCCCCCCCGCTGCCGCCTGTTCGCCATCATCCCCCCGCTGCCGCCTGTTCCCCCCCGCTGCCGCCTGTTCGCCATCCCCCCCCCCGCTGCCGCCTGTTGTCATCCCCCCCCCGCTGCCGCCTGGTCGCCCCCCCGCCTCTTCGCCTGCTATCGCCGCCTCCATTCAGCAGCGCCCCGCCTCCCTCCTCCTCGCGTTGTCGCCGCCCCCCCCCTCTGGGCCTCTCCTCTTTTCGCCGCCCCCCCCTTCCCTCCTTTGTCGTGCTGCTTTTCACCCCTTGGGGGTTTTTGTTTTTTTTCCCTCTTCGTCTTCCGTCCTTCCGCCTCTTGGTGTGCAGCCCGCTTCTTGCAGGTTTTCCGCTTTCGCCTCGCCTTCGCTTGAGCTTCAGACTCTGATGGAGACTCCTCCCGCCTCGTCTCAGAGGGACTCTTCCGCAGCCCCCTCGCCCGCCACCGAGGTCCTCCCCATCAGGCTTTCTCTTTCGCCGGAAGAGGAAGCGAGCCTCACCGCAGAGGTGGAACGCCTTCAGGCTCACTCCACCATCTGCCGTATAGTCGGCACTCGCCCCAGCAGAGGGGAGATCAGGGATCTACTTCAGGCTCGCCTTCTTGCAGATGTGGGCAAGATCCTTGATGTACAGCTCTTGGGCCGGGGACATTATCAGATCGAGTTCGAGGCCGCCCAGAGCGTTGCCAAGGTCCTTGCCATGAGTCCTCTGGATATCAGGGGTGCTCGGGCTTTCTTCAGGCCTTGGCAGCATGGATTTGACCCAGCTGCGGCGGAGCAGGGAGAGCGCCTCTTCCATATTACAGTTTGTTTCCCTGGTCTCCGCCGGGAGTATCTTCCGCTCCTCTCCAGGCTCGGAGCACTGGTGGGCTCGGTTCTTGAGACGGGCCCCTCAGCAGCTTCAGTGGTGGCCAGAGCAGCTGGGCTACCTTCGGTCAGAGTGTTAGTATCTGACATCTCCTCCCTTCCTAAGGTCATTCAGCTACCTAGGATAGGGGGGGGGTGGATTGATCAGAGAGTGGAGTTCTCGGGGCTCCCGAACCAGTGCTTCATTTGCAGGCAGGTCGGTCATTTGGCCAAGGCCTGCCCTCGCAGGAGACCTCGGCCCTCACCACAGAGCAGGCCACGGATGGCCCGCCCACAGATTCGGCTCGGCAGGCTGCCTCAGGGACACCTGCTCAGGCCACAGAGACCTCGGAGTGGCAGCCTGGACAGGGGCGCCGTCGAGGGAGACAGCCACAGCAGCACGCCCAGGTACCGCTGCAGCAGCAGCCACAGTCTCAGCCTCACTGGGTTCCCGTGAGGAACAGATTTGCTCCCCTTCAGGAGGAGACCCCTGCAGCGACCGAGGACCAGGAGATGCCAGCTCCCCCTCCTTCACCTCCCCCACACCCATCCCCTCCCACCGCCTCGCTTCCACCATCGCCTCCTCCCGCCCCCGCTCCGGTCTCGGCAGCGGCTCCCTCTCCTCCTCCCTCGCCTCCCCCTCCTCCCCCTCCGCCCGCCTCGCCTTCCCGGGAGGTCCTGGCAGCTCCCTGGCGCTCACCTGCAGTCCGGAGGGCGCTGAGCACTGACCTCGCTCGAGCATCACAGAGGAGACCTATGCCGATTAGGGCCTCACGGATTTCATCTATTCGTAGTCGGCTGAGTCGCCTCGGCATTCGACAGCGCTCGGCGGCGTTTGATTATACCTTCACACGGCTTTTTGGAGCAGAGGGCCCCCATGAGCCAGCACCCATCCGAGTGCATGTAGTGATACCTCCGGCCCGCGGGGAGGAGGCACTAGACTCAGCAGTGGCCTTCTCGTTCCCTCTATGTGGACCTTGTGACCGGGAGTGGACTCTAGAGCTCGCTCTCAGCACGTTGAAGACTCAGGCAGTTGAGTTTTCACATCACATGAGCGATTTGGAGGTTACAGATGTGCTAGGCCGACTTTGGGAGTTGGCTCATTTTGTCTTGGATCCCGGGGGTGTGGATACATCCGGGATTCGGCATTTGGTCGTGCGCATAGTTGCAGATTTGGCGCGCGACCCAGGATATGTGAGCATTCACGAGGTTACTATGTCAGAGCAGGAGGCAGTCGCCATGGGTCACAGCCACTGGCGCCTGATCCGGGATTCTTGCAGTACACCGGGTGGGCAGACTCGCAGCCGTTCGGATGGGGACTACTCTCCATCCAAGCCGCTTGCGAAGGCCCGCCGTACGGCTGAGACAGCATCCACCTCAGTAGGACATCCATGAGGATCATCTCATGGAATGTACAGGGCCTTGGCGGAGCACACTTTATACGCTATCGAGGCTGCTTGAGGCAGGAGCTACAGAGATGTCTGGTTGGTGGCAGCATTGACATTCTGATGATGCAGGAGCACCACTTGGGTGAGAGCAGGATCCGGAGATATGGTTCGGTGATGCCTGGTAGATGGGACACTTTCTGGTCTGCAGGGTTTGGTCCGTTGGGTGGACAGGGAGGAGTATGCATGGTTATTGCAGATGCATGGCGGCAGGCCATTGTGGACCGAGGGATCATTGTGCCTGGTAGAGCACAGTATGTCATTCTGAGGATGCATGATGAGCTATTGGGTGTGCTCAACATCTATGCGCCCAATCATGCTAGTGCCAGAGCAGAGTTCTGGACTCAGGTTACAGATGCATTGCCAGAGGCCGCACATTGGTGTGTTGGGGGAGACTTCAACATGCTTGAGGACCCGGCAGATAGGGTGGGAGGCAGTCATGTTACAGTGCACGGCACGGAGCTTGCAGCTTGGGACCGGTTTTGTATGACACTGAGGATCACTGATGCATGGCAGCATGGGGCTTTTTCCCGGTCTCAGGACAGTCTTAGTTTCTCTCGGTCGGATCGCCGGCAGGGAGGGACTAATCTATCTCGGATTGATCGCTTTTATGTGGGCGATTGGTTGGGGGAGCGAGGGGGCTCCGTCGGCATTCTTGCTGGCACCTCATTTTCAGATCATGCGCCAGTTATACTGACTTTGGAGGAGGGGACACGGGAGCCCAGCTTGCAGTTGAGGATCCCAGAGAGGGTACTTGCAGACCCCAGTCTCGCTGAGGACATTGAGAGGATCTGGCATGATAGTCAGTGCTCAGACCAGGATGCAGCGGGCCAGTGTGCCCAGGGACTCATTGATCTTAGCTCTTTTCTACACGCTGCAGCTTTGACACGACTGGGAGAGATTCGCGAGCGGGAGCAACGGCTGAGACGCAGCCTTGCTTCGCTACAGCGCCTTCAGGAGCAGCAGCCTGCATGTGAGTGGGTGGCGTCCCAGCTGAGCCAGGCACGCCAGGAGGTTAGAGAGGCAGAGGAGCAGAGACATGAGTTTTACTATCGTCGTCAGGCCTCTCAGTGGACGCAGCTTGGTGATAGAGTGACTGGGGAGTTTTTTGAGATCACTGGACCCCGTCATGCCCGAGCAGGGGTTCGCCAGCTTGCTAGACCGGATGGATCGATAGCTACTGAGCTCGGGGAGATCAGAGCCATTGCCACTGCTTTTTATCGTGACTTGCTTTCAGCGGAGCCAGCCACTGAGGATCGAGATGTATGCAGACAGACTGTGTGGGCCCATGTGCAGAGGAGGGTCACAGACCATATGCGCACAGTTCTAGGTGCGCCTCTGTCAGAGATTGAGCTTGCCGAGGCCTTGAGGGTCCTGCCGCGACATAGTTGCCCAGGGGAGGACGGACTGACGCCGGCCTTTTTTATGCGCTATTGGGACCTTTTGGGGCCAGGCCTCCGCAGGGGCTTTCAGCATGTTTTGGACACTGGGGTGATGCCGCAGAGCTTTTCAGAGGGCTTGATCTATCTTATCCCCAAGGGGGAGGGAGTATCGGATGACATTCGGCATTGGAGGCCTATTACGATCCTCAATACTGTATACAAGGTCTTGGCAAAGGCCTTGAGTTTGAGGATCCAGCCCTTCCTGGGGGAGTTGATTCATGCTACTCAGACAGGATTTGTCAAGGAGCGCAGTATCCTTGACAACATCTTTACTTTCTGGGAGGCGACGGCCCGAGCTAGGTTTCTTGGCAAGGACTTGGTCGTGATGCTTCTCGATTTTGAGAAGGCATACGATAGAGTTGATTGGGGATTCTTAGAGGGCACTATGCTTCGCCTGGGCTTTGAGCCAGGATGGATCAGAGGGGTGGCAGCTTTGTATTCCACAGCTCGCAGCCAGGTGCTGATTGCAGGAGGTCGGAGGCCGAGTTTTGAGCTGACCAGATCAGTCCGTCAGGGGTGTCCTCTCGCCCCTTTCCTTTTTCTCTTCTTTGCGGAGGCTATGAGTATGTATTTGACGGCAGAGGAGGTTGGTTTGAGAGGACTTCAGCTCCCAGTCCGGGGGGAGGATTTGCTTGATGCTGAGTTTGCAGACGACACGGGCTTATTTTTGCATGGCCAAGAGGCCAATCTTATTCGGGCAGAGCAGTCGCTCCAGGTTTTTAGTGCAGCTTCGGGAGCATTGATCAATTGGCGCAAGACAGTGGCCTTTTGGATCAGTAGTGCTCCCACTCCGGCATGGAGTCCGGACCCCGGTTTTAGATGGATCCCTCCCGGCACAGCAGTGCGGTATTTGGGATGCCAGATTGGCCTCGATTTGTCACCTGAGCAGCAGATTGCCCCGCTTCTTCTGAGCATTCGGAAGAAGCTATTGTATTGGAGTACAGCTCGACTATCCTTGGCTGGGAGGGTGGTGGTGGCAAATCAGGTGCTGTTAGCGACCATGTGGTACATTACGTCTTGCTGGATTTTTTCGAGCTCTTGCATCAGCCAGGTACAGAGGTTGATCAGGAACTTTCTGTGGTCTGGGCGGGACGGTCAGCCAGCTCGGGCAAAGGTTGCATGGGCAGTTATTACACTCCCGCTGGCTCAGGGCGGTTTGGGCATTATAGATCCAGTCGATCAGAGTAGAGCCTTATTGGGGAAGCTTATTGTTCGGGGGTTGCTTCCAGGCGCTGAGCCTTGGAAAGAGCTCCTCTTGCAGCGATTGCAGGCCCGGGCGCCTCCTGCAGGGGGTACTTGGGCACCAGAGATTCGCTGGATATTCATAGAGATGAGGAGGACAGGCCTCAGTAGAGGATGGGAGGACAGATTTGCTTTGAGTATCCTGAGAGCTTGGGAGCTACTGAGACCGGGGCTATCTCAGCGGCCTCCGTCTTGTGTTGAGGAGCGGGCCAGGCAGCCGCTCATCTGGAGCCCAGCGGTTCGTACAGAGCAGGGTCATATGCTGGGTTCTCGGCCTCGTCTAGCTTGGGGACCTTTAGCGGCAGGCCCAGCTCGTAGTTTTGGAGACTGGCAGGCTTTCTGCAGTCTACCAGAGGAGACCCAGGTGGAGAGGCTGAGTCACTTCAGAGGGGGGTTGATTATGAGGGATGATATTCAGGAGGCACTTTCAGAGGAGTGGTTCACACCTCTCGAGCCAGTGGCCCCACGGTGGATGGGTGCCTTCACACAGTTGGAGATCCTGATTGCTGTCAGAGCTAGCACTGAGGATGGCAGATGCCTCTATTATGAGATTCAGGATGAGGGCCGACTCCAGAGAGTGGAGGTGGAGTCGCCTTTGGTTGCAGAGTGCACCTTTCAGAGGATTCGGGTAGTGGCTGCCGCTTCTCGGAAGTGGCATATTGACCCCGACCCTGCTGACGTGCTCCCGGATTGGCGTATATGGGCATATGCAGCGCGCCCCTTGGCCCGGCTACAGTGGGACCCCGGAGAGTACGAGTGGCATGATCCTTATGCATCCCTTGAGGCCACAGAGATCACATTTTTCCAGTATACTGTTCGGCTGGGACGGCATATTTTGACGGCGAGGAGGACGGTTTCTCCAGCGGCAGCGGGGCATTGGCGATTGCAGGGACTATCACAGGAGTTCCTGGAGGATTTCTGGGCTCGACTCTGGGCTAGTCGACAGGCCCGCAGGATCTCGGCTTTTCAGTGGCTGGTCGCCCACAGGGGCTCAGCAGTTGGCACTTGGCTTGTTTATAGCGGTCTTCCGGCGGCTTGCGTCCGATGCGGCCACCCTATGGAGACACAGAGACATTGCCTTTGGGACTGCCCTCAGGCACAGCAGATTTGGCTGCGGATGCTGCGTATTCTAGCCCCCCTCTCTCCAGAGGGTATGTTTACGTGGGGTGCCGCTGCTTGGTCGACTTCGTCAGGGCCTGCTATGGGCTATGAGATGGAGCAGGGCAGTCAGGCCATCAGATTTATTAGGGGCCAGCCTCGCCTGGTTCCGGCACCGGATTTCTCGTCCGACAGCTGGACACAAGAGAGGGATTTACGATGGGAGCTCCTCAGCAGCCTCACCATCTGGTTCACCTGGAGGGCCCGGTGCTTCACGGCCTTTGAGGGGAGATTAGAGCCACCAGCAGAGACTGTTCGGGGGATTTGGCAGGAGTTGATCCACACCCTGCGAGGACAGTACGACCGCATCCGGGGAGACTCGGATGAGGCGATTTTACGGCGCCAGGCCTTTCATACCACTTGGCGCTGCGGCCCGTTCTACACCCTACACACGGGATCCCCCCGTTGGCACTACAGGCCACCTGTTTGGCTCTTCCCCCCCCCATTGTATGATTTAGCCGCTCAGTCCTTTAGACTGATGCTTGTATTTTGCAGCACCTAGGGAGAGTCTCCCGGGCTGCCATGATGTATTCACTGCTCTTCTCTCTGTTAGGAGCAGGAGAGATCTCTTTTGTAGCCCTACGGGCGTTTTTTTTTTTACATAACTAATGAAAGGATCTTTTCTCGGAAAAAAAAAAAAAAAAGACCGATATGCATTTTATGATGCTGAGATGCACCCAATTTATTTCTTGTACTAGGGATTAACCCTAGACTCATACTAATTGCCTCTCAAGCCTTTCTATGACTAAATTCCTTATCTTGTGTTAGGACTTTGTTATATGTTTGGCTCCTTCCAAAAATTGATGAGAGAAGACTTCCCAAAGGCAATTTCTATCAATACTTGAAGAGTATAAGACGTTTCAAATATCATGTACACGTGGGAAAATTATACCTTATTCCCAATCTCATTAAAGTGATACTTCAGCACACCACTAGCCAACAACCAAGAATGTAGTGCACTAACAACAATGCAACTTTTTTCCTTGGAGTAGATCATTCTGTAGTTGCAATTTGGTACCCACCAGTGGGCAGATTTATCTTTGCCACCCCAAGGCATTACAACACATCGCAGACAATAGACCTAAATCGTGCGGGCTATACACATACCAAAAGATTGCACTACTGATTTGGTCGTCCTCTCAAGAAAACGCTCACTACAATCGGGTGATCCACATGCGGACAATTGCTTGGAAGATGCGCCTCGAGGCATTGGCTCTAAATTGTCACATGCACTCTGCACTGTAGTGACAAGATGGCTCATCATCATCAGTGCAATATTGTACATTATTAGAGGATGATATTTGTCGTACGCCATGACCCCATTGTAATCCTCAGTCCAGGATAAGTCAAGCAAGATGGCTCATCATCATCATCAGTGCAATATTGTACATTATTAGCACCTTTTAGGATGATATTTGTCGTACGCCATGACCCCATTGTAATCCTCGGTCCAGGATAAGTCAGGCACAAGCTACGTAGGTCATTATCAACCTTAGACAGTCAGTCAGTCAGTCAGTCAGTCAGTCAGTCCAAGTCCCTTAACCCACTTGAAGAGATGCATTTCATGCATGTAGAGTCAATAGAAGCCTTAGGGTTTGCATAAAAAACCACTCTACATAATGCATAGCATTCATCCACTGCATTTAGACCATGACAGAAGCCTTCAGATACCATCTAGCATTCATTAGAATTCATCTAGTATTATTCCCATAATTTACAGCATTTTTACATCATTTAGTTATTTTAGCCAGGACAGATGCAGTCGGTCAGCTCTGTACCCCACCAACTAGCATCATAAGTCCATATAAATAGCTGAGCATATAATCCATTCATTCATTCATATCATAATCAGCATAGAAGAACTCAATGCTTGGAGCCTTCAGCACAAGGAGCATAAGCGATTGCAGAATTCATACAGTATCCCTTGCATTTTCAACATTCATACAGGTTTCAGCACTCATATGCATCGTTTTGCTACAGCCACTTGGTGAAGGTAAAACTCAGCATTCATACATAGTCTAGAACAGTCCCAATCAGCCCCTTTTCTCACCCTCAGATTTGCAGCCCTCCTACATCCATTGGGAAGAGTGCATAGGCTCGAGATTGGTCATCATTGGTGCTTCTACACCCGTGTACAATTCAGCCCGACTCTTGGTCCTCAGAGATCTTGCGTTTGGCTTATCATCAGTCCACCGTCAGTCTCTTCAAAGAAATAAAGCAAATACTATTCCGGTAACAGGATAGGGGGCCCTTCAGTGGGTAGTTCGAGACCCCACACGGTGTACATTTTTTCTCTCTCTCTCTCTCTCTCTCAAATCTCTTAAAGTTTGAAGTCTTAAAGTGGATTGCTAAACTCATGAAACTCAGGATACAAAAGACCGTGTGAGCATTTGTGTGAGAGGATCCTCAAATTACGAATACTTCCAATGCATGTTACATTGGTATCAGATTCAGCTTGTCCACACACACCGTATCCTAGCGTGAGGGCATCCTTGGATGGTCAGATTGCGTTCCAGCACGACCGCCGACTTAAGCATCATGTCTACAGAGGAGAGTACCCATCAGCCGGAAGACGTCTCCCCCGAAGAAGACCTAGCTCTTCCGACTACAATAGACACCATAGCTCTACTCAAAGCTTAGAACCAGCTTCTCCTGGAGTGTCTCCAAGTCTCGGAAGTAACAACAACGCGTCCTCCTCCGCCTCCAGCAACCCCCGACTACATCTCCCTCTTCTTTCAGATAGAACAACAAAGAAGAGAAGACGAGGCTAGACGGAGAGAAGAAAAAGTAGAAGCTAAAGCAAGAAAATAACAAGAAAAAGTTAAGACTGAAGCAAGAAAGCAACAAGAAAAAGCAGATAGATGTGACTATGAGGAAGCCCAACGCAGGATCAAAGAAGACCGGCGTCAGGATGAACTCGCCGCTTGGGGGCACCACCGAGAGCTCGATCGAGAACGTATGTTACTCGAGCACCAAAGGGAAAAGGAGGCCATGCATCTTAGATACCAGCATCTCTCTTCAGTTTCCCTAGCCTCAGGTGCAACCAGCCCGCAACATCGACTACTGTCATTCAACCACCGAATTTAAATATGATGGTTAAGTGTGATCATTTAGCAGTTAATCAGTTTATTCATCAATTTACTGCTCATTTTCCATTAGCTAGGATTACAGATTGTCACATGCACTCTACACTGTAGTGCATGGTGACAAGTTGGTTCATCATCATCAGTGCAACATTGCACATTATTAGTACCTTTTAGGATGATAATTGTCATACGCCATGACCCCATTGTAATCCTCAGTCCAGGATAAGTCAAGCACGAGCTACGTAGGTCATTCTCAGCCTTAGACAGTCAGTCAATCAGTCCAAGTCCCTTAACCCACTTGAAGAGATGCAATCATGCAATGTAGAGTCAGTAGAAGCCTTAGAGTTTACATCAGGACATGTGTGCATTTATGCATAGCATTCATCCCATATGCATGTAGGCCATCTAGACCATTGCAAAAGCCTTCAGATATCACGCAGTCATCAAAATTTATCTAATATTAAGATGAGGTCATCAACATAGACCACAATGATAACAATCAACCCCCTCTCAAGGAAGATATAAAGGTTCGAATCTGCGCAAGAACGGCACAAGCCGAGCTTCTGAAAGAACTCATCAATCCACTGGTACCAAGCCCGCAAAGCCTGCTTCAGACAAAATAAAGCCTTCTTCAGCCGGTACACATGATCCTGTTTGCCCGGAAGAACAAATCCTGGTGGCTGATCAATATAAAGCTCCTCTGTAAGCTCTCCATTCAGGAATGCCGACTTAAAGTCCATCTAGAAAACGGGCCATCTATGATGTCCTGCAAGTGCAAGAATGGTGCGAATGGTAGTCATCCGGGCCGTCGGAGCGAAGGTCTCATCGAAGTCGACACCAAGGCGCTGAGCACAACCCTTGGCAACCAACCTCGCCTTGTGCTTGTCCAAGCTGCCATCAGCTCAGAACTTTGATTTGAAGATCCAACACACACCAATCACCTTATGCCGCAGTGGCCGAGGCACCAAAATCCAAGTGCCATTCCATTCGATAGCATCCAGCTCTACCTGCATAGCACGACGCCAAGGCTCATGTGAAAGAGCCTCGTCTACAGAAGTGGGATCAGAAGGACCATTCATGATAGTAGACATAAGAGCATAATTAACAAACATGTTGCCCTCATGAATTTGTTTCCTTGTAACTTTGGAAGAACGCCGAAGAGAACCAAGCGGAGGAGCAAAAGGAAGCTCACATAACCCAGAATCACGAACTGTCTGATAATACCAACCAAGTACAAATTTGCTCGAACTCGCCGGAGGAGGAGGAGTAGGTTCATCATCATCTGACTAAGTATCCTCAACTGGATGTGTATCAGAAACAGCGGGAGCAGGAGGAGGAGGAGGAGGTGAAGGAAGAAGAAGCTCACTACCCCCCTCTGAGGATGTAGGAGTCTCGTCGAACACCACATCACAGCTCACAACAACTTTACCGCCCTGAGGATCATAAAGACGATATGCCTTGGACACAGTGCTGTATCCGAGAAAAGTCATGCGCGGAGACTTCGAGTCCAACTTGGAGCGATGCTCCTTAGGCACATGAACATACGCCGTACACCCAAATATCCGGAAATGAACAACGGAGGGCTTCTCACCATGGAAAGCCTCATATGGAGTTTTATCGGGAAGAGCAACAGTAGGAGACCTGTTCTGAATGTAGACAGCAGTGGAAGCCGCCTCAGCCCAGAAACGTCGAGGTAATGAAGAATGCTCAAGCATAGCACGGGCCATCTCCATAATGGTCCTATTCTTCCTCTCGGCAACTCCATTCTGTGATGGAGTATATGATGTAGTAAGTTGTCTCTGAATGCCATGTGTCTTGAAATATTGCTAAAACTCCTAGGATGTGAACTCACCCTATCCATCAGTCCTGAGAGCCTTGACCGAGTGACCGGTCTCTTTTTCCACCTCAGCTTTCCAATCACAGAAGTGCTGAAAAGTCTCATCCTTGGTCTTCAGAAAAGAAAACCCAAGTATATCTGGAAAAATCATCCACCATCACGAACATGTACAACGTCTTCCTCAAAGACGCGGTACTCATAGGACCACATAAGTCTGCATGAATGAGAGCAAGTGATGTCGAAGATCTGTGTGTCGCCTCCTTCGAAAAGGCAGCTTGGTGTTGCTTCCCCTGTAAACAAGAGGAACAGGCAAAAGATGGAGCCTTGATGGTCGGTAATCCCTCAACCAACCCATCCTTCAAAGCAAAACATGATAGCTAAAATGGCCAAACCGAGCGTGCCAAAGAGCAGAAGAAGCACCAGAAGAAAGCAGAGCGGTCAACTTGTAGAGACCACTATCTTGGACTCCTTGAGCCAAGATGCTACCAGTCGCCTTATCACGAATGGTAATAACGAGAAAAGATCACCTCCGCACCCTGAGCTGTAAGAGCACTCACTGACAAAAGGTTAAAAGCCAAATCTGGAATATACAGAACGTCAGAGAAGTACCTCTTGTCCTCGTCAGAACGGAAGATGGGGATAGTGCCATGACCATGCACTAGCACAGAAGAAGAATCACCCAGAGTGATCTCGCCTGATCTGGCAATGAAGTCGTTGAACCAATCTCGATGGGGTGTCATATGAGCAGTAGCACCACTATCAACAATCCAAGACCGTGACTGAGAAGTCACAAGAGCAAGTATACGCTGAGTACTTGCTAAGAGAAGAATGCCATCATCCTTCTTGGGTTGAGACACCGCCGTTGAGGAAGGGTTCTTTGCTCCTTCATCACGCTTCTTCTGGTGACATTGGGGTGACTTGTGACCCTTCTTGCTGAAAGAAGGCACAGAGCGGAAGCAAAGTGGCACTAGAATGTGCTGAACAGAGAGTGCAAGAGAGAGAGAGAGAGAGAGAGAGAGAGAGAGAGAGAGAGAGAGATATGGAGAGAACTATGCTGAATATACTGAAGCAAAACAGCCACAAGCAAAAGACACAGATAGTCTCATAAGTGAGGGAGCAAAATATGTACAAGACTCAATGAGAAAAGAGAGGCCAGCACCCACTATTTATAGTAAGGGAAGGCTGGCCGACTAGAGCTGCAAAACAGGCCGACTGGAAAATGCGAGAGAGGCTGGGAAAAATCCCAAAAAAATACTAGAAAAAGGGGTGGTCAGCCCACAAGCAAGGGCCATGCAAAAGGGACCAAATGGGCACCATAAAACAGTAGAATCTGGGAATGAATATGCTAACACTCCCTCTCAGCACCAGATGCTGAACAAACTCCGAGAATCCGAAGATGAGGAGCCAAGGAAGCCTGAGAAACCAGCTTGGTGAACAAATCTGCAGCATTCTCCGCGGAAGGACAATACTCCAAACGCAAATCTCCAACAAGAACCCGTTCACGAACATAGTGATACTGAATCTCAATGTGTTTCGTACGAGCATGAAACACAGGGTTCCTGGCGATGGCGATGCAACTCTAATTGTCATACCAAAGAAGAGTAGATCCGGTAGGAGGACAGCCGAGCTCCTCCAATAATCTCCGCAACCATATCGCCTCACATGCAGCATAACAAACTGCACGGTACTCCGCCTCGATAGAGGAAAGCGCCACAGTAGGCTGCTTTTTACTGCTCCAAGAAATGGCTCCAGACCCAAGTGAAAAAACACAACCAAAGGTCTAACGTCGTGTATCTTCTCTTTGCTCAAGTCTATCCCACTTTTGGGTGAGAGTTTGCTCCGCATTTGGTGGCAAAAACTGAGCATAGAATCTGTCCTTAAACTCCTTCCAAGTGCAAATGGGATCTTTGGTGATCTTTTCAGTGATCCACCACTGAGCAACGGTCCCCTTCAAAAACATGCTAGCATGGCGTACTTTAGACTTCTCAGTGAAGTCCTCATCGCTAAAAGCAATGTCAAACTGTGCCACAAATGCTAACACTTTGGAAGCATCATGCTCTCCATGAAAAACATCAAACTTAACAGACTTGTCACCTGCTTTAAATTCCCTGCGCTTTCTGGCATGAGGCTCATGGTCCTCTCTTTTTCTTTTCCCCTTATCCAACGGGGCAGCCCTATCTACATGGGCTTCATGGGCCATCATGGAAGTTTCATGAAGCACGGTGGCATGTGCTCCACGAACTTGAGAATCAGATGCATGTGACTTTCTTGCATAAGGCAATGTCTCTCCATGAGACAACTCAGAAGGCAAAGCTCTTCTAGTGGCAGACCTGTCACCCCTACCATGGGATACATGTCTTGAATGCATGTGACCATCATGCCCTCCATGAGCACTAGCATACATATACCTGTCAGGCTTTGTGCCTTGTGGAGAAGATGCATGACGAGAGGTGACTGTCACCTCTTCCTTTTGCATAAATGACCTCAACCTTTGAGATGCAGGATCTCCATGCTTCAAGCGAGGTGGATTTCTGAATTTCACCTCTGAAACCGGCCTCTGGTAGAAACCAAAGTGCGGTAGACTAGCAATCACCCTTCCCCTTGTAGTCCAGATATAAAAACAAATTTGATTGGAGCTAGAGTCCCCCAAATCTGAAATAAAACCGACACCTGTTGGCCCCAAAGCTTGGCGCCCCTTTCGGTTTTTCTTTATTCAAATTCAAAATGATGTAAAGCTGAGTACAACAAAACCAGCCAGGAGAATACACCTGTATGTCCAATCTGGCAGCCCACAAGACCTCTTAGCACAGAGGATTCACACACAGATCTGTGTCCCACAAAAGCAACACTCTGTGCTTCCCTCTGATCAGCCAAGACCATTCAGCACGACAGCCTTGAGCACACATCTGGCATATCTCATGTACATGGTTCCACAACTCAGCACAAACATACATCCACTGTCCAATCTCTGTTTCCACCCTTTCAATCTGCCATACCCTTCCTCTCACAAGGGGCCAGATAGCTCAACTCTGCAGCAGACATAAGCCAATGGAAAGAAAGAAAGATGAACCAGTTCAGAGCTTACCAAATCAGCACGTGGTTCTGCACTCGTGGGACAGTTCGTACCAGCCTGTACTTGACAATGACTGTCTGTACTCTTTCCCCTGCAACCACCTAACTATTGCACCAAATAAACTCTGATAAAATACCACGTGCAGCTGGAGATGCCCCGCCTTACTATCCAGAACTGACAGGTCAACACCGGCCTGTACCTGTCCGTACAGCACAGCAGAGTCTCACTGTACCTGTCCGTACAAAACTGTACGGCCTGTACTGCAGTTGCCTGAATCCGCCCGCTGTACCCGACTGTACCAGCTGTACGGTTCAGCGCCTGCAATCAGCCGCCTGTGTCAACAGTCGTACAGCTGCCTGTACCTGCTGTCCGTACGACTGTACCTGCAGCACAGCCTGCAACACGTACTGTACCCGCCTTCAGCTTCTGTCAGCGCCGCCTGTACCTACAACAGTCATACCCTGTACGGGCAACCACGTGGACTGTACCTGCAGCTGTACGGGCACTTCTGTACGGAAAACAGCAGTCAAAAACCAACAGCAGCAACCATATGCAGTCGACCAGCCTTCTCCTCTTCTCCACGCTTGCAAACTTGCACGACTCCCCAAAAGAGAGAGAGAGAGAGAGAGAGAGAGAGAGAGAGAGAGAGACGTGTAACTCCAAAAGTGGAGTTCTCTCTCTCCAAAAATATCCTAGGGCCCAACTTTAATAAATATTAAAGTTCCCTAGGGGCCACTAAGGCCTAGGGGCCACCCATGAATAAAACATTAAAAATATTAATGTTATTGGTGCCCCTTCACACCTGGAGATGTCCACACATCATTCTCTTTGTGCGGGCACCCCAAATGTGAATCATTTAATATTTTTGCTCAGCAACCACCATGCCCACACTTGTGTTGTTCCATTTTCACAGGGTCATGACATACCCCCCTCTTGCAAGCGTCCTCGATTGCATTCTGGTGATAAAGCAAAATATCCAAAGTGAAATATACAATATGGCAAGATCAGCGTCCCAATCTCTCTAAGCCATGCATATGTAACATCTTTCACTGCAAACCAATGGCGTAGTAGTAGTCCAAGTTGTATACCACTGTGAACCATACACAACCACAACATCCAATGTGACTAGTACACATATATCATAGAAGTCCCATAAATAGATGTACTGTCAGCCATCAGTACCTTCGGGTGAGACAAAAACTGCACCAAGCGACCTCTAGATGTCATCTGAGCCTGTCTGTATCAAGGGAGTGGAGGTGCTACCCCCCCTCTTGGGCATCAGGCAATGCTCCAGACCCATGCTCTGCTGAACCTGAATGAGCCATAACAAGAGTCGGCTCCAACTCAAAAGCATCGAGATAAAGCTGCAAAACCTGAGGTGAATCTGTTAAGTCACCTTCCTCCATCCACTTCGCATCCATCAGTGAATAGTTCTTGAACTTCACAAGATAGCGACGCGAAACTTTACCTCGTACCTTTCTTTCCTTATGTGCCAGTATCTGCTCTGGAATAAGAACCTCAGCAAGTTCCTCAACTTCCGGCTGAGCCTCATCTGATACATCCTCAGGCACATCCCCACGGAAAGGTCTAAGGAGACTCACGTGAAAAGCATTGTGAATCCTCCAGTGATCTGGTAGTCGATAGGCCACCTCACCAATCTTTTCCAATACCTGAAAAGGCCCATAATAACGCATGCTCAACTTAGGGAATAAGCGCTCTTTACCCTTCATCGAGTCTCGCCTTTTCAAAGCGCAAAAGAACCCAATCACCCAATGCAAACTCTAATGCACGTCTGTGACAGTCTGCCGCTTTCTTTTGCTTCTGCTGAGTTTTCTGGAGTGCCAACTTAACTCTCCGATAAGCTTCATCCATGTTTTCCACATACTGATCAGCCTCAAAGATCTTATCCTTTGTGTGCAAAATAGGTGGTACCTTCTTCCCTCCTTCCACAATCTCAAAAGGCACCTTGCCTCTCGAGGTATGGACAGTGTTGTTATATGCAAACTCCACCAAAGGAAGATACTTTTCCCATTGTTGCTTGTGCTCTGACACATAACATTTGAGAAGATCTAACACTGTAGAGTTAGCCTCTTCCGATTGCCCATCTGTTTGTGGATGAAATGAAGATGAAAACTTGAGAGTTGTACCCATGTTGTCAAACAAGCCTCGCCAGAACAAACTCGTCATCCGTGGATCACGGTCACTAATGATAGACGTAGGCAAGCCATGATACTTGAAGATGTTCGCCATGAACAACTTCACCATATGATCCACTTTGATCGTTACATGAAGGGAGAGAGTTAGGGTTTCATGTGGGAGACATACACAGAGAGAAGAAGAGAGAGAGAGGAGAGAGACATATGGGGATAAGTCAACTCATCAAGTGTGTGTGAGAAACTTGAAGGGAGAGAGTTAGGGTTTCATGTGGGAGACATACACAGAGAGAAGAAGAGAGAGAGAGAGCGACATATGGGGATAAGTCAACTCATCAAGTGTGTGTGACTCCCCTATCACACATGTATATTTGCACTAGTACACATAGTGCACTTAGTACATTAAAAGTACTAAGTGTACTATGTACTATAACTTATGGGCTTGTACACGCTATAAGGGTGGGGCATAATGCCTTTACCCCAACAACCTCCCACTTAAAGGCAAAGTGCCCTTAAGTAAAGGAAAAGAAAAATCAGCGTGTACATGATAATATACAAGGCCATATCAAGGCTGAAACTGGCCTCATCCAATGCCCATCAAGTGTCTGCAATGAGCAAACCGCTCCGGAGGCAAACTCTTTGTCAACAGATCAGCTGGGTTGTCATCCGTATGAATCTTAACAAGCTGAACTTGCTGGTTCTCTATCACCTCTCTCATAAAGTGAAACTTCACATCCACATGCTTCGTCTTTGCATGAAAGACAGGGTCCTTTGCCAACTGGATGGCACTCTGACTATCACAATGCAACAATGGAATATCCCCTGTATAACCCAAATCAACCACTAACCGAGATATAGCCATAATGCCTCCGTGGCTGCAATATACTCGGCCTCTGTAGTAGATAAGGCAGTAAACTCCTGCATCCTGGATATCCATGACTAAGCACCTCCTATGAATGTAAACACATAACCGGTAGTAGACTTCCGGTTATCTGGATGACCGGCATAATCCGAATCCGTGTAACCATGCACTAATGCATCCTGTTTGCCAAAGCAAATGCACATATCCTGTGTGTCCTTCAGGTATCTCATGACACCTTTCACTCCTTCCCAATGCTTCTTGCCAGGTTTGGCCATGTATCTAGAAACCACTCCCACTGCAAATGCAATGTCCGTCCTAGTAGCAACCATGGCATACATGAGACTGCCACAAGCTGAAGCATACGGAATCTTGGCCATATCAACCCTGTCACTATCCGACTGTGGGCTGTCCATAGCACTGAGTTTCACATATGGAGGCAAAGGAGTACTAGTCTTCTTCCCCCCATCCATATTGAACCTCTGCAAAACCTTGCCAATGTATTCCTTCTGAGACAAATACAACACATGTTGATTTCTGTCCCGAAGTATCCGCATACCCAAAATGTGATTTGCATCAACCAAATCCTTCATATCAAAGGTCCGATGCAGCCTCTTCTTCAAGGCATCCATCTCTTTACGAGATTTCCCGGCAATCAACATATCATCAACATACAAGATGAGGATCAATAGACTGCCATCCAAAGCTTTCTTGGTGTATAAGCAATGATTTATGTCACTTCTCCTGAAATCCTGGGATTTCATGAATGTATCAAATTTATGATACCATTCCCTTGGTGCCTGTTTGAGACCGTAAAGACTCTTTTTCAGCTTGCATACAAGCGTCTCCTTTCCATTCACTGCATAACCCTCTGACTGTTGCATATATATCTCCTCATGGAGATCACCGTGAAGAAAAGCAGTCTTCACATCCATCTGAATCAAATCCAGATCATCATGAGCAACCAAAGCTAATACAGCTCTAAGTGTGGTCATTTTGGCCACTGGAGAGAAGATCTCATCAAAGTCCACACCATATTCTTGCTTGAAGCCCTTAGCCACTAACCTGGCTTTGTATCTTGGCTTTGCATCAGGTGCAACTTTGAGCCTGTAAACCCACTTGCATGGCAAAACCTTCTTGCCTGTAGGCAAATGCACCAACTTCCATGTTCCATTTTTGTGCAGAGAATCCATCTCTGACTTCATAGCACGCTCCCAAAGAGCCTTGTCTGCCCTCTGTAAAGCCTCCTTATAACATGAGGGCTCCCCACAATCAGTGAGCATCAAGTAGTCAACCCCTAGAACAAACCTGTCAGGGGCTCTGGAGGGTCTTGTGGACCTCCGTACCCAATGACCATCATTTGCAGGTTGCTGTCCAGCCTGCATATCACATATTGGTGGCTCTTGTTCCATGCCATAAGGTTGAAATATCATGCTCGGTATTTCCTCTAACTGTGGGATATCCATAGGGATATCTTCTGCCATCTCTGGCTATCCATTTGGACCATTTTCAGCACCATTTAAGGGTTGGTTTTGCTACTGTAATGGCTGATTTACAGCCCTTGGTTGTTGTCCATGATGTCCATCATCATCAAAGATGACTCTGCCAGGCTCCTGTTGCCTTGCAGGCTCCTTATACATGCATGTTTCATCAAAAATGACATCATTGCTGCGTATAATCTTTCTATTCACTGGATCCCAAAGTCTATACCCCATTTCACCTCTGTCACCATATCCTAGGAATATGCATTTGTGAGACTTAGGATCAAGTTTGGTGCGCATTTCCCTGCGTATGTGCATGTACGCAACGCAACCAAACACTCTCAAGTGCTTGTATCACGGAGGCTTACCTGTCCATACTTCCTCTGGCACTTTCCCACCAAGCCTCGTGTTAGGTGACCTCTTTATAAGATGAACGGCTGTCATAACAGCTTCAGCCCAAAAACCATGAGGTAATGCAGCATGTGACAACATAGAACGGACCTTCTCTGAATGGTCCTGTTCATTCTCTCTGCTGTCCCGTTTTGTGGAGGATCATAAGGAGTAGAGAGCTCCCTCTTGATGCCTTTAGCATCACAAAAGTCCTGAAACTGTTTGGACATATACTCTCCACCATTGTCGGAACGCAAAGCCTTCAGTGTTTTGCCAGTTTGGTTCTCAACAAGAGCAACAAACTTCTCAAACACTGAGAATGTATCACTCTTCAAACGAAGAGGATAAACCCACACCTTGCGTGTGGCATCGTCAATAAAAGACACAAAATATTTTGCCCCTCCCAAAGAAAGCTAAGGCATCTCACATACATCTGCATGCACAAGCTCTAACTGGGCATCTTTCTGTCCAAGAGCTTTCTTGTGGGGGCACTGGAGTTGCCTGCCATATATACAATGCTCACAAAACTGAAAACTTGAGAAATTTAGAGAAGGCAAGTAACCCAAACGAGACAATTGCTCCATTCCTTTGACACTCATGTGTCCCAACCGGCTATGCCACATAGAGATTTCTCGCAGCTCGGTTGCATTTACATTAGCATGGTGACAAACACCTGCCTGCATGAAGTAAAGAGTGTCCACCTTAGAGCCTCTGGCAACAACCAGTGAGCCCTTACTAATCTTCCACTTTCCCAACCAAATGTGGTAACATAATCAGCATCATCAAGCTGTCCAGTAGAAAGCAGGTTCTTCTTGATCTCAGACACATGCGTGACATCATGGAGCATAAGCTGTGAGCCATTTGAAAACACAAGCCTCACATCACCTCTGCCAAGAATCTTGCATGCATGGTTGTCACCCAAATAAACTATTCCTTCATTGTCAGCAGTATACCTGACAAACAAGTCTCTGCAACCTGTGACATGAAAGGAGGCACCTGAATCAATGATCCACGAGTGCATACCATGACCATCTCCTGCAAGAAGTGAATGGGCATCAAGTGAAGACGTGAATAGGACTTCATCCTCACTGTCACCTGCATGTGACACATTGACTTCTTCAATCTTGACTCCACTTTTGCCCTTTGGCTTTGCATCTTTGGCTTCATCTTTGTCTTTGTCCTTTCCTTTGCCCTTTTTCTTTTGATCATTCTTCCATTTGTAGCATTGCTTTTTGATATGTCCCTTCTTGCCACAATAATGGCATTCCAAGTCCTTTTTGGAGCGGGACTTGCTCCTTCCCCGTTCTTGGCTTTTACCCCTTTGCTGGGATCTCCCACGTGCATTCATTGCATTGGACTTTCCAACAGAATTGTTCTTCCTGTTCATCTCCTCTTGAAGAAGAGCACCCTCCACATCTGCATATGACAGCATAGCATTTGAATTGCTAGTGGCTGTCCTGAATGTGTCCCAACTCTTTGGCAAAGTGCATAAGAGAAAGGTGGCTTTGAACTCATCGTCCATTGCCAACTTTTGATTGATTACCTGGCTGACAACACATTAAACTCATTTAGATGGGCTGTCATAGACGCCCCTTCCTTCATTTTAAGACCTATGAGTTTCTTCAACCAATACACTTTGCTTGAGGCACTTTGCTGGGCATACAAGTCCTGCAATGTTTGCCACATTCCCCAAGCTGTCTTCTCTTCACGAATGCTGAAAAGTAAAGAGTCTGACACAGACAACATGATAGTAGATCTTGCCAGCTCATCCATATCTTCCCATTCTTCAGGAGTAAGAGAAGCGGGCATTACACCCCTTTCTTTGATGGGCTTGTGCTGCTTCTTCTGGAGCAACACATTATAGCACAGGGTTTGCCAAATGTCATAATTATGTGAGCCTTCAAGCTTCTTGATGTGAAGCAATGAAGATCTCTCACTTGTGGTTGCCATAGCAATATGCAACCTTTGTCAATGCCCGACTCCCTGCAAGATGTGCAAACACTGCACCAAAGCACACAAAGTGCTCACAGTTGTTCTCCCAAAGTTTATCTCCCACTGCGGAAGCACGAATGCAACTCTACTCCCACTGTATGTGATAAAATCACCAAAATCTGGTTGCTGCAGATTTAGGACAGCACCTTAAATGTGCTCTGTTCCCCTTCCAAAGTACTGTACAACAGTACTAAGTGCTCACCAATGATGTACCAAACCTGTACCGGCAAGTACAGCAGCTGAAAATGAACCTTTTTCTCACTCAAATCAATGTACAGCCATACCAAAACTTGTACAAAGTTGTACCAAATCTGTACCAACAAGTACAGCAGCAATAAATGCTCTCTTGGCTGTCCAAATGAGTGAAAATCAGACTTTTACAGTCCCCACCACTGCATACAACAGTCCCGAACAAAAAATGGGCAAAAGCCCCTTGACTGCAAGTGGATTTCTGAGGATTCAAGGCATAAAAGTCTTGCCTGCTACTTTGCCAAGCTCAACAAGCATAAACAAAGCCCCTTGATTCAAGATCAATTTCTGATCATACATGGTACATTAATGCACATGAAGGCATCCAGAGTCTTCACGATGCTTTCCCCTGGCTACATATACATCCAGTACATAAAAGCCCCTTGATTTACAAACACATTGAGTGCTTGACAGCAGGCATCAACACATTGCCCAAAGCATCAAATGCCAGTGCCTGCATGCAAATCAATCCAATTGGCACAGAAGCCCTTTGATTTGCACTCCAATTTCTTGCAATTTTGCCCCAAATGTGAGATTGCTCACATCATACAGCATGTATGAATGCCCAATGGCACAATTACATCAAAAGCCCCAAATTTTGACATCCAATTTCCTGCAAATTGACTCTGAATGTGACCAATGTCACCCAATTTTGCCAATTTTGCTCAAAATTTGAGCAATTTGGCACCTGTACCTGCTCAATTGCATATCCCAAAAAAAATTTGAAGCAAATACCTTTGAAATCAGCTGATTTCTGTTGCAGAAAAAGGGGGGGGAGGGGGAGGCGTCAAATTTGCTGATTCGTGAAGGAGCTGTTGTTGCTGCTTCTGTGCAGGTATTGAGAGGGCTACTGTAGGTGTCTTGGCCAGCCACCTTCTTGCTCACTGCCTGTAGTCAGACCTACACACAACTGTGTTTGCTACTGACCATAGTCGACCTGGCAGCATACCTACCAACGTCGCTTGCAGCTGGCCAAGCTTGCAAACGCCTGTACTGCCCAGTGATGACACGCCTGCGCACCTGTACTGCCCAGCGATGACACGCCTGCGCACCTGTACTGCCCAGCGCTGACACGCCTGCGCACCTATACTACCCAGCGCTGACACCTATACTGCCCAGCGCTGACACATGCGCACCTGTACTCCCCAGCGCTGACACATGCGCACCTGTACTCCCCAGCGCTGACACGCCTGCGCACCTGTACTGCCGAAACGGGCTGAGCCTCTGCACTCGTTTTGTTACGCCTTGTGGCCAGCCTTGTTTGTTGCCACCGCCTCTTACTGTCTTGCAACGCCCAACACGACAGCAAGCTCTCCTTTGCTCGTGCCAGGCTCAAGGCTCCATAGCCGAGCATCTTCTTCGCGATGAAGACGACTCCGCACACCCGCACACACACGGACACAACCGTGGCTCTGATACCAGTTGAAGGGAGAGAGAGAGGGTTTCATGTGGGAGACATACACAGAGAGAAGAAGAGAGAGAGAGAGAGACATATGGGGATAAGTCAACTCATCAAGTGTGTGTGAGAAAGTTGAAGGGAGAGAGTTTAGGGTTTCATGTGGGAGACATACACAGAGAGAAGAAGAGAGAGAGAGAGAGACATATGGGGATAAGTCAACTCATCAAGTGTGTGTGTGACTCCCCTATCACACATGTATATTTGCACTAGTACACATAGTGCACTTAGTACATTAAAAGTACTAAGTGTACTATGTACTATAACTTATGGGCTTGTACACACTATAAGGGTGGGCATAATGCCTTTACCCCAACATTACGCACGGGAATGAAATGAGCCTGCTTACTGAACCTCATATGATAGTCCAAATGCCATCATTCCCTGTTTGTGTCCGTGGAAGATCAAATATAAAATCCATGGCAATGCTCTCCCAAGGTCTATCTGGAATAGGTAAAGGCTGTAGTAACCCTGGTGTCTTTTGACAGTCAAACTTTACCTTCTGACATACGATGCATTGCCTAACAAAGGCATCAACATCTCTTCTCAAGGTTGGCCAATAAAAGAAAGTCTCAACTGCTTTTACCGTGGCGTCAATACCTCTATGACCTGCATACGGCGAAGCGTGACTTTCAATCATAACCTTGAGGCGCAATGGCCTAGTAACACACAGTCTGCCATGCATCAATAAAAACCCATCTTTGAGAGTATAATGCTCATGCCGTTGACCCTCAGATATCTGATCATATAACCTTTCAAAATCCTCATCATGGGCATACTGCTCTTTCATTTCATCAAGCTCATGATGATAAGCAAGTGAAACTGCTGAGACCTGTGGCTTGCGTGACAAAGCATCTGCCACAACATTCTTTTTGCCTTCCACATGCACAATCTGGAAGTGAAACATGGACAAAAAGTTTGCCCATCGCATATGCTTCTCTGAAAGCTTAGATTGCGTGAGGAAATAACGCAAGGTCTGATGATCTGTCTGCACAGTGAAATCAGCCCCAAGCAAATAGTGTTTCCATGTAAAAAGAGCATGAATTACAGCCAACATCTCTTTCTCATAAACCTGTAAATGCTTCTCGGCATCTTGCAATATTCTACTCTCATAGGCTATCACATGTCCTTCCTGCATGAGAACTGCCCCAATGCTACTTCCACATGCATCACACTGGACAACAAAAGCCTTTCGGAGGTCTGGTAATACCAATATTGGGTCCGAAGTAAGCTTTTCTTTAAGCTTTTTGAAGGCTGTAATTTCTTGATCAGCCCATCTAAACGGAGTTGCCTTCTTTGTTAAGGCATGAAGGGGCGAAGCAATTTCAGCAAAATACCGTATGTGCCGCCTGTAATAGGAACACAATCCTAGAAAGCTGCGTACATCATGCACGGTCCTCAAATTTGGCCAATTAAGAATTGCTTCCACCTTCACTGGATCCATACGGACTCCATGCTTAGACACAATATGCCCCAAGAAGTGTATCTCTTGCAAGAAAAACTCACTCTTCTTGCCATTAATAACCAACCTATGGTTCCTGAGTTTTGCAAACACAATGCCCAAATGCCTTCTATGCTCTTCCTCAGTTTGTGAATGCACAATCATATCATCAAAGAATGTGCCCACAAACGCTCTATGAGGCCTGAAAATCCTGTCCATCATTCTGTTAAATGTGGCAGGTGCATTTGTCAAACCAAAGGGCATAACCAAAAACTCATATAACCCAAACGTGGTTCGAAATGCTGTCTTATGCACATCCTCGGGTCTAATACGTATCTAATGATACCCGCTTTTCAAGTCAATGCGACTAAAGACTGTGGAGCCCTGTAAGCGGTCCAAAATGTCATCGATCCTCGGAATGGGGAATCGATTCTTGATGGTATTCTTGTTCAGCGCCCTGTAATCAATACACATGCGCCAAGAACCATCCTTCTTTTGCACTAGGAGTACAGGTGAGCAAAAGGGTGATGAGCTAGGCTGTATCAACCCTTTATTCAAAAGCTCCTGTACCTGACTCATAATTTCTTCTTGTTGGGCTGCACTAACACGGTACGGCGGTCTATTTAGTGGAGTACTACCAGGAATTAGATCAATGGCATGATCTTCAGGCCTCTCCGGAGGAAGTTCTCCTGGCAATGACTCGGAAAAACAATCTTGGAACCCACATAAGAAATCAGTCCTGTCCTTGTCTAACATTGACAAATTAGACTTAGACTCGTCATCTTTTGCATCCTTTACATAAATCAAGTACGCGGAAAGATGCTTTTTCATTACTGAGATGAAATTGCCAAAGCTTTTTTCATTACTGATGAAATTGCCGAAGCTGATACAATAGGAACAGATTCCCCTTTAAGTTTTACATCCAAAACATGTTCTTTCCCTCTATGAGTCAAAGCAATCTTCCTATTATATGTATCCACCACCGCATGTACTCTGTGGCACCATGGCATACCCAACAAAACATCACATCCATCAAGAGGCATGATGAAAAACTCTTCGCTGTCCACATAACCCTGCAAATGAAGCCTGAGCTTCCCAATGATAGAAGTAACGGGTTCTGCATACCCTGGACAAGCCATGTTAGCCTCATATAACGGCCCCATCTCCTCTGCACGAATCCCCAATCGGCCAGCCAAATCCACTGAAATAAAGTTGGTTCTAGCATCTGTGTCAAAGAATATCAAGGCATTTTGATCTCTCACTTTGCCCCATGCCCAGCACAACTCTGTCTCTTCACCACCTGGCTGTTCCCCAACAAGATCAGGAACTAACCCTGTAGAAGGTTTTGGTTTCTTTGACTTGGGCTCTCCTTTATTGTCAGAGTCCTTTTGGGACTTTCTCTTGGGACAATTAAAAGACATATGTCCCTCTTTTGTACAGTAAAAACATTTTCGAGCATCCCTCAAAGCCTGTCTCTCCTCAGAAGTTCTCTTGGGCATTGGCAACTTCTTATACCGCGTCTCTGTAGACCCTTTTGCATCACGCGAAACATGCCCTAATTTTTCAGCTTTCTTGCTCGAGTTCTTACTGCCTTTAAATCCAGATGAGACTCCAATGAGTAACGCATTAGCTGTCATAGCATTCTCTATCATCTGTGACATGTTCGTTACTCGAGTCTTGATACAATAGTCACGCACTTCCTTGGGCAGCCCACAACAATACTTCTCTACGTGCTCAGACAAAGGCACTGCGCGGTAAGAAGTAACTGGGAGTAAAGCTTCCCAAAACTTCTTGTTATAATCTTCAAGATTGTCACACTTTGATGCATCCAGCTTGTGCCATGCTGTCATTACATCCACCTCAAAAGTAGATGTGGGCCATACGGAAGAGAACACCTGTTTAAATTGTACCCAAGTAATTGGTGCTATGCCCTGCAGAAGAAGAGTAGACCACCACTGCAATGCATTGCCTTTGAGAAAAGTGGCAGCTTTCCTCACCTTAGAGGACTCCGTGAAATTACCACCAGAAAAAGCAGCATCAAACTGTTGTAAAAAGGTAAGTGCTTTTAACTTATCTTTGGCTCCATTGAATGTATCAAATTTCACAGCAGCTCCCCCTTCCTTAAAATCCTTCGCCTTACCCATAGGCGTAAGATTATCGTAAGGAAGTGGCTTCACAAGATTGCTACCCCCAGCATTCATGCCCATCATAGGGTCAACATTACCAATTCCCACACCTGGCATGCCATACATTCCAGCCATGTTTCCAAACATTCCATTATGCATACCGGGCTGCATGCTACCATACATATTTGCTTGCATTCCAGGTTGCATGCTCCCAAACATGTTTCCTTGCATTCCGGACTGCATACCACCTGCATTCCAGGCTGAAAATTTGCTCCAAAAGTCCCTGGCATACCCATGCCTCCCTGAGGATAACCCCTAGTCATAGATTGGAACACCGAGCCACCACCAAAATAACCTGGATGCATAGTCTGCTGAGGAATAGATGGCTGTCCAAAGAAGGAACTCTAAGAGTTAGCACCAAAAGCATGCTGCATGTTCGAAAACTGTCCAAAAGATGGATCCTGTGGGAAGGCACCACTATGACCCTGAGGAAGGTTCTTAGAACGCACCTTCTTCTTCTTCTTTTCGGGCTCAGAACGGGATCTCATAAATTCAGCAAACTTCTGACTTTGTGTGAGCTGCATAAACACATCCATAACACCAGCCAAACGATTTTTAAACTGAGCATCATCTTCCTCTTTACTAGGCACATCTTCTGGCTGTGTTACATCCTCATATTGCTCGTCATCTGCAGCCTGTTCTCCTGCAAGAATATCCTCAGATTCATTTCCCTCAAGAGAGGTCTCTTGCTCTTCCTCTTCATGATAAAAATATTCGTCTTCTGTATCAGACATGCTGCTGAATTTTTCAGCAATGACTTTCCTCGAGTCAACCACGAGCTCACCCCCTTAAGAAAGTTGATGATAGGTCCCGGCAACGGAACCTTGAAACCGGCCTCTGGTAGAAACCAAAGTGCAGTAGACTAGCAGTCACCCTTCCCCTTGTAGTCCAGATATAAAAACAAATTTGATTGGAGCTAGAGTGCCCCAAATCTGAAATAAAACCGACACCTGTGGCCCCAAAGCTTGGCGCCCCTTTCGGTATTTCTTTATTCAAATTCAAAATGATGTAAAGCTGAGTACAACAAAACCAGCCAGGAGAATACACCTGTATGTCCAATCTGGCAGCCCACAAGACCTCTTAGCACAGAGGATTCACACACAGATCTGTGTCCCACAAAAGCAGCACTTTGTGCTTCCCTCTGATCAGCCAAGACCATTCAGCAGGACAGCCTTGAGCACACATCTAGCATATCTCATGTACATGGTTCCACAACTCAGCACAAACATACATCCACTGTCCAATCTCTGTTTCCACCCTTTCAATCTGCCATACCCCTCCTCTCACAAGGGGCCAGATAGCTCAACTCTGCAGCAGACACAAGCCAATGGAAAGAAAGAAAGATGAACCAGTTCAGAGCTTACCAAATCAGCACGTGGTTCTGCACTCGTGGGACAGTTCGTACCAGTCTGTACTTGACAACACTGTCTGTACTCTTTTCCCTGCAACCACCTAACTGTTGCACCAAATAAACTCTGATAAAATCCCACGTGCAGCTGGAGATGCGCCGCCTTACTGTCCAGAACTGACAGGTCAACACCGGCCTGTACCTGTCCGTACACCACAGCAGAGTCTGACTGTACCTGTTCGTACAGAGCTGTACGAACTGAACTGCAATTGCCTGAATCCGCCCGCTGTACCCGACTGTACCAGCTGTACAGTTCTGCACCTCCAATCAGCCGCCTGTGTCAGCAGTCATACAACCGCCTGTACCTGCTGTCCGTACGACTATACCTGCAGCACAGCCTGCAACACGTACTGTATCCGCCTTCAGCTTTTGTTTTTTTTTTTCGAGAAAAGATCCTTTCATTAGTTATGTAAAAAACGCCCGAAGGGCTACAAAAGAGATCTCGCCTGCTCCGAACAGAGAGAAGAGCAGTGAATACATCATGGCAGCCCGGGAGACTCTCCCTAGGCGCTGCAAAATACAAGCATCAGTCTAAAGGACTGAGCGGCTAAATCATACAATGGGGGGGGGAAAGAGCCAAACAGGTGGCCTGTAGTGCCAACGGGGGGATCCCGTGTGTAGGGTGTAGAACGGGCCGCAGCGCCAAGTGGTATGAAAGGCCTGGCGCCGTAAGATCGCCTCATCCGAGTCTCCCCGGATGCGGTCGTACTGTCCTCGCAGGGTGTGGATCAACTCCTGCCAAATCCCCCGAACAGTCTCTGCTGGTGGCTCTAATCTCCCCTCAAAGGCCGTAAAGCACCGGGCCCTCCAGGTGAACCAGATGGTGAGACTGCTGAGGAGCTCCCATCGTAAATCCCTCTCCTGTGTCCAGCTGGCGGACGAGAAATCCGGTGCCGGAACCAGGCGAGGCTGGCCCCTAATAAATCTGATGGCCTGACTGCCCTGCTCCATCTCATAGCCCATAGCAGGCCCTGACGAAGTCGACCAAGCAGCGGCACCCCACGTAAACATACCCTCTGGAGAGAGGGGGGCCAGAATACGCAGCATCCGCAGCCAAATCTGCTGTGCCTGAGGGCAGTCCCAAAGGCAGTGTCTCTGTGTCTCCATAGGGTGGCCGCATCGGACGCAGGCCGCCGGAAGACCGCTGTAAACAAGCCAAGTGCCAACTGCTGAGCCCCTGTGGGCGACCAGCCACTGAAAAACCGAGATCCTGCGGGCCTGTCGACTAGCCCAGAAATCCTCCAGGAACTCCTGTGATAGTCCCTGCAATCGCCAATGCCCCGCTGCCGCTGGAGAAACCGTCCTCCTCGCCGTCAAAATATGCCGTCCCAGCCGAACAGTATACTGGAAAAATGTGATCTCTGTGGCCTCAAGGGATGCATAAGGATCATGCCACTCGTACTCTCCGGGGTCCCACTGTAGCCGGGCCAAGGGGCGCGCTGCATATGCCCATATGCGCCAATCCGGGAGCACGTCAGCAGGGTCGGGGTCAATATGCCACTTCCGAGAAGCGGCAGCCACTACCCGAATCCTCTGAAAGGTGCACTCTGCAACCAAAGGCGACTCCACCTCCACTCTCTGGAGTCTGCCCTCATCCTGAATCTCATAATAGAGGCATCTGCCATCCTCAGTGCTAGCTCTGACAGCAATCAGGATCTCCAACTGCGTAAAGGCTCCCATCCACCGTGGGGCCACTGGCTCGAGAGGTGTGAACCACTCCTCTGAAAGTGCCTCCTGAATATCATCCCTCATAATCAACCCCCCTCTGAAGTGACTCAGCCTCTCCACCTGGGTCTCCTCTGGTAGACTGCAGAAAGCCTGCCAGTCTCCAAAACTACGAGCTGGGCCTGCCGCTAAAGGTCCCCAGGCTAGACGAGGCCGAGAACCCAGCATATGACCCTGCTCTGTACGAACCGCTGGGCTCCAGATGAGCGGCTGCCTGGCCCGCTCCTCAACACAAGAAGGAGGCCGCTGAGAGAGCCCCGGTCTCAGCAGCTCCCAAGCTCTCAGGATACTCAAAGCAAATCTGTCCTCCCATCCTCTACTGAGGCCTGTCCTCCTCATCTCTATGAAGATCCAGCGAATCTCTGGTGCCCAAGTACCCCCTGCAGGAGGCGCCCGGGCCTGCAGTCGCTGCAAGAGGAGCTCTTTCCAAGGCTCCGCGCCTGGAAGCAACCCCTGAACAATAAGCTTCCCCAATAAGGCTCTACTCTGATCGACTGGATCTATAATGCCCAAACCGCCCTGAGCCAGCGGAAGTGTAATAACTGCCCATGCAACCTTTGCCCGAGCTGGCTGACCGTCCCGCCCAGACCACAGAAAGTTCCTGATCAGCCTCTGTACCTGGCTGATGCAAGAGCTCGAGAAAATCCAGCAAGACGTAATGTACCACATAGTCGCTAGCAGCACCTGATTTGCCACCACCACCCTCCCAGCCAAGGATAGTCGAGCTGTACTCCAATACAATAGCTTCTTCCGAATGCTCAAAAGAAGCGGGGCAATCTGCTGCTCTGGTGACAAATCGAGGCCAATCTGGCATCCCAAATACCGCACTGCTGTGCCGGGAGGAATCCATCTAAAACCGGGGTCCGGACTCCATGCCGGAGTGGGAGCACTACTGATCCAAAAGGCCACTGTCTTGCGCCAATTGATCAATGCTCCCGAAGCTGCACTAAAAACCTGGAGCGACTGCTCAGCCCGAATAAGATTGGCCTCTTGGCCATGCAAAAATAAGCCCGTGTCGTCTGCAAACTCAGCATCAAGCAAATCCTCCCCCCGGACTGGGAGCTGAAGTCCTCTCAAACCAACCTCCTCTGCCGTCAAATACATACCCATAGCCTCCGCAAAGAAGAGAAAAAGGAAAGGGGCGAGAGGACACCCCTGACGGACTGATCTGGTCAGCTCAAAACTCGGCCCCCGACCTCCTGGCCTTCAGCTTTTGTTAGCGCCGCCCATAGTTGTTTCTCGTACGCGTACGGTACGGTTCGTACGGTACGGTACGGTTCGTACGAATTCGTACGATATCGCACAGTACGAGTTTTTTTTTCTCCCAAAAAATTTTTTCCTTGGAAAAAAAATTTTCCAAATGCTAAAAAAAATATAGAAACCCTGCTTTACGAAGATCACAAATGCTCGCAATACTTCGCAACTTTCGTGTCCACTCAGTATTCCATATGGGGTTGTTGAGAGACCTAAACAATCTCGCGAGGTAGACTGGTAGTGTACACTTGATTGGTAGGATGAGAGAATCTTGCTACATCACTTGGGGATCCCTGGTATAGGTAGGCTAGACAATTAGATTCTCAAGTTATGCACGAGGGAGAAGATTTGGAAGATTTGGACATGGCCATTTTGATCTAGAGAGGAGTCCCTAAACTTATCACCCTAGATGCACTCCTCGTATTTGTGCAAGGACGGTCTCTTAGTCATAAACGCTACACTGGGAGACCTTTGGTATTGCAGTACCCATCCAGGTTCTTTTTTGGAGACAATCGGGAGATCCAACCGGGAGAGACACATATCCATGTTCTGGTTCCTCAAGCACTGTAGACTCCTCCCCTCCCAACCTTCCCTCACATTCAAGCTTGAAGCTCCATAGGTTGTAAGTGTAAAAAATAAAAACCGTATTTTATCGTACGGTATCCGAAAATTTCATATCGTACCAAAAATTCCCGTACGGTATCGTATTTTCATACCGTGACAACCATGGTGCCGCCGGTACCTGCAGCAGTCGTACCCTGTACGGGCAGCCACGTGGACTGTACCTGCAACTGTACGGGCACTTCTATACGAAAAACAGCAGTCAAAAACCAGCAGCAGCAACCATATGCAGTCGACCAGCCTTCTCCTCTTCTCCACGCTTGCAAACTTGCACGACTCCCCAAAAGCGAGAGAGAGAGAGAGAGAGAGAGAGAGAGAGAAACGTGTAACTCCAAAAGTGGAGTTCTCTCTCTCCAAAAATATCCTAGGGCCCAACTTTAATAAATATTAAAGTTCCCTAGGGGCCACCCATGAATAAAACATTAAAAATATTAATGTTATTGGTGTCCCTTCACACCTGGAGATGTCCACACATCATTCTCTTTGTCCGAGCACCCCAAATGTGAATCATTTAATATTTTTGCTCAGCAACCACCATGCCCACACTTGTGCTGTTCCATTTTCACAGGGTCATGACAAGCTCTCCATCTTCCCCCTCTTTGATGTCACCTTTGCAAAGGAGATAGGAAAGTGCTAACTCCCTTGGCTTCTTTCCCACTTCCCGTGCCATGGACTCAAAAGTCACATCTACCATTGCATCGACTTTCCTTGCTTCAATGGCACTTTGCACATGGGGATCTTCATGCAAAAATCTCAGCTCTTGCTCTTGTGCCTGCAAAAGCCTTCTCATATGCTCCAATTCAGCCCTCATTGCATCAGGCTCTTTTTCTTGCATGACTGTCTTTCCTCGAGACAGTTGTCCCTTTGAATCACTATCATTTACCCTTTCAAGGGGCTTGTGCCTTCCTCGTAGAGCATCAGAACCACGCGAGGCACTTGATGGGCCCCTCAAATTAGGCACTTCCAAAGGGTTGCCTTGGCTGTCCATTGTGTTAAGGGTGCTAGAAGCGGGGTGTCCAATACACAGGTTCGTTTCCCCACTAAGAAGAGGGAAACAACCGTGCTCTGATACCAATGAAACCGATCCCGTCAAGTGGGAATAGACTTCGTTGAACACCCACACGCGTAATAGCACAACTTAATATCACAATTTGAAATGGACAACTTAATAACAACTGAAAATTGAAATGAAATGAAATCTTGATGGATGGACACCAGCACTGGGGCCGGAACGGGCCGACCCTCCCCTCAATATATGATATATTATTGGGAGTATTTAACAAATACAATGCTCCATGGGTTCAATGAACCAGATGATGTCCATGTACAACTGAGATGAATACAGTACCAAACAAGAAGCTCAAAGGAGAGCGACCACTTGAGTGATCCACTCTCTACAGTCCTATGCCTTCACTGGAATCCGCGGAGAGCGCCCCACTGGTGTTCTAGGACCACGCACAAACAGGCGCTCCCGTACTAACGGCTGGCTCTCCCGATCTCGGCACCTTTGGACCGTGGTTCTCCAAAAGCTTCGACTACCCGGCACCGAACGGGTGTTAGCGGTAGAGAGAATCCTTTATCAGATTTACAACAAAGTTCTTTACTTAAATCTAAATTCACTTACTTGTAGCTCGCAAATGGAAGACAAATACCCGAGGTGTATGTGTGCAGCTACTTGAGAGGGACACCAGGGCGCAGGAGCCTGTCAAGGAGGAGGAGGAGGCGCTGCCTGTGTAGGTGTAGCCACCTAGGAGGTGCAAAGCCACCTGTAGCCGCCTATGGAGGGAAGGTGTAACCGCCTGCAGAGGAGAAGAGGCAACCGCCTGTAGTGGCCGTCTGCAGAGGAGAAGAGGCAGTCCTTGTTGATGGCGCAGCCGCCTGCTGGGTAGAGGGAGCAGCCGCCTTTGGAGAGGAATCGCCTGGCTGCAGCCGCCTGCAGTGTAGTGGACAGCTGGTTGGAGAACAGGCACAGCCACCTACAGAAGGCACAGCCGCCTGAGGAGATGGAGAAACAGCTGCTATGCAGAGGAGGCAGCCGCCTGTTGGAGAGGAAAAGGAACGCCTGGCTGCAGCCTGCGCCACCTGCACAGTAGAGGGCAACCTGCTGGTGAACAAGCGCAGCCTGCTGGACAGAGGGAACCACCGGCTGCTCAGGTGGTGGAGATGGCGCAGCTCGAAGAGGAGGAGACGATCGCCGGTTTCCTTTTACGAAGGGTGGTCGCTCTCTTTTGTAGAGATTGGAGAAGAGTAAACGACCACAGCTGGCCGGCTCCCCAAGGTTGCATGGGAGCGGCCAATTTCATGGTGTGGTGTGGGTAGGTGGCCATGCACCCACCCTCACACACTTAAGGGGCTAAGTGAGGCTCCCCACCTTGGCCCATATGTGGGTGCCCACTTTTAAATGAATGTGAACTTACCACCTTATAAAATGAAAGGTTAGAAATAAAGCTATTAAACCAACAAGTGCAATACACTTACCACCTGTTCACACGCAACAAAACTCGTCAGAAGACAGAGCAAACTTCACGACTCACTGGCAGGCGTCCCCGCTCAGTAAGTGGCACGTCAAGCAGGTAAACACAAGAATACAAGTCATGCGAAAATAGTTTCAAACATGCAAAACATGAGTGCATGTGCAAATAGTATCATGGACATATTTCCCGTTCATGGAACAAGTACAAAACATCTATCGGGCACAAAAATGGCACGACATACCTGGTCTTCCTATGGAGTGACAGTCCCATAGGTAAAACACAATTCCAGGCAGCACGAGCCTCCCTATGGAGTGACAATCCCATAGGTAAGACATGGTACAAATACTGGCTCTTCCATGGCGTGACAATCCCATGGATAGAACACAGTCTCTTGTTTGGTAACTGTATTCATTCACTAGTACATGGACATCATCTGGTTCATTGAACCCATGGAGCATTGTATCACTTAAATACTCCCAATAATATATTATATATTGAGGGGGGGAGGGGGGGAGGGCCGTTCCGGCCCCAGTGCTGGTGTCCATTGATCACCATTTTCTTTCATTTCAGTTTTTCAGTTGTTATTGAGTTGTCCATTCATATTGTGATATTTAAGTTGTGCTATTATGCGTGTGGGTGTCCAACGGAGTCTACTCCCACTTGACGGGATCGGTTTCATCAGCACATCAGCCTTCAGTGTTTTCTTCATCAGCATATAGGAGCATCAGCGCTTGAGCAATTCAGCCTCCCTTCAGTAACACGCAACATCTACAGCATTCAGCCTACAGCACCCCTTGCATTATCAGCATTCATACAGTTTTCAGCATCCTCATATGCATCGTTTTGCTACAGTCACTTGGTGAAGGTAAAACTCAGCATTCATACTGTCACCATTTGGCCACCCGAATGGTTCACTCTTGCTTTCACACTATGTACATATTGGATTGGTGTCCATGGCTTATGGAATGTGTCTATGCATGTGATTGGCACGTGTTATGCTGTATAGTTGGATATGATATTCCGCTCGGACTTGACGTTATCATGCCCGGAATATCTGGAGGACTTGGCTTTCCGCTGGGAGTACATGCCCGGAAACGCCTGGAGGATTGGCTTTCCATTGGGTCTGGTATCGCATATACTTGCCTGGAAACGCCTGGTCTTATATGGTTTCATTAACGGAAATTGCTCATGCCAATGTTGCATTGCATAGCATCTTTATGTGCTTGCCTGCAAATGAAATTGCATGCTGTTTTCATGCCTGCATGACCTATGTGTAGTTCCGGGCTAGGGGACGCCCGCCCGTGAACCGCGCGTGTGAAACTGTCGGCGGCTGACATGGTTGTGTGGCATGTGAACAGGTGGTAAGTATTACCCAATCTAGGCTCAAATAGCCCTTAGGACTTCCCCAATATTTATAAGTGAGTGCGTTCCCACTTCATTAAAGTTTGGGCGTCCAAAAGTCACTTATAAATTATGACCGCTTCCAAGTTCACACTCATTGAAGTCCCGAGGCGGACAAGACTCAATGTCCAGGACCTAATCCTCCCTTTTTACTCATAAATGGGCATCTCCCCATGTCCTCTCACCTGATTGGACCCCAATTCACTTACTTATCAAGAGAAAATTCGTGTTTTCTCTTCATGAGGATTTTTGGAGGCTGAAAACTCTGTTTTTCCACCATTTCTCTCCATTTCCAAGCTCTCCATAGCCATACCCAACTTGCTAGGGTGTTTTCCAAGCTTCCAAGAGTGTTTCTAAGTGCTAATCACTCTCCTACTCACTCCCAATGACTGAAATTCAGCAAAACAGCGCTCATTTTTGCTATAATTTCTGGTCTTTTTGCTGAAAACCCTAATTTCAGTCTTCCTTTCTCAAGTTGAACCATAGGGAAAGCTTTCCCAAGGTTCCCTTCATCCTCTTGAAGACTTTTGTCGCGAAGGATTGCGGAAAATCGAAGATATCAACACTTCTAAAGCTTCCAACGCGAAGGCTTCCGCTTACAACAACTTCTATGAAGACTGGTAAGCTAATTGGACAATGTGTTGTCATTACTTATTCAGTAGAAGGGCAGGACTCCTTGTTTAGCCGCCCTGTGTAGTATTTCTCTTGTCCTATGTGCTCTTGAAGATGTTGCTACCTTGCATGGTAGAACATAGAGCCAATGGTAATGGGCACTGAAGTCAGGCCGGGCATCAAGGCAGCTCCTTGGTTATCTACATCGACATACCATTGTTTTCTAAATGCTGAATTTCATATGCATTGGCATGGAGGATTTGGCAATGGATGCCCATGAAGCTATGTATTGAATTTTTCCAATAGTAATACAATTTGCTCAAGGGAGGGGTCGGCCGTTCCGGCTCATTGTGTGTCTCTTGTCAATTCAGCAATTTACTTCTTGTATTTGAGCAAGTGTCCTTCAAATCTTAGTGTATTTAAGTGTATTGATTAGCATTGTGTTCAACCAAGTTACATTGGTATCAGAGCATACGGTTCTCTTTCACTTCTATCGTGAGAGACGATCACCGTGAACACTAGCTATCTCTACACTTAGAACATTATGGACAGCCATACAATGAATGTTGGAGATACTAATACAAGAGGCAGGGACAATGAAATGCATGCCTCCAATGCTTTACAGGATGAGCAAACTCAGGTGGTGCACAATAGGGAACATGAATATGTGGGACAGCCGTCCCGTGGCAAAGAGAAGATGCAAGAAGAAGAGTCCATAGTTTTGAGGGCTGAACTTACTCGTATGCAAGTTCTTCTCCATGCACAACAAGAAGAATTGAATCTCTATCGCCGCGACGATCCATTGATACATGATCGTTTAAAGGCCAAGAAAGCTGAATCTTATATGGATCATGCAATGGCAATGATTGCTCAAGAGTTGCACATGCAACCGAGGGATGCAGCACGTGCATACTTGGCTCGTACCGAGGATGCCTATGCAGAAAAGGGAACCATCCCACATGTCTTGGAATCCCCACTGGTGCCCGAACAAGAACTTATGTCTAAGAGGATAAATATCCATGCTATGGGAGAGGAACAATCAGTGACTTCACGCCATGCAGGAATACCTCATGTAGCCCGTGAAAGATACAATGTTTATGGCAGTGGTCAAAATGTATGTCAAATGCCATTGCCGGCTGAAAATGTACATGCACAACACATGCAACATGGGCTGCAATTTTCTGTTGGTCCATTCCACGTATCTCTCATGCCACTCATGCCTTCGAGTGTGCTCGTGAGTTAGAAGTTATGGCTGAAAATGTATCAATGCATGTTGAGGGACCAACCATGCCTCATGCTTACAGGGCACATGTATCTATGCCTTATGCATCACCTTTTGGTCCAAAAATGATGCCAATTACAAGGGCTGTCCCAATGGACAAACCTGGGGGAAAACATGTTGAGATGCACACACATGCATCAAAGTCTCGTGACTTCAAAGCCGGAGACAAATCTGTGAAGTTTGACACATCATGGGGAATATGATGCATCAAAGGCACTTGCTTTTATTGCCCAGTTTGATATTGCTTTCAGTGATGAGGATTTCACTCAGAAATCCATGATCCAGCACGTAAGCATGTTCATGAAAGGCACTGCTGCCCATTGGTGGCTCACAGAGAAGCTCTCACCGAATCCTGTTAGATCATGGGAAGAGTTCAAGGAGAGGTTCTATGCTCAATTCTTGCCTCCCAATGCATTGAATGAGATAACAATGAAGTGGGATTGTGTAAAGCAAAATAAGGGGAAATCAGTAAATGCATATGTACAAAAGTTTTGGAAAGGTGTCTCCATTTATGCATGTCACCGAGGCGGAAAGAAAGAGAAGGTTTCAATCGGGATTGCAACCCGTGTACAAAGCGGGATTACAAATGTATCCTGGTCATACCTTACACCAATTAATCGCAGCCGCCACCGCCACCGCCACCGAGCAATTGGAACTCAAATTGAGTCGATCCAATAAGGCTAAACTCTCATTTCAAGGCAAGAGGGCTGTCCAAAACCTACAAAATGATGGACAGCCACCTAAAAGGGACGAAAACCAAGCCAAATCAGGTCCAAAAACTGAAAATAAGTTTGCTAAAAAGCGCCCTTATAAGCCGGCAAACTTTGGTCTTAGTGCAGAGCGCACTGAGCACATGGCAAGAGCATGCCCAAATAAGAACAAAGCTGAAAATACTAATGTACCGAAGCCCAAGGTACATATGGTTCCCGATGTGCAAGGGGATACAATGCATGAGGGCAAAGATAGGGTTGTATGCAAAGCTTGGGGACAACTCAAAGATCAGCCCGCTTTGTTCATGTTTGATGATTGTGCATCTGAAAATTTCATATCCACTCAGATGGCAGCTGCTTTGGGTATTGAAGTGGAGGACATGGGTCCTCAAATTGAAGCAGGGGCTGCCTTTGTTGGTAGAGAAGTGCAGGTCATGCCTATTTTTGGCAAGTTGCGCATACACATTCAAGGCTATGTGGATCATGAGGATTTTCTTGTGGCGCCTTTGAATGGCTGTGATGTATTGCTTGGAAAGCCTTGGCATACACGTATTGATCTGTGCAAGGCTTACAAGACTAACAGGATCACCTTCATGCATAAAGGCCGAGAACATGTAATTGATGCTGGTGAAGAGGGTGATACCATTCCCCTTGTATCTCATGTACAAATTAAGAAAGTAATGAAAAAGAGTATTTTTGCGTTCTTGATTTTTGTACGAGATCTTGTTGAGGAAAATGATGTACATGTAAACACTCTTTGTAATTATAGGCTGAAATTTTTGCAAGAGCACAATGATTGTTTTGCTGATGAGTCACCAAATGAGTTACCACCTGTACGACCGGAAGATCATCGCATTGATCTTGTGCCGGGTAGCTCACCACCTAATAGGCCAGCCTATCGTGTAAGTGCATCCCAAAAAGAGGAGATCATGAAGCAAATAAATGAGCTTCTTGAGAAGGGTTTGGTTCAGCCAAGCTCTTCCCCATATTGTTCACCCGTCCTCTTAGTTCAAAAGAAGGATGGATCCTTTCGTATGTGTGTGGATTATAGAGCTTTGAATAAGCTTACCATCAAGAATCGGTTTCCGATTCCACGCATAGATGACATCCTTGACAAGTTGGATGGATCGGCATGCTTTAGCTGAATTGATCTCAAGAGTGGATATCATCAAGTGCGTGTAGTGCCTGAGGATGTACACAAAACTGCTTTCAGGACAGCATTTGGGCTTTATGAGTATCTTGTAATGCCTTTTGGTCTTACAAATGCCCCGGCTACATTCAATAGAATGATAAATCGCATATTCCGTGGGTACAGGAAATTTACAGGTGTCTTCTTTGATGACATCCTAGTCTTCTCGAAGACCGGAGAAGAGCATAAAGCTCATTTGGCTATTGTTTTTGAAGAGCTCCATAAGCATAAACTCTTCATAAATGCAAAGAAGAGTGAGTTCTTCTTGTCAGAGATACATTATCTTGTGCATATTGTGTCCAAAGATGGAGTGCGGATGGATCTTGCAAAGATTGATGCAATTCGGAATTGGCCCAAATTGAGTTCGGTGCATGAGATCCATAGTTTTCTTGGATTATGCTCTCACTACCGCAGGTTCATTCGGCACTTTGCATGGATTGCTTCTCCTTTGCATGATTTGACAAAGAAGAAGGCCGTGTTCAAATAGACTAATGTAGAGAGAGATGCATTCCTCAAATTGAAAGATGCAACTACTCATGGTCCAGTGTTGATCGTTCCGGATTTGCAAAAGCCTTTTTGTGTGGAATGTGATGCATCTGGAAATTACATAGGAGCTGTCCTTAATCAAGAGGGACATGCCGTGGCTTATGAGAGTCGTAGATTGCATGATGCAGAGCTATCTCTTGGCATATATGAGAAAGAGCTCTTGGCTGTAATTCATGCACTTACTATATGGAAACACTATCTTCTTGGGGCTGATTTCACTGTGAAGACAGATCACCAGAGTTTGAGGTATTTTCTTACTCAAACTAAGTTATCAGAGAAGCATATGAGGATGGCCAATTTCCTCTCTCTGTTTCATTTTCAGATCTTGCACACCTCAGGAAAGAAAAATATAGTGGCCGATGCATTGTCACGAAAGTCGTATGTAGCAGTTATCTCGGTTGCCTCTCATGGGGACTTGTGTACCATGCGTGATTTGTATCATACAGATGCTGATTTTGCCACTATTTGGGCTGATTTGATGGCTGGTCATGCACATGCCTCATATGTTATCAAAGAGGGTTATCTCATGAAAGATAATTGCCTATGTGTGGTGTCTGACATGAGGCAAAAGGTTTTGGATGAGTGCCATGCTCCTCCATATGTTGGTCATAGAGGCATAATGCCTACTACGCACATGATTGAGCGGTATGGTATGCGAAAGGACATAGAGGCACATGTACGTGCATGTATCACCTGTCAAAAGGTCAAATTTGATAGATCAGAAGTCTTCTTGGGAGAAGTACTTACCGCTTGTGGAATTTGCAACAACACAGTACATGCATCTACAGAAAAGGCCCCGTTTGAGATTGTTTATGGTAAGGTGGTTTTGCCACCCATCCTTCGCACAAAGGATGAGATATTTGCAGCTGATGAGTATGTAAGAGACTTGGATATTGCTTTTGCTCAGGTGCGGACAGCCATTGCAAGGTCACAAGACAAGCATAAAAAGGCTGCCGACAAGCATAAAAGGGAATTGGATGTTAAAGAGAATGATTGGGTATTGCTGAAATTTGAGAAAGCAAGACTTGCAAAGAGGCCTGGCAAAGAGGGTGCATATCCTAAGCTTGCAACCAGGTACTATGAGCCTTTTCGAGTAATCGAGAAGATCAATGAAGTGGCTTTCAGATTGGCATTACCTAGTCATTGGCACATACACAATGCTTTTCATGTGAGTCTCCTTCGCAAGTATGTAGGGCCGGAGCCCAGTGAAATGGTCATTGAGGATCACCCGGAAGTGGATGAGCTTGAGAAGATCTTGCAGCCAAAGCAAATTGTGTATCACAAGGAACGCAAGCTTGCTGCAGGCAAAGTTGTGAGGGGTTACCTTGTGAAGTTTAAGAACTATCTTCCCATTGATGCTAAATGGGTAGATGATGAGTTCTTCAAAGATTGCCCGCATGTGCTTCAGACATATTTGGATGCATTTTAGTTGCGGACAACTGTTTAGAAGCGGGGGGGAATGTCACCATTTGGCCACCCGAATGGTTCACTCTTGCTTTCACACTATGTACATATTGGATTGGTGTAAATGGCTTATGGAATGTGCCTATGCATGTGATTGACACGTGTCATGTTGTATAGTTGGATATAATATTCCGCTCGGACTTGACGTTATCATGCCCGGAATATCTGGAGGACTTGGCTTTCCGCTCGGACTTGTGCCTTTGTGTACATGCCCGGAAACGCCTGGAGGATTGGCTTTCCATTGGGTCTGGTATCGCATATACTTGCCTGGAAACGCCTGGTCTTATATGGTTTCATGAACGGAAATTGCTCATGCCAATGCTGCATTGCATAGCATCTTTATGTGCTTGCCTGCAAATGAAATTGCATGCTATTTTCATGCCTGCATGACCTATGTGTAGTTCCGGGCTAGGGGACGCCCGCCCGTGAACCGCGCGTGTGAAACTGTCGGCGGCTGACATGGTTGTGTGGCATGTGAACAGGTGATAAGTATTACCCAATCTAGGCTCAAATAGCCCTTAGGACTTCCCCAATATTTATAAGTGAGTGCGTTCCCACTTCATTAAAGTTTGGGCGCCCAAAAGTCGCTTATAAATTATGACCGCTTCCAAGTTCACACTCACTGAAGTCCCGAGGCGGACAAGACTCAATGTCCAGGACCTGATCCTCCCTTTTTACTCATAAACGGGCATCTCCCCATGTCCTCTCACCTGATTGGACCCCAATTCATTACTTATCAAGAGAAAATTCGTGTTTTCTCTTCATGAGGATTTTTGGAGGCTGAAAACTCTGTTTTTCCACCATTTCTCTCCATTTCCAAGCTCTCCATAGCCATACCCAACTTGCTAGGGTGTTTTCCAAGCTTCCAAGAGTGTTTCTAAGTGCTAATCACTCTCCTACTCACTCCCAATGACTGAAATTCAGCAAAACAGCGCTCATTTTTGCTGTAATTTCTGGTCTTTTTGCTGAAAACCCTAATTTCAGTCTTCCTTTCTCAAGTTGAACCATAAGGGAAGCTTTCCCAAGGTTCCCTTCATCCTCTTGAAGACTTTTGTCGCGAAGGATTGCGGCAAATCGAAGATATCAACACTTCTAAAGCTTCCAACGCGAAGGCTTCCGCTTGCAACAACTTCTATGAAGACTGGTAAGCTAATTGGACAATGTGTTGTCATTACTTATTCAGTAGAAGGGCAGGACTCCTTGTTTAGCCGCCCTGTGTAGTATTTCTCTTGTCCTATGTGCTCTTGAAGATGTTGCTACCTTGCTTGGTAGAACATAGAGCCAATGGTAGAGAATATGGGCACTGAAGTCGGGCCGGGCATCAAGGCAGCTCCTTGGTAATCTACATCGACATACCATTGTTTTCTAAATGCTGAATTTCATATGCATTGACATGGAGGATTTGGCAATGGATGCCCATGAAGCTATGTATTGAATTTCTCCAATAGTAATACAATTTACTCAAGGGAGGGGTCGGCCGTTCCGGCTCATTGTGTGTCTCTTGTCAATTCAGCAATTTACTTCTTGTATTTGTGCAAGTGTCCTTCAAATCTTAGTGTATTTAAGTGTATTGATTAGCATTGTGTTCAACCAAGTTACACATACTCATTTTTAGCATGCATACATAGTCTAGAATAGTCCCAATCAGCCCCTTCTCTCAGCCTCAGATTTGCAACCTTCCTACATCCATCGGGAAGAGTGTATAGGCTCGAGATTGGTCATCATTGGTGCTTCTACAACCGTGTGCAGTTCAGCCCAACTCTTGGTTCTCAGAGATCTTGTATCGTCAGTCCACTGTCACTCTCTTCAAAGAAATAAAGCAAATACTATTCCAGAACGGGATAGGGGAGCCTTCAGTGGGTCATTCAGGACCCCATACGATGTACAGTTTCTATCTCTCTCTCTCTCAAATCTCTTAAAGTTTGAAGTCTTAAAGTGGATTGCTAGACTCGTGAAACTTAGGATACAGAAGACGGTGTGAGCATCTGTGTGACAGGATCCTTAAATTACGAATACTTCCGCTGCATGTTATATAAATGCCCATGAATGACCTCTAACCACCTTTATATAGTGATCTAATGGCAAGTAATATTCAGGTCGGCCATCCATTTTCAGGTCCTAATGTTAGACATCGTCTCCTTGTTGCTGGCTTCCTATTTGGTGTCCTATTTTAGCCTCTAGGGCTGACCATGTTAGTTTGAGGGGCTGGTCACCCCTCACTTATTTTACCCATATTTTATCCCCATTTTATGGAGTCTTGGGCACTTTTTATCCTAGTCGTGGAGGTTTTTTCCCTAGTCGTGAGAGCTGGTTGGCTGCCTACTACTAGGCATATATATATTCGGCATACCCTCACTCCTTATTGATTGCTCAGCATTGTTTGCTGCAGTCCCTCACATACGAGGTCTTCTCCCCTCTTGCTCAAGACGTGTATTCTTGGTTGATGATATTGAGAGCATGTCTATACCTGTATTTTCTCTCCATCTCTCTCTCGCGCTCTCTCCTATGTTTCCACTTTGCCTTCTTCCGTTGTGCATTCCATCATGGTATCAAAGCGCCGGTGAAGAATAGTGTCGAATGCTCCCTCCTCCTGCGTTTTTGTGTTTTCAGCAAGGTGGACAGATCTATGTTTTTTTTTTCTCTCAGGTTGCTGCTGGTCGCCCGCCTCTTTCAGGCGCTTCTCCATTGCAGCCCGTGGTCATCCATAGCCGGTTTGACCTCCTGAGACTTCCCCCTCACCTATTTTCTGCTCTGTTTTCAGGGCTGAAGCACCTAGAGTGCTGCGTTTTCCTACAGGTGGTTTTCTACAGTACATTGCAACGTTTGTCAGCATCTACCCCCTTGTAGTGTGAGCCGCTTGTTCTGTGTAGGACAGCAACAGGATCTTTGCTTCATTTTTTTCTCCTACAGGTTTGTTGTTTCTGTTTGCTGATCTGAGGACTCGATGGTACCATATCTCTTCTGCTTTTCCAAAATTTGCCCTATCTCTTGCCCCAAACACTTTTGCGTTTTCAGATTTGCAGCCATGGTTGCTGCGTTTTTCTGAATTGTTTCTGCTGGTAGCTCTACCTTCTCTTGGGCTCCTCCCGTTGGACCCGAAGGTACCTTCTCTTCAGCGTTTTTCCTCATAGGAGGTGTGGACACTGGTTGGCCTGAATTTTCAGGTTTGTAGCCCTTGTTTGGCTGCATTTTCTTCTCCAGTGGACACAGATCACTTGCAAAGGGGGTCTTGTTTGGATTGTGGCTTTGGATGCAGTTTGGTACTTGAGGAGGTTATTGAATTTCTGATTTCAGTCAGCGTTTTGCTGATTTTGGAGCATCTGTACTTGCGTCTTGTTCCTGGCCTTCACAATTACCCGGTTTCTTCATGTCCCTTGCCTTCTGTTTGCGGTGGAGTGCTGTTTTTTTACTGGACAGCAGTGTTTTGGCTACGTTTTGCTTCCCAAAGGAGTTTTCTGCACTCAAAGGGGGCCCATCTCCAGCTACTTCACTTGAGAATCCGTTTCGGGAGCTGTTTTGTATCCGTGGAGACTTTCTTCCTTGACAGAAGTTTACAGGGTTTGGAGGAGAGTAGTGATCTTTTCAGAAATCCTGAGCAAAGTTTATTTTTTGTCCGACCATATGTTCTTTGCAGTGTTTGCAGAGAAAGGAGGGTGTTTTGCCTATGAGGTGTGATCCTTTCACATGGATCACTTGTTTGTTGCTGATTCTTGGGATCTTGTTACCACTGCAAATTATAGTCCTGCTTCCCTTCCTCATTGTGAGGAGTCTATCTCTGCCTCTCTTTGTGATTCTTTTGAGGATGCCCCTCCCCCTGCCAATTCTGCAGGTTTGTTGTTTTGGAGGATGGTTTTTTGGACCCAGTGGGATGCTTTGGATCTGGGGCACATTGGTACTTCCAGAGTTTTTTGGATTTGGATCAGAATCAAGTTGGGCTTGTACCAGTCCGACGACTTCTTTTTTCAGAGGGGGATGGAGTCCTTTCATCTGGCAATGCCCACCTTAGTGCAGTGTGCTTATGTCCAGCTTTGGGCAACTCATGGTACGGAGTTTGAGCAAATGGACCCCATCTTTTCTACAGAGCCTTTACATCTTGCAATGCCGACCTTTTAAGAGGATGCTTTTTTACAGCATTTGGCTACTCTTGGTACAGAGTTGGAGCAGATTCACTCTATTTCTTCTGAGGGTTCTAGTGAGGAGCAGCTTGCTTCTCCCAGGATTGATTATCTACAGGATTTGATCTTGGTTGGTTTTGAGGTTTTCATAGCTTCTCCAGGCTGGATACACGACATACGACTTCAGGGAGTGCTTACACACTTGGGATTAGAACCATTATTTGGAGCAGCACGTCGCAACCTACTTGGTTGTTTTCTTCTAGAGAAGCGGTGTACCTAGCAGCTTGTTTTGTTGCTTTTGTAACTGAGTTGCTGAGGAGATTGCTTGTGGAGCTTTCCTAGTACTTGTTGGGTTTTATGCTGTGTATGCACCCAGAGGAGTGCTAGTGATCATCAGTAGATTACTGGGGCACTTTTTACTTCAGTTAGTGGAGGTTTTTTTCCCCAGTTTAGTTCAGTTTCACTTATATGCAGTTTATAAGTGTTTTGGTCCACCCGGCACATTTTATGGCCGGACATGTGAACACTTATCTTTAGGGTCACTATTATGTGGCTATTGTACTTCACTTTTGATTATCAAGCAATAGACTGAAGTCGTGTTCTCTCTCTCTCTTGGTTTCCACGCCTGCTTGTAGCTTGTGTAAACCCTAACCCTAACACTTCATTGCCTTCATTTGGTATCAGAGCATTGAAGCTTGTCTTGCCCTGCCCGTACACTGCCAAGCTTTTGTTGCTGCTGCCCGTACAGCACCCGTACATCACTGCCCGTACACTGCCACTGCTGCTGCCCGGCCCGTACATCTGTGCGCCGTACTGCAGCTTCAGTACCTGCTGCCCGTACACCTGTGCGCCGTACTGCATTCCGTACCTGACAGCGCTATCGCCTTGTAGCTTGCGTTCCTGTCACCGCACGTGTACCAGCCCCGTATACCTACTGTACTTGCCCGTACAGTAAGCGCCGCCTTCAAGTTCTGTACCTGCCTGTACAGTAAGCGCCGCCCTCAGTTATGTACTGCATCTGTCATCGCTGCCCTGTCATCGTCGCCTTCAACATCTGGTCGTCTTGCTAGTCCTCCGTACAAACCTGCACAGAGAGCCGTGCAGCATTCAATGCTGCGTACCTGCTTCTGTACTTTCGATTGTACCTGCTGTGATACGACTGCAACTTCCATACCAGCTTCTGTACAGAACCAGTAGACTGTACATGCATAGTACAGTCAACTGTACTTGCTCTTTGGTGGACTGTACCTGCTAACATCACACTGTTGTAAGCATTGCAAGCTTTGAATATTGGGCATTTTTATTTTCTCTGTGAAAATATACAGGCACAACAAACAGATTTTCTAGCAAAGAACTATACAGGTTTTTTTTTTGCACAGTTTGGGTACAGCAAATTTGGGCATTTTTGGGGCATTTTGGCATTGTGTACGCCATTTTCTGCAATACTCAGTCATTGGTGCATTGAGCTGCACATTCAGAGGATTGAGAGTGCAGGCATATTTGGGAGAACTGTATTCAGTGGAGTACAGTTATTTTCAGGGTTTCTGCTATTGGGTTTTTTGATAAACAGGTACAACATTGTGCGTAAGCATAATGGCAAATCAACAGCAAAGTGATGTATTCACATATTTGTCTAAGGAAGACAAATTGGATGGCACGAACTACTCCTTGTGGAGTTTTATGCTGAAAAATGTGCTTGTGGCAAAAGGTCTTTGGGATTTTGTTAGTGGTGATGAACCACGTCCAGGTCCATTGGCTCCAGAGACTCCTCCCCAAGGGGGTGCTCGTGGACGAGGACAACAGGTACAGGCTCCAGGACAGCCATTGCCTGTTCAAAGAACAAATGCTCAAAAGACATGGGATGCCAGGGATGCACAAGCTTTGTCACTCATTGCATTGTCAGTACAGAGGTCCATTATACCTCATATTCGTTCAGCTGGCTCTTCACAGAATGCATGGGTGACTTTGGAGCAGATGTATGCTGCTCGTAATGAGGCTAGAATCTCATTTTTGAAAAGAGAGCTGGAAAATCAAAAAATGAATGAAGGAGATGATATGTCTAGCCACTTAAACAAGCTGCAGGATTTGAGAGAACAACTCATCAATGTGGATGAGATTATTCCTGAGACACAGCTTGTGTCCACCATCTTGCACTCTTTGCCAAGATCTTACTTGGCTTTCATACCTCTTTGAACCTCAGCATGAGGAATGCTGTTGAACCCCTCACGTATCAGGAACTTGTTGCTCTCTTACTACAAGAGGAGCAAATGAGGAAGAATATGAATATGAACACAAATGCTGAACAAGCATTTACTACAGGTCAAAAGGGGAAAGGAAAAACTCAGCCAAAGAGTGCAAATCAAAATTCAGGTGATGGTGGTTCTTCACAGGATACCAAGAAAAGTGATGGACAGCCCAAGAAGAAGGGCAAATGTCATTACTGTAAGAAGCCAAGTCACTACATCACGGAATGTAGGAAGAGGATTGCCAAAGAGAAGGCAAAGGAAGCTGGGATGTCTGTTAATGATGCTTCTAAAGCTCCTCCAGAGATTGCTTCTTTTGTTGAGGACAGGGATTACTGTTTTTATACATGCAGCTATGATGCCTCTTGGTCTTCACAGGCACTCAGTTTGACAGAGCATGCATGTACTTGGTATTTTGATAGTGGTGCCTCAAAGCATATCACATCTCGCAGGGATTTGTTTAGTCATGTTGGCCCTGCCCCTGTTGGCAAAACTGTTCAGTGTGCCAACAATGCTTCATATCCAGTTCGTGGCATTGGGGAGATTCAGCTCACAGCCATTGATGGCTCCATTCTCCGCCTTACAGATGCCTTATATGTACCAGGGATAAAGAAGAATTTGTTGTCCATTTCTTCTTTAGCACATTGTGGTATGCAGGTCCACTTTGATGATGATAAATGCATGGTCAGAGACAAAGCTAATGCCTTGACCTTGATGCTTACTGGTACATTATGTCATGGACTTTATCAGTTGGATGCATTTCAGCCAGTGGATCAGTCTGCTTATCATGCATTCACTCTTACTCCAGCTATGGTTGATGCGGAGTTATGGCATGCTCGCATGGGGCATGTAAATTTTGGTAGTCTTATGCTTATGCAGCGACATAACATGTTTACAGATCTACCTCTCATGGAGAAGCCTCCAAATCACATTTGTGAAGGATGTATTTTGAGAAAAATGCATAGGTTTTCCTTCCCACGTGATCAAGCTCTAAGAGCAACTGCAAAGTTGCAACTTATACACAGTGATCTTTGTGGTCCCATGCAGACGAAGTCATTAGGTGGTTGCTTCTATTTTGCAACATTTATTGATGACTTCTCTCGTATATGCTGGGTCTATCCTTTGACACAGAAATCACAGGTATATGATGCATTTTTGGCCTTTGTAGCACTTGCAGAGACAGAGTCAGGATGCAAGGTGAAGACTCTCCGTTCTGACCGAGGGGGGGAATATATGTCACATATGCTGAATTCCTTTCTTGGGAGTAGAGGTATAAAACATCAGTATACTACTCCTTACACTCCACAGCAGAATCGGGTTGCAGAAAGGAAGAATCGGTCACTCATGGAGATGGCCAGATGTATGCTAAAGGCAAAAAGGCTACCACATATCTTTTGCGTGGAAGCAGTAATGTGTGCTTGTCATATTTTGAATCGATGTCCCACAAAGGCATTGGTTTCTATTACTCCTTTTGAGGCTTGGCATGGCCGCAAGCCTTCTGTATCGCATTTTCGTATCTTTGGGTGTCTTGCATATGCACACATACCCAAAGAGTTGAGGAGGAAGCTGGATGATAAAGCCACAAAATGCATTTTTGTTGGGTATAGCCGTGAGAGCAAGGGCTACAGGTTATATGACCCACTATCCAGGAAGATATTCACTAGTCGGGATGTGATTTTTGATGAAAAATCAGAAATATCCATGGCTGGTTATGAGGCAAATCAGGCTGAAAATGATGTGTCTGAAGGTCTACTACCCATGGAGTTTCATTCCATGGTTGGTGATCCAACTCATGAGGGTACAGGACAGCCAGCAAATGATGTAGGTGGTGCAGAAATTCAGCAGCCAAATGAGCCAGAAGCTGAACCAAATATGGGCAGCAGGCACCACAGGTCAGACATATACCTAGATGGTATTTGAGGACATTACAGGACAGCCATTTAGAGGGTCCTCTTGCTGGTCGTACTCGTAGGGAGACAAGGACCAATGAGCATGCACACATCATGGATTTGAATCTGGTTATGGCAGCCAGTTTACAAGATGATGATAAGCCTGATTCATTTGTGGATGCACGAGATAATGTGCATTGGAACACAGCCATGCAGGAAGAGCTTGATTCTATTAAAAGGAATCAAACATGGGATTTGGTTGATCTGCCCAAAGGCAAGAAAGCAATTGGTACTAAATGGGTCTATAAGTTGAAAAGACATGCAGATGGATCCATTGACAGGTACAAAGCCCGTCTAGTTGCAAAGGGCTATGCACAGAAGAAGGGCATTGATTATGAGGAGACATTTGCTCCTACATCCCGTATGTCGACACTTACGTGTGTCATTGCATTGGCTGCACATCGTGGTTGGGTTGTTCACCAGTTGGACATAAAGACTGCATTTCTACATGGGGACCTCGAGGAGGAAGTTTATGTATTTCAGCCCATGGGTTTTGCAGAACATGGTCATGAGGGGAAAGTTTGCAGGCTGAAAAAGGCCTTGTATGGTTTGAAACAAGCTCCACGAGCTTGGTATGCAAAAATAGATGCTTTTCTACTCACTCAGGGATTTGTGAACAGTCCATCAGAGGCCACTCTGTATGTAAAGAAAGAAGAAACAGATCTGCTGGTCATCAGTCTTTATGTGGATGATCTCTTGCTCATGGGATCAAATGATGACAAAATTGCAGCTTTTAAAGAGATACTGCAACAGACATTTGACATGTCTGACTTGGGCCTTGTACATTACTATTTGGGCATACAGTTTGTGCAGGATAACAGAGGCATTGGGTTGTTGCAATCACATTATGTTGCTAAACTTCTGGAGAAGTTTAAATTTCAGGATTGCAAGCCTATTAGTACTCCTATGGAGCCTGGGATGAAACTGTCACTACAAGATGACAGTGTTTCCTTTGATACCACTACATATGCTCAGGCTGTTGGGTGCCTCATTTACTTGTGTAATACAAGGCCAGATATTCAGTATGCAGTCTCTCAGTTGAGCAGATTCATGCACAGCCCGCGGTTGTCACATTGGCAAGCTGTGAAGCGTGTATTCCGTTATTTGCAGGGTACCTTGTCTCTTGGATTGCTTTATCCTGAGGGGGGTGACATGTAGTCATACGCTTGCAGTGATTCAGATTGGGCTGGTGATTTTGATACCAGACATTCCACTAGTGGAAATTGTTTCTTTCTTGGCTCTTCATGCATTTCTTGGCTAAGCAAGAAACAGACCACAGTGGCCACTTCGTATTGTGAGGCAGAGTACAGAGCAGCCTACACTACTACTGTTGAGTGTGTTTGGCTGCGTCGTCTCATGACTGATATGGATATTTCAGTGGAGGAGCCTACACCTATCTATACTGATAGTCAGAGTGCCATTGTTGTGGCCAGGAATCCTGTGTTTCATGCTCGCACAAAACACATTGAGATTCACTATCATTTTGTTCGGGAGAGACTCCAGGCAGGAGATATCAGTCTGATCTACTGTCCTACAGATCAGAATGTGGCAGACATCTTCACCAAGGCATTACCACGTCCGAAATTTGAAGCATTCCGCAATGCTTTGAATTTGTTTCTTTTTGGTGGATGATGTACAGTGATCACATATCACTCAGGGGGGTTTGTTGGGTTTTATGCTGTGTATGCACCCAGAGGAGTGCTAGTGATCATCAGTAGATTACTGGGGCACTTTTTACTTCAGTTAGTGGAGGTTTTTTCCCCAGTTTAGTTCAGTTTCACTTATATGCAGTTTATAAGTGTTTTGGTCCACCCGGCACATTTTATGGCCGGACATGTGAACACTTATCTTTAGGGTCACTATTATGTGGCTATTGTACTTCACTTTTGATTATCAAGCAATAGACTGAAGTCGTGTTCTCTCTCTCTGTTGGTTTCCACGCCTGCTTGTAGCTTGTGTAAACCCTAACCCTAACACTTCATTGCCTTCAGTACTTCTTTCTGCAGTCTTTCATCTTTGATCAAGGACGACGTCTCTAGCTTCTTGGAGTTCACTCAGCATCCGGCACTGAGAGGGGGTGTTAGACATCATCTCCTTGTTGTTGGCTTCCTGTTTGGTGTCCTATTTTAGCCTCTAGGACTAACCATGTTAGCTTGAGGGGTTGGTCACCCCTCACGTATTTTACCCATATTTTATCCCCATTTTATGGAGTCTTGGGCACTTTTTATCCTAGTCGTGGAGCTTTTTTCCCTAGTCGTGAGTTGTCGGCTACCTATTTCTAGGCATATATATAGCCAGCATACCCTCACTCCTTATTGATTGCTTAGCATTGTTTGCTGCAGTCCCTCCTCATATACGAGGTCTTCTCCCCTCTTGCTCAGGACATGTATTCTTGGTTGACGATATTGAGGGCAAGTCTATACCTATGTTTCCTCTCCATCTCTCTCTCTCTCACTGTCTCTCCTGTGTTTCCACTTTCGCTTCTTCCACTGTGCATTGTATCACCTAAAACATCATCAAAAATACCACAAACATGTTCACTTGTGCCCAACTTGTGTCCCAACAATTGGGCCATGTTCTAGACACCTTTGGGTGCCTATTGCGCTATGAAAATTGCCCAATTCAACCAAATTCTACTTCTAATCTTGCCAAAGAGGCAAATGCAAGTAAGATCCATGTCCATGTAGCACTCACGGATGTGATGCACCTAACATCCCCTCCTAAACTTGGAGCACTAGGACACATGGTGCACCCTTGGTCCATGCTCCTTCACTCCTCGACTCTCGTCCAATGGTAGGCTCTGGCTCTACTCCAAACACACGGGCTCAGTCACCAATAAGAACGCTTTTGAGGCTACTTCCTCATGGCTTTCTTGCAAAAAACATCTGATCAAGGACATATGCCACTTAATTCCACAAAACTATAAAGAGTGATATGCACATCTGACACCACATAGAGACTAGAATGGGCAGACCCCCCCCACCCCTCTTCCCATTGGAGTATTTTATTACCCAAGGAGAAAAATATCATGTACAAGCTTTGAGGGAGCACACGCTCCAGAGGTATCCACATACAACAATGAATAATTCATATACACAAACTGTTATCAAAAAGGCCCATGAAAATGCCAAGAATATGTCTATTCCGTGTGGATACCGACCAACATGGCTTATCAAATAGCCCATACAACTGTAAGCCCATAAGCTGTCCATGAACATGTATGGCTTAATCGTACACCCATAAAGCTGTACATATGGCTGAATCATAAGCCCATAAAGTAGTACATGAACCAATAAGGCTCATCAATAGACCCAATAAACTATCCATAAACCAATATGGCTGAGATACCATACCCCAATGGCAATAACAAGTGTCCAATGGCTCAAATACATGCCCAATTGCAGTAGCAAGTGTCCAATGAATATATAACCAATTAAAAAGACAAATGCCCAGTGGCTGAAAATCATAATACAATGATCAAATACCCTTGCCTTTAATATTTATTCACGATGGAGGCCTTCAAGGCAATCCCCAACAGTCAGTATACTTTATGGGAAGCCTAAGAGAGAGAGAGAGAGAGAAAGATAGCAACCAACATTAGGGCAGCCTGTAGAGGTGGTAGGGAGCCTTAGCTATGGAGTAGCCAAAATGGTAGAGGCTAGTTTGCAGCAATAGAGCCTGCTCATCTGAAGAAAGAGGGCTGCAATTTATAGATTTGGGGCTCTCATGAGCTAGAATGGCAAGTAGAAGCTAAAATAACAAGTGTAGAGCTGATGTGACAAGTGTGAGGCCACTTGTCTCACTTTGATCCACTGTCATGCCAGATGTCCCAATTTAAGAGATGATTCCTGTTAAATATTAGTAGTGATTAATGTGGGATAAACAAGTGCTAGATGGTTGAGTAAACTAGCACTAAATGTAAGACTTAAATAAAGAGGTTCCAATGTGTGAACAACCACTAGTATGTATAAGTCTCGTGTAGGAACAGCCTCTTAAAAGGTATATATGGTGGCATATTTGGCATATGCATACCTGGAAATCCTAATAAGGTGCAACAAATCCGCTAGCAACTTTCCTCCCAGCCCCATAGGCTCCATTCCAAAACCACCCTCGAGCCCACCCCAGAGCCTAAGGTCCAGATTGACGTGAGTCAGCCAAAACCTGCCAGCATGCCCTAGCGTCCCATACCACTAGACCGCCTTTGTAGGCACTAACACTGTGAGGATTCCTCATAATCTCCATAAGTGAGCCCAAACTCACTCGTCACAATAGTTGGCCTACTACTTTTATTATTACGCTTTTAGCCATTATAAGCCTCTAGTTAGCTTTTTACCAACTCTAGGCCATTTTGGACCTCATCCTTGTTAGTCCTTAGCCTCTTGGGCAGGTCCTATCAGCCCCTATGCCCAGCTACGCCCTAACCCTAACCTTGGGTTCACACATCCCCTTAGCCCCAGGATATCCTAACCCCAATTAACACTGGTCCTAAGCCCAATTAGGGATGCAGCACACAGTGTCCTGAATGATGCATTATGTCGGTATGGCACCCTAGTACAACGGGAGCATGTGACACGGCTTGGTACAGCAACGATCGCATTTCTTCCACAACTCGCTCCTATCTTTGTTGCAATCACTCCATCTTGTAGTTTCGCTTGGAGCACAAAATCACCCAGATAGATTGCTGTGACTTCAGCTTCAACACAGTTTGGCCAAGTTTTTGAATGTGGCTGGGGGGATCACATGAGAGAATCCACCTAAGCCTCTTGTCCCTATCACAAAACAGGCAGAGGCCCTAGGTGGATTCCCTAATCCTTTCCCGGCAGCTTTCTACAAAATTCTTCTTCATGAAAGCCTCCCCTCCCCCTTTTTGTCCATGACATTCCCGTTGTCTTAGTTTGAAGAATTGAAACAGTTCATCTACCCTGTTGTCAGCATGTTTGTCCTATAAATGAGTGATGCAATTTTACTGAATATACATTGCACTTTTACAAAGAGAGCCGCTTACCAAAATAAAGTTCCTCCAAGCAAGAACATCGGAGGCCAATAACTTTGTGTTATGGAGAAAATCCCAAGTTACATGTCTCCAGCTGTAGGCACTGTTTGCAGTAGCACTTCCTAGTAAACCTTCCCGCCAGTCATCATAGAATTCCAATGCTTCCGCCGTCAAAGGCCCCAAGTAGAGCAGGGAAGTCAAGAGGAGAGGGAAGACAACTGCTTGCCACTGTTTCCTACACACCACATTGCAATGATTACCCCATGTTAGGGAATACCCCCGGCAGCTTCTCCTCCTCAAGTGCCTATAACGACGTTAAGGCTACTCGATAATGCAAAACAAAAAATAAAAGTTTGTCCTTTGCCCTTGGTAGCGCTTCTCGCTCGAAGGACTCGAGATCCATGTTTCATGGAGATAGAATGAGGATGCAGTGGTATACTACATAAGTTCTTCTTCACGTATCTTTTGTGTGTATGCTACGATAATCTCATATTTAATGCACACATTTGTTGGCATACATGAGTGCAAACGCATGTGTGTTATAGGGGCATGTGCGTGTTGGTATACATATGCACATCCATATCTACATGTACAGTGCATAAATGTGTTACATGGGTTATAGTATACACGGGTGCATACATGGGTTCATGCTTATGCATACACACAGGTGAATACACGTGTTAATTGGCACGGATGCATGAGCAAATGCACATGCATATCTACATGTATGTACGTATGTACCTATTTAGTGCACAATGGAAAGATCATAGGAGCTGACGCTGAGCAAAGAAGGTACCCAATGATGAGAGCGCAGTCCAAAAGCATTGAGCCACGAGGCGATGTCCACAGACGAGTTCACTTCGATCTGGAATCGAACCACACGCCATGGCCATTGAGCTTTACAATGCAGAGAGAGGAGAGAAATGATGAGAATTGGAAGTGAGAACAGAAGCACTTACAGGGAGGAGAAGGCGGTGGGTGAGGAAGAGGGAGAGGCCGGTGGCTGCAATGGCTCCCGCGAAGCGTCGGAGCATGTGCTGACGGAGGGAGGCCGGGGGCGGGAGTCGCAAGAGCAGGGAGGGCGCGTAGAGCAAAGCGACGTACAGGAAAGCCATGGAGGCGCAAGCCCCAACTGCAAGCCAGGGAGCAATGCAAACTGCTGTTGTGCATGAGGCTCCTCCCAACGACGCCATAGCCACTCCAGGGTAAACGTTTTACCGAAGCACTTAACAACCACTTGTTAACAATTTAGCCTCTTGTAAGATCAAATAAATTCTAGCTCGAAAGGAGTAGTAGCTACCCTCTTCTTTTAGAGTGAAGTTCTTTTCTCATATGTTGGGTGCCATCTACTCGCCCTCACCTCCATTAGAGCTATATATCGCTATCTTATCCCAGTGCGACGGAACAGAGTTTGTAGTCGTCCAAAGAGATTGTAGTGGTAACGAAGCCAACATGGTTGAGCAGCTTCCTCGAGGTAGACTTCATGTGCACGAAGACCATAAAGATGCCTCACCTATGACTACACGTTTGAGCTCGATATCCAATACATCTACTAGTTGGAAAGGTGGAGCTCGATAATCCAACATATCCACCGGTTGGATACCTTCAAGGACTAGTTGCCTTTGCCTATATAAATGTGATTGGTTTCCCAAACATGTCTTTCTCTCATGTAAGGCCTTTCGGGGATCATCATGTATGACCCTCTTCTCTGAAAATCCATCACCACCACGAATGTGTGATGGAAGCTTAATCTGAAGGTCTTGATTTATACACCTTGAACAACGTGTTTAAATGTGTTCCCATTGACAAGCTTCACTACAAGGCATGTGCCATGAGTGGTGCACTACCCTAGGCCTCCTAGCAATCCTTGGTGATTATGATGACACCACCATCCAAAATTGCAAAGACCATAAGGCCCTTGTACACAATAGGTAACACGACCTTTATTTTATCGCTTTCAAAGTAGTGCCTTAGCTTGTTCATGGGCATTTTTGGATGTTGGTTATAGAGTGAGATTGCTCAATGGGGCATGGCTTATCCTCCTCATCCTCAAGTTTAGGTTCAACAGTGTGGGCTCTTAAGTTCCCATTCGTCCAATCTAATGGCATATTACATAAAAGTATGTTCCTCAGGTAGGCCTATTGCATAAAAATAAAAGATGTGAGCTTAGTTTATATAAAAAAGGCATAAGCCACCACACGTGAATTTGTATATGTGAGTCTGTAGATATGAGCAAGATGTGAGCCTGTAGAGGTGAAGAATCTCCATATACGAGCCTAGATGCGAGTCTAGAGGCAAAACCTAAAGACATAAGCTTAGGGGGGGGAAAAAACTCAAAACTAAAAAAGAAGAAGTTTTTGTTATAGCTTGAGCAGAAGAACGTGTCTGAAATCAGTTTCAAATAAATGTGTCTAAAGCAAGTCTGAAAGCAATTACAGACCTACTTCACCGTAAACTCTTGATGTAAACCCAATTTGGACTAATTATGGGAAACAATAATATCATCGATTAAAGCACATTAAACCACACTTTCTTAAACCCACCCAGCCTTTGGTCTTAGCAAACAATAGAGCGCTTCCCTGTTAAGAAGGTAAAACTCCTTCAAATTCACCTCCAACGAGGAGCTTTGGTGAAATGAGCCAAGTAAACATGAAATAGGCTAACTAAACACAAATTGATCCAACTAAACATAAATGTTCAAATCCACCTCCAATGAGGAGCTTTTGGGATGAATGAGCCAAGTAAACATGAAATAAGCTAACTAAACACAAATTGATCTAACTAAACATAAATGTGAGTACAAGAACATCGAAACACCTGGAAATGAGAGCCATTGACAGTCATTTGAGCCCCAGATTCACTAATTGACTTCGTAAACATTGTCGTAAGCTTCATGAAAAAGGCACTAGACTGTCCTATCTTTTAGGCAAAGCTCTAGTGAATAAGCGAGAGCATGATGATGAACCTCAAGGTTTACTCCCTTTAGAAGTGGTGTAAGGTCCCTCTCCATATTTAATGACCTTAGCCATTTTATTTAACGATGTTCCTATATTTTAATTATCAAAGCTGATCATGTAAGTTGGCTAGATAAATTCTTAAGTTGCTCATTATAATGAGATATAAAATTACTTTTTATCTCTGAAACTCATAGACAGATAATAGTAGATATTATATAAATCTTGCAGGGGGGTAACAGTGTGGTAAATATTCAAAAGAGATTTTTTGATGGGTAAAAAGCTTTTAAAAAAATCTTAAGCTACCCATCGAGAGTTACTGATAAATCTTAATTTCAAGTTGGGCATAGTGCATTAGCAAGAAATCAAAGAAAAATATCAAATTATTTTAAAAATTAGAAATAAATTATTTTTAGTGATTTTTGTAAAAGATGAATTATTGATCCCTTGTAAGTGATCGTTCAGACACCTAGGTATGTGCAGATTATAATCTTAGTTAACCTTAGTAATAAGGGGCCTTCTTAGGAAACCTACTCAAGTGGCTTGCTTGCCCATCCCCCATCCATATTTCCACCATACCTCCCATCCCCCATCCATGTGTCCACTATACCTCCTTCCGGAAAGGACTGGATGCTTCTCACCTTACCTCTCACCATTCCCTTTCCTTATGTGACCACACCCACCATATTCTTGTTGAATTTGGGCTGACTGGAGACTTGTTCTCCTTACTTCCAAGCTTAAAAAATGTACCTACGTCACAAGGATTTATGAGTTTATTTTTGTCATAATTTGCTCTCCTTCTTGTTGCCTAGTGTCTCCTACCACTACCTCCTCCACTCGGGTGATATTCGAGTCATTTCTAGAGCTAGAAAGCTAATTATTGCTCTCCCAAAGTTGACCCAAGTGTTTTGTATGTAATTTTTTGGTTTTTCTCTCTAGGTTTTCAATAGTTAATATTAATTAATCTTTTCTCAAGGCTTAATTATGTTGCTAATGTGTTATGGAGTGCTGTATAGTGCCTCGATAGGCCCTTTCTTGGAGTTTTTCTCACTCTTCTCTCTCTCTCTCTCTCTCTCTCTCTCTCTCTCTCTCTCTCAATTCAGTAATTAGAGAGCTCCTTCTCATAAATTAAGTTATAGAAATTCTATTAATTGGAGAAATTAGAGAAGTGGAATTACGTGATTAGGCTATTTTAAAATCCATTCCTTGCTAGAGTTAGGTCATTTGTGAGAATTTCTCCATAAGAATTCCTCATTTTTCTTAAATTTATTTATTTTAAGCATTTATTTTATGCTTTTTAAGAAACTTAGAGATAAACTACCTTCCCTATCTTTCAAATAGAGTAAAGAAACTTATGATGTTGTGCTTATGGTTTATTGTGTCATGTTTGAAGATTTGTATGGTTAATTAGGGTTAGGGTTTTGTCTCTTTTAAGTAGAGAAAGGTGTTAGTATATGTTCAATGCCCACCTCTTAGCATATATCTCACAGTGATGTATGTTGCACATTTGTACGGGCCGCGATTATGAGGAGAAGCCATTGGTGCACATATCTTTAGTGGAAACTCTAGCTTAGATGCTGGAAGGGATCGTAGTTGTGTGACCATTGATGGTTAGGATATGATGAGGGGTATAGGCATTAGCTGGGGTCGTAGCCTCGGCTCAAAAAGGTATTGAGAGGAATATTCCCTCGGATACTAATTTCATTATTAGTGGGTGATGGTTGGTTGGGACGCGTTATGAATACGCGGGCGATGAGCCGCATCAATGTAGCGTAGCTACCCACGTCTTAGACGCGTTCACCGCACTACCTGCAACAACAGCATTATAAATGGACATAGTTGGCGCAAGCAAAGGCATCCAATGCTTATAAGCATATATACTCTATACTCTCACTACGCCCTCCATCCACAGTCTGTCTAGATCACCATCTAAGCTCTTCACTAGAGCACACGAGTGGTTAGCACCATCATATTGTACCTATCTCTTGTTTGGTATAATCAGAATTTTAAAATTATCTTCATTCTCTCTATTACATTGTCTAGTGTACTTCTGTTATTACTGGACCCGGAATCATACCAAGATTCAAAACTTGGAGAATCAGCTTGCTGCTGAAAAGTTTGTTGAAGGAGAGGCTGCGTAAGTGTTTATCTCTCAAATTAAAAATCTGTGAGGCCAGATAGCTGCTGTGGAAATCATAAAGACCAGTGAAGAGTTGGCTCAGAGATGCATCCGAATTCTTCTGCCCAAGTATGATGGCTTGGTTACAGCACGAAATACCCAGGTTAGAGTAACGCCTCTTTCTTTTGAAGAATTTAATGCTATGCTATTTGAGGAGGAGATGCGGTTCAAGACCCATGATGGTAGTGACACCGCATTTATGCCCAATGCAAAAGACAAAGGTGGGGCTACTTCTGAAGACAACAAGAAGAAGCCCAAGAAGAAGAAGTTTTCTAGTATGTGCTATTATTGTGACAAGAACGGTCACGCTGTCAAAGACTAAAAAAAGAAGTAGGCTGATGAAAAGAACGACACCATGAAGACTTCATGGAAGGGAAAGGAATCAGCCAGGTATGCTCATCTGCTCATGCTCCAGTTGTTAAATGTTCATGGATTTTGGATAGTGGGGCATCTCGACATATGACCAGCAAAAAGGATTGGTATAGTTCATGGAGCCTCTATAGGAATCCATCAATTTTATTGTCGATAATAATGCAAAATATCCAGCCGAAGGGTTTTAAACCATCTCATTTGTGGCAACTACAGGTGAAGAAAAGAAGCTGCCTAATGTGCTCTATGTGCCTCAAATAAAGAGAAACATGCTCTCAGTTGTTGCTACAATAACAGATCGTGGCCTTAAAGTACGCTTTAAGAAAATAAGAGCAAAAATTCTAGATACTGATGGGAAGATAGTTGGCAAAGTTATAAGGAATAACAATTTGTACGGGTTGAGTGCTCTTACAACTGTTGGGCACAAGCAAACTTTGGCATGAGAGATTTGGTCACATTGGATTTGCTGTGCTAATAAAGAAGATGCTGAAAATGGGGATGGTGGAAAATTTGCCTGCATTTGTAGAATTGCAAGAACCATGTGAAGCTTGTATGATGGGCAAGCAACAACAAAAGGCATTTCCATAAGAGAGCAGCAATCGAGCAAAGTCTCCTCTAGAGGAGCTAGTATATGTTGATCTTTGTGGTAAGATGTCTACTGCTACATTGGCTATTAGTCGACAATTATAGTAGGAAGATGTGGGTTTATTTCCTCTGTGATAAGACTGAAGCTTTTAGCAAGTTTAAATAATGGCATAAATTTGTTTAGAATGAGATAGGACAGAAGGTGAAGAAGTTTCGAACAAATTGAGGAGGAGAATTCACTTTTAGGAGAAATCAATGAATACTGCAAGGAGCATGGCATCAAGTGCCAGCTCATTGCTGCACATACACCTCAACAAAATGGAATTGTGGAACACCACAACTGCACAGTCTGGTGGAAATGGCAAGGTGCATGATGAAAGGGAAAGGGTTACCAGACTCTTTCTGGGCTAAAGTAGTCAACACTATAGTTTACATTCTCAATAGATCCTACACAAAGGAGCTCAAAGGAATCACACCATATGAGGCCTATTCAGGTAAGAAGCCTTTATGTTCTCATTTTTGAACATTTGGTTGTGAATGTTACATGCATATACCATATGCAAATAGAACTAAGCTTGTTGCCAAAAGCAAGAAATGTATCTTCCTTAGATATAGTACAGAGTCAAAGGCATATCGACTATTTAATCCAAAGGCTAAGAAGATAATGGTCAGCCGAGATGCGGTGTTTATGGAGCATCCACATTCAATGGAGGATAGGGATGCGTCCACTTTATCATCAAATGGAGAAATAATCCACCATGTGCCCAGCCCAAGCAGCACTGGAAAACTAAAGGAGGAGGAGTTTTCGAATGATGAAGACTCTCATAAATCACACCAGCCTACCCTTGCACCTAAAGGATAGCCACTTCCTACGTGGGTAAGGCAGATCTTTGATTGATCACAACCACCCACTTGATGTTGCAAAACTTCAGCAAATGGCTTACATAGATCAAAGAGAATAGAGGAGTAGAGAAGGTCTTTTGAACACATTGTCAATATGGCCTTGATGTGACTGAGATAATGGATTTAGTGAAGGAGCCCACAAATGTAGAAGCAGCTTTGGTAGATCCAAAGTGGAATGCAACCGTGCAGTCAGAGTATGATAGCATCATCAAAAACAACACTTGGGAGCTGGTTGATTGGCCACCAAAACAAAGTAATTAGCACCAAGTGGGTGTGGAAAGCTAAGTATAAACCCGATGGTTTATTGGAGAAATACAAAGCTAGGCTAGTTGCACAAGGTTTTTCATAGGCTGAAGGTTTTAATGTCAGTGAAACCTTTGCCCCAACAACTCGAATGACCACCATTCACACAGTACTTGCCTTAGCTACTAATAAGTAGTGGACCAGTTTTTCAAATGGATGTAAATCAGCTTTTTTGAATGGACATCTCAAGGAGGAGGTGCATGTTGCTCAGTCACCAGAGATTGAGCTGCCCGAATCTGAAAATAAGGTTTGTAAGTTGAAGAAGGCTTTATACAAGTTGAAACAAGCCCCAAGGGCATAGTACCAACGAACAAATATTTTTTTTAAAAAGATATTGGTTTTTCTAGAAGCGCATCTGATGCTAACTTGTATGTGCTTAGAAAGGATGGCAAATATGTGATAGTTGTTCTCTATGTGGATGACATGATTATCACTAGTAACCATGAAGACTTGATTCAGCAAACACGAGAAAGGCTTGGCTCTAAGTTTGAGATGACAAGGCCGCTTGTTTTGCTACTTGTGAGGCAGTATGTTTGAGGAGGATTCTAGCAGATATGGGAGCTCCAGTGAGGTCATCCATGACCTTACGATGCGACAATTAGAGTTGCATGGCCATTGCAAAGAACCCTATGTTTCATGCTCGCACAAAGCATATTGAGATTTAGTATCATTATGTGGGAGTTGATCGAGGATGAGATTGTGGAGCTGGAGTACTGTTCTACAGAGTAGAACTAAGCCGACATCTTCACCAAAGCTCTTGGGAAGGAACAACTCACTCGACATCTTCATGGACTTGGCATTGGGCCAAAACACTCTTAGTTCATCTTTGGGGGGACATTGAGGGGGGTGTTAGAATATGTTCAATGCCTACCTCTCAACATGTATCTCACATTGATGTATGTTGCACATTTGTATGGCCCCTATTATAAGAAGAAGCCATTGGTGCACATATATTTAGTGGGAACCCTAGCTTAGATGCTAGAAGGGGTCGTATAGTGATGGTTAGGAGATGATGAGCAGTACAAGCATTAGCTAGGGTCCGGGGCTTAATAATTGTAATTTAGGACTAAGAGGATGAATTAAATGTGTATAATTGTTTATAACATAAGCTATGGTTTCCCTCTCTTGTATTATGAGAGAATCAAGGGTTTTGTGACAGCATACAGGATTAAAGAGAGATTTCAATTCTTTGATAAAGAGGATTGAAGTGTGAGTAAAGAGGATTGTATTTTCTTAATCTAAGTCTTCTTATTTTTGTTTATAACTAATTTATGAGTAATGGTAATTAAGAATGTTATTTAAGTACCATAATTACTCTTTTGAAGGTAAAGTGTTGAGTGGTTGTGTTAAGGGAGATATAAATAAGCACATAAACTATTATAAGTATTTACCTTATATGGAAGAATATAAAAATGGTTAAGTATTGCAACGATTTTATATAGCGGTTATGATAAAAAAATAATGAAATAATTACCAATAAAGAATATTGGAAATTCAAAGTCGGCATGATAAGGTGGATGAGGGTAGCAATAGAGTTTGCACTTGTCGTGGAGAATGGTGAGCCTAGGGCATAACCAACCCTAGCTCAAGTCCTTCAGTTTAGCTTGAGTGAGGTCAAGATTATCATGGCCATGTGTGTGGGGGTTGACCAAAATACACACCGTCTGAAGTGAACCTTGGTAACAATGCTCCCTTTGGCTTAGTCGACCCCATAGACAAAGCATTGTGAAGTAAAAAGGAGAAAAGGGGTGTGGTGGTTGACATATTAGCTATGGATGGGTAGGTTGGGTGAGTCTGATGCTTTCCTTTTTGTAGGTTTTATGATGATGAAGCTCTTGGAAGAACCTTACATGAGCATATTATTGTACAAATTAGCATACTTGCATCGTTGTTTATTTTTCCTGCTTGTTGTATTCTCTTGTATGTGGAGAAGGAAAATTAATGTTGTTTAAGTTTTGAATTTTGTGCCATGTTGGTTCTTATGCAATGTGACTACCCCCTTGGGCTTGGCAATGGAATTTCAAAACCCAAGTGGAGGCAATCCGTGCATGCGAAGTGGTCGTGAACCCAAGGGCAAGCGGGTAGGGGCCTCTTTGGTGGTATCAGAGTGACCCACGGACATAATGATATTTTAGAAAAAGAAAGGTAAAACTAAGAATATTGATTGTCATCTTTCATGAATTACTGCTAGAAGTCAAATTGATGTCTTTCTTGAGGCCCTTTATAATGAATTGGTCAATGATTGAGCAAGGGCGTGCATTCACATCGATTTTAGAGCATGATGAAAAATACTTGGGGATAGAGGATGGGCTAGTTGGACCCAAATTTGGGACGACTAATATTTACTTTATATTATGAAAATACTCATTGTAGATATAGAGGTGTTCATCCAAAATATCACCACGTGTCATGAGTTAGAAGAGGATGGGCTTATTGACTAATTACCATCAATGCGAGGAATAGGGTAGTTATCCTTGATGATGCATTGGTTAAGACCTTGGTAATCCACACAAAGTCTTAAGGTGCCATCTCTTTTCTTCTAGAAGAGAATGGGTTCTCCCTAAGGTGATACACTAAGTTAATTAGACCCTCGAATTAACTAAGAGAGTTTCTCCTTTAACTTAATTGCCTCTCGGAATGACATCTTATAAGCTCTTTTGGCCCCACAAGCTGAGAGTTAGGCTCCAACTCTACCTCGTGATCAACTTCCCTACTACTATAAGGCGGGAATTATGTAAGCTCCTTAGGGAATAGGTCCGCATATTCACTAAGCCATTGTGGTTCTCCCATTTTGGAGACTTGTTTTTAGCTGTATTTAATTTCACACCATATAAAGCTAATCCTTTTTGAAGACCTTTGACTAAACGGGTAGCTTTAACTACCCGTTTAATTTCACACCATATAAAGCTAATCCTTTTTGAAGACCTTTGACTAAACGGGTAGCTTTAACTACATGTAATATAGTCTTACCACCATGAACCCTCATTTCCTAATACACATCAAGCAAAGACACATGTCCTGACTTATAATAAATGCTACCATCATTCCTACTAAGCTAACATATACCCAAAATATCATGAAAGATTCCCAAAGGAATAACCTTGAAAGATTAAGAGGTAGGGTGGTCATTAAGGAGAAATGGAATCTCATCTATCTCTAACTTCGAGAAAAGAGAGATAAATGAATGCAAACTATGCATGAATCAATCAATAGGCAGAGATTACACTTTTGATGGTTAGCTAGAATCTTGACGATTGAATACTAGCTGTTTGGCCCTTGAGACTTTGAGCAGTGCATAACCACAGGCCTCTTCTTCTTCTTGATCTTCAAGAGTGACAGCATGGGCTACACTTTTGGTAGACCGATTGTTTCCGTTAATAAAGTGGTCTTTGAACTATAATTCGCATGCTCATTTTTAATCGCCTTGTAAAATTTTAGGTTATTTGTTATTTTGGAGAAACAATATTTGATCCCAATGTAATATTTCTTTGTCCTATTCGATTTTGTATTATTGTTTGTTTTTCATGACAGCTTGCTCTTTCCCAAAAAAGTAAGAAAAGATGTATTCATTATTGGGGTGTGGGATTTTGAGGGAAGATGACTTTATTATTGACATTAAAAAAGAAGAAAGTTTTTTTTTAATAAGTGCAAAAGAAGAGTATACCTCTCCCACTACTATAAATATACAGATAACCTGTGTGTATATACAGATAACCTATATATGTGTATTATTTACATTGACGATTGTACATTGTTCATTGTTTATAGGAAAGTGAAATCTTTAATTTTAAGTTTCATGAACCTTCATTTGGTATGCAAGCGTATGCAACGACATGCAAACATATGAAAAGAAATGTAATCACTATCATGGACATGCAATCACATGTGCAGGCCTGGATCACTAGCAAGGACATTTGGTGACATGCAACACTATGCGAATGTTGTAAAGAGTAATAATATGCATTCAATCACATGCAAACATGCATTCAATCACATGCAAATGCATGCATAATAACACTATGCAAGTGCATGCAAAGAGTATTACGTGCAAAGATATTAAATGACATGCAAGGCTGTGCAAGTAATGCCAGGGTGGCCACTCCTCACCCAAAGAGAGCAGCCAGGGTGCCCATAAAGAGAGAGAGATAGCGCGTGCAACTTAGGTGTGTGTGTGTGTGTGTGTGTGTGTGTGTGTGTGAGAGAGAGAGAGAGAGAGAGAGAGAGAGAGAGAGAGAGAGAGAGAGAGAGAGAGAGAGAGAGAGAGAGAGAGAGAGAGAGAGAGGAATGAAGGGGGACAGGGTGGGAGATGAGATGGAAGAGAGGGTGGAGAGAGACAAGAGAGAGAGAGAGAGAGGGTGGAGAGAGATAAAGAGGGGATGGAGAGAGAGAGAGAGAGAGAGAGAGAGAGAGAGAGAGAGAGAGAGAGGATGGGAGTAAGATGAGGTGAGATAAAGAGAGAGTGTGGAGAGAGAGACATGGCAGAGAGAGAGAGAGAGAGAGAGAGAGAGAGAGAGAGAGAAGAAGAAGAAGAAGAAGAAGAAGAAGAAGAAGAAGAAGAAGAAGAATATATTATCATCCTTGGGAGGCCGAAAAACGGCCCATGGGACCGCCACGAAGTAAGTACAAAAGCTGTAAAGGTAGAGAGAGAGAGAGAGAGAGAGAGAGAGAGAGAGAGAAGGGAGGAGAGAGAGAAGAGGAAGGGAGATTGAGAGAGAGAGAGAGAGAGAGAGAGAGAGAGAGAGAGAGAGAGAGAGAGAGAGAGAGGCAAGAGAGTGATGGAAGGAAAGAGAGAGAGAGAGAGAGAGAGAGAGAGAGAGAGAGAAGAGGTGGGAGAGGATGGGAGAGAGAGCGAGATAGTAGAGGTAGAGAGTAGGAAAAAGGTGGGAGAGAAAAGGGAGAAGGGAATGCAAATAAGTTTCTTGAGATTAGATGGCAGGGGAGAATATTTCTCCCAATGAGTTCAACGATTTCCTAAGAAAGCAAGGAATCAAGAGACAATTTACATGTAGGTACACTTCGCAAATAGAATGGTGTTGCAAAAAGAAAAAAATAGGCACATTGCAAAAGTGGCACGGGCCTTGATGGCTAAAACGAATATGCCACATTATTTTTGGGCAAAAGCAAAGCAACTGTTGTGTACATTATGAGCAGGACACCCACTCCAACAGCTATTCATGGTATGACGCCTGAACAGAAGTTTATAGGCATAAAACTGGATATGTATCACTTAAAAATATTTGGGTGTATTACATATGTGCATGTTCCGAAGTAAGAACAAAGTTGGATCCAAAGGCAAAGAAAAACATCTTTATTCGTTATACTATAAAGTAGAAAGGTTATAGATATTATAACCCTACCACTCGTGAGATGCGAGTAAGGAGAGATGTTGTTTTTGACAAGATGAGTAGCTGGTATACACCAACAGTAGCTGGTATACACCAACAGTGAAGGTAACAAAAGATGCAGATATAAGAAGTACTGATGCTGCACCACATGTAGAGTGGCAATCACATATGCTTAATGGACCTAGAGAGTCCTCTAGCAGTGCATCCAATGTTAGCCCATGATCAGGCAGATGTAGGTACACATGTATCATGCAAAGGAAAGGAAACGGTAGATCAACCTTTTTTGCCTGATCTTTCAGTAGGTCACTCATATGTGGATGGTAACTCTAACAGCTCTAAGCAGAGCCTTAATGAGGAGCTTGGCATTCCGACTGTGGTTACTCCTAGTGTAAGGAGAACCATGGCTGTTTTGAGGACACCTGGTAGTGATCCAGGTGTACACAGTTCTACGAGGGTTACGTACCCTCTATTGACATGTTTAGATATGATGGATATACAACCCATCATTATGCTTACATCGTTAAAGCAATACAGGAATTGGAGCCCACTTCTTTTGAGCAGGACAAATAGATAGATCATGCTATTAGTCATCTATGTGGATGACTTGATTATCATTGGTGACAGTGATGCTAACATACATGATGTCAAGAGGCTTTTGAAGCAAAAGTTTGAGATGAAGGATTTGGGTGAGCTGCGGTATTTCTTGGGCATAGAGGTGATGAGATCACCTCATGGCATTTGTTATTGTAGAGGTAATATGGATTGGACATGTTGTCCAAGTATGGTATGATAGGCTGTAAGCCTATTTTAGTGCCATTGGAGTAGAACACAAAGCTTTTCCTAGATACAGGTAAGGCGCATAGTGGGTAACTTGATCTACTTGATCATTACTAGGCTAGTAGACTTGAGCTATGCTGTTAGACTTGTGAGTCAATTTATGAAAACCCCTAGGAAGCCACACTTGGATGCAACTAGATGGATTCTCAGGTACATAAAGTCCACAATTGATTATGGACTTTTCTATGAGGCGGGTATAGAGATACAACTACATGGGTACACAAATGTTGATTGGGATGGTAGTATTACAGACAAGAGATCTACCATTGGTTTTATGTTCTCATTTGGGAGTGTTATTGTGAGTTAGAGCAGTAAGATGCAGCCAACAGCTGCCTTGTCGAGTACAGAGGTAGAGTATAGGAGTATTGCTATGGTGGGCAACTTGTGAGGTAGCTTGGTTTTTTCATAAGCTACTTGGTGATATGCGTGAGCCCACCGATAGGGCAGTTTTCATTTATTGTGACAACATGAGTAGCATATAGTTGGCCAATAACCTAGTATACCATGCTAGAACAAAGCACATTGAAGTGCACTATCACTTTATGAGGGAGAAGGTTCTATAGAGCAGGTGATGTAGATTTGGTATATGTTAGCACAAAGGATGAGGTGGCTGACATCTTCACAAAGGAATTGGGCACAGAGAAGCTCCATAAGTTTAGGAGCTTACTTAGAGTGCAGTGTGTGGAGTTGAGCTCGAGGGGGAGTTTTTGAGATATCGAGCTCAACTAGTGCTACAACGGACATTGATGACCCGCCTGGGTGATAGCTTCCGCACTTATGCCACTGGCATGGTTGGTGAGATTATGGTTGATATGCCGCCAGTGGATGACAGGTCGTGTGATAGTCACTTTAGAGTACTAGAGTTATGGCATAGTTATAGCACCAACTCATATAGTCTGGTTCACAATATAGACCGGCCATTTTTTGTATGTTGGGTTCACACTATAGACCGACCATTTTTTGTATGTTGGGTTCACTATAGTCAGGTTCACACTATAGACCGACCATTTTTTATATGTTGTTGTAGAGGAGAGTACTTTCCCTCTATGTATGTACTATTATATTTTAGTTATATGGTTGCAGAGAAGAGAAGAAGATAGAAGAAAATTCAGTCATCCATCTCTCTTGTGTCGCACTCTCTTGTGTGTGTGTGTGCTTGCAAGGAACTCAAGCTCTTCCTCTCCCCCACATTCTCTTTACTATGCATAGGATGATTGGGCATTCATTATGCACTACAGTTATGATCCTTCTATCCATATATGCATGTTAGTAAGAGATCATAATGTATGGTACTTTGATAGTGGTGCTAGAGCAAGCACATTACTTCTCTTAGTGTGATTTATTTTCATCCCTTGAGTCTTCTTCTCAAGGAGGCATAGCCATATGTGGAAACAATTCCTCGTATCCTAGTGAAAGGAGTTGGATGTAAGGTTGTGCTCACTGTTAGAAATGGTGGGATAATCACTCTCTCAGAAGTCTTGTATCCTAGTGAAAGGAGTTGGACGTAAGGTTGTGCTCACTGTTAGAAATGGTGGGATAATCACTCTCTCGGAAGTCTTGTATCCTAGTGAAAGGAGTTGGATGTAAGGTTGTGCTCACTGTTAGAAATGGTGGGATAATCACTCTCTCGGAAGTCTTGTTTGTGCCTGGCATTAAAAAGAACTTGCTATTAGTCTCTTTGCCATTGCTAGGGTAGGCTTACTGTCTAGATTCATTGATGACGTGTACAATTCATGACTAGAGTGATGGATACATCACTATGATATCAGGTACTCTAAGCCATGGGCTTGACAAATTGGACAGGTATGAGAGATTGGCAAATAATTACAGCAAGTGTACAGTTCATGACTAGAGACATCACTATGGTATCATGTATAGGCTTCACTTGTTTGGAAAAGTATGAGAGATTGGCACATAATGCTTGTTCAGTTATATTGCCACATGCGGCCATGTCAAACATGTACGAGGGGTGTATTTTGTGTAAGATGCAATGAGCATCATTTATGAAAGATAGATCAATAGGGGCTGTCCAAAAATCATAGCTTATACATAGTGATGTTTGTGGTCGTATAAGAACACCATCAATAGAGGGATATCTCTACTTTGTGACCTTTATTGATGACTACTCTAGACACACTTAGGTGTATCCATTGAAGGCAAATTCAAAGGTTTTTACATGCTTTAGACACTTTGTTTCTAATAAGTCTAAGGTGAAGTTGGCACCCTTCTTAAAGATCGAGGGGGGAGTATATGTCAAAGGAGTTTCCTGCATATATGACTGAAAGAGGTATAAAACATCAATGCACAGTGCCTTACACACCTCAACAAAAATGGTATTGCTGAGAGGAAGAACAAATCTCTCATGGATATGGCCAATTATATGGTTAAAGGTCAGGATTTGCCTCATGTTTTTTGGTTGGATGTGTGTCACTTAAATACTACATAGATGTGCCCCGCCAAAGCCTTATATTGTGAAGCTTAGAATGGTAGGAAGCCCTCTATTTCTAATTTGCAAGTTTTTGGTTCTCTTGCTTATGTTCTTGTGCCTAAGCAACATTGCAATAAGCTAGATGATAAGGCGGTAAAATGCATATTTGTGGGAAAAGCACATGGTATAGAATATTTTGGTGTTTAGAGATGTTTTCTTTGTTGGGAACTCCATTTAGCATATTCTTTTATGTAAAAAATGTCAAAATATATGCTTACAGGACATCTTTGATACATGCCTACCTTTGTACAATGCCATGTAGCCATATGTGGAGCAAATGAATTCTTAACAAGGTGCTATAAAATAGTCCATATCGGTTAAAAATGAGCTATAAAATTTTAGGCCATAGATCAGCCTATTAATGAGGCAATTGTGGATGATGGATGAGGAAAGCCATATAGGCATCTAAGAGTATGTCAAAACGGCTGGTGTAGACATTGTGGGACAACAAATTTGCTACTCCTTTACTTATCAGGACATGTGCAGGTTCTAAGAGTATGTCAAAATGGATGGTGTAGACATTGTGGGACAACAAATTAGCTACTCATTTACCTATAGGACATGTGCACGTTCTCATCATGCCTCTTATTCTTTTTTGGATCATCCTCTCGATGAGTACAACTCAATCTTAAAAAATGACACTTGCTATTTAGCATATTTGCCTTATGGTAAAGAGGCCATTGGTACAAAGTGTACTTTTAAGCTTAGGTGTAAAACTCATGGTAGGATTGATCGCTACAAGGAAAGGCTTATTGCAAAAGGGTTATGCTCAAGATAATGGAACATATTATGAGGTAGTAGCTTGTTAGACTTATAAGCTATAGGTCTCTGGCCATCTTGCTTTAATATGCTGCCAATGGAAAATCTGCTTACACATGTAACCACTTCAAATGCTTTGCTAAACTTTGGCAACTTGAGCATCGGATTAGATATGAGAGCCATCCTTCTTTAGCAGTGCAGTCAATAGAGATGCAATCTTATCATAATCACTAATAAAGATTCTATATTTTCTTGTTAAACCAAGAAAACCTCGAACCTCTTTTACTAATATGTTAAAGCTAGTCCACTACTACATGGACTACTTTAGCATGATCTATTGCAATCCCATCCTTTAAAACTATAAAGCAATTGGTAAAGAAGGTATGTTTGCTGCGACATGCGCCATCAAATCTTTGGAGTAGACTAAATTGTCATTAAAAAACATTAAGTCAAATCCATCTACTAGTTGTTCCTTAAAGATTTATGATCAAGCGATTGAAGGTTGTAAGTGCATTTTTCAACCCAAAACGCATCATGATAAATTCATAATTTCCATACCTTCTTGAGTTAAAAGCAATTTTGGGTATGTTTTTCTCTCTAATCCTAATTTAATAGCACCCAAAATTAAGTAAATCTTGGGGAACAAGGGGGCATCGTAGAGCCAGCCCCAAGAGTTCATCAATCCTAGAAATGGGATATTTGTTTTTAACCATCAACTGATTCAACCCATGATAGCCTATAAAACGCCTTAGTGTTACATCTTCTTCTTTTGGAAAAGTACATGTGCACCCCAAGAGGCCAAACTAGGTCTAATGAACCCTTGTTCCAAAAGCAGTTACAATTTCTCTTTCCCCTCAAGCAAAAATTTAATACTATCAGTTTCATGGCATGTGAAAAGCATTTTCCCACTTGCCAAATGAACAGTCATGATTTACCTTTCCTTTGATCCAAAATCAACTTACTTAGAAGCTAAGCGAAATGAATGAATGAGTTAGTGCAAGCATATTCACCACAGACAGTGCACGCAGAAGTCTCACCTTCTTAAGAAGCCCAATATAGAACCAAGTAAAGGTAAAGAGCCAATGTCTAGGACTGCCTCTCAAATGAAATGGATCCATAAGGATATTTCACATAACATATCCTCAGCTGTAGTAAGCCTACAACCTCAAAGCTAGATGTAAGGTGATTTCCATTAGAACTTACATAGCCCAACCCCTGGCAAGAAATTCCAAACCATGAAACATAGGGTTTTCTACAACCACTCCCTTACATTCCCCACCACCATGTGAATACACCAAGCCTACAACCTTAATATCTAAATGTACGGTGAGTTTCGATAGAACTTGCACAATAGCCCAACCCCATGGAAGGATATTCTAAACCTTGAAATAGAGGGTTTTGTGTAACAACTCCCTTACATTCCACTACTACATGAATATGTAGAAGACATGCTTATTAGGATGTTGTTTCAATGGGAAGGGAGATTGCCATAAACATAGCACCTAGAGGCTTAGAGTTGGGAAAAACAAAGTCAATCCACATCTTAAGGATTGATGGTCCTACTAAGATCTGTTCTTTCAAACTTTACCTTGAATGCAAAGTAGGCCAGTGGTTTAGGTTTCTAGACCCACTAAAAAAGGCCAGCTCAAGGTCTTCAAGCACACATTCATTAGATTCTTGCACAAAGTGAAGCCAGATAGAGCCCCATTGCATAAATCTATAACCTTAATCAACAAGAGGAAGAAACAATGTGGGACTACATTGCTAGAACCAAGTATCTCCACATGAGATGCAACCTCCTACTACGAGAGACTAGATGACTTATCGATCATCCATCGATTTATAATTAGTCTCAAGAGTAAGAGGCTTTCATGACCATCTCTATAGGTCTATAAACTACATCTCTGATGAGTGTTGCGAGGTAATAGACCTAGACAATCTTCAAGATAAGGATGTGGAAGTCATCCGCCCAAATCAAGAGGTAGAGGACACATCATCCAAAGCCTAAATGACTAAGGGTGCCAAACCATCACCCACTAGAATCCTACTTAAGGACATGAACATGGATGAGTTGGGAGAAAACTTACTCAACCTTTAAGGTCAGAACAATGGGTGGGCATGTTCATCCCAAAGGGCAACCCTAAGGCCATCCCTTAGCATTTCCTCAAGCAAGACACCCACATGGAGGAGATATGGTTTGGTGCTCATTTCCATCATCATAGGTGTTAACCCTTGCCGGAGACCTCTATGGCATCGATGCCGGCAGCCACCGTATCCTTTTTACCTCATTTGGGCCATAGGCATTGGGCCATAGGCACCGGAATGGCTGAAATTCACTTAAAAGCCATGTATTGTATATTTTATGTGTGTGCTCATTAAAGGAACACCACAGGATCTTAGGTAGAGAGTAATATTTGTGGAATAAGTATTTTCACAAGCTAGAGTGGCTGAATGAGCCCTGGGACCTAATTTTTGACTTTGGCCGCCCAAGAATATAAACCATAGCAGAGCCACACATAAGAGGCAAAATGTAACTCTCACAATGATTGATTATTTTATGCAAAAGCTAATAGAGTGCTCTTCTTCTCTACTCACCTATACTATTAGTTGCTCATCTTTTGCTTATTTGAGCTCTTATATGTGCTCTTCTTCTCTACTCACCTATACTATTACTTGCTCATCTTTTGCTTATTTGAGCTCTTATATGTGCTTGTCTGCATGTGTGTGTGAGAGAGTGAGTGTGTAAGATTGAGTGGTGAGGAGGGTCAAGCTTCCATTGGAGGTCCGCGGTTACCTGCTTTCACGAGGTGAGTGACACACCTTGACTCTACATTTGTGTGCTAGGCCATGGTAATCTATTTTTTTGGTTGAGCTATTTATGCTCCTGAGTGTGGTTGGGCAAAGCCCCATGATATTGGATTGTTCCCTGTGTTCTTTCTATGGCACAAGGGTTTTCCATAAGTGGCACCGCTATTGGGGAATAGCCCCACCACAGAACAACAATGCATTTTGAGAGCCAATGAATGGCTAAATTGATTAAATTTTTGGTTTTTGCAAGAAAAGATTAGATAGGAGATCTTAAAACAACTTTGATTTTGCTACATATTCTTGTTTAATTTGCAATCTTTTGTTATCTTAGGAACTATGTGTTTAGTTTTCCATGTTGCTCTAAAACTGTGTGTTCTTTAATTTGTATAATTCAAGAATTTTGTCAACTTTTGTATTTTCTATTTTGTATTATTTTTTAAATTTGTGCATAAAAAATAGTAAATTGGGCTTTAAATTTAATGAATTAGGTGAAATATACCTTCACATTGGTTTTGGTACATAGGGTTTACCCCACTTTGGACTCCTTACACAGAGAAAACAATGATTCGGGATAGGATTTGTAAACCAGATTAATTTATATGTTGCAGGTTTTTTGTGTTTTTGCATCGCTGTTAATTATGCAAATTAATCTAACTTAATCTTGTTGAAATACTTGAATCTAGGGCGGCTCATAACAAGTGATTAAGCTTATAATGAAAGATTAAGAAAAGGCTAATATAAGATTAAGATAAAGGTTAATCAATGACACAATGATTAAGGTATAGACTCCATAATCTCATCACATTAACTTGATCTAAGTACATGCTTATATAGCTCTCATCCACATGCTCCATGCACCCTTGTGCCATCCATGTGTCCATAAATTCTCACACCACATGTGCTCCCTTGCACTTCCATGTACTACCTATTTGACCTTTGACTTCATCTTTTACAAATGACCATACAAATTAACCTTTGCCAATGACCCTTAGTCTATTTTTCTTTCTAATGTGCATGCTCCTCCCCTTTCTCTATTCATGTTGCACCCTCACACATTACTTTTCTCAACACCTCCCCTCAATGTGATGAGGGTCTAACACCTAACATGTATTGACCTAACCTGCAATCCATAATTATATGGTTGGAGTAGTCCGTCTAGGTTGCTCTATGAGATACAATGTTGGCTTTGTCTTGACACTTTACACACTGGGAGAGTGGGGTTACAACTAGGAGTTAGGAGCCATGCCATTTATTTACTACCACCCTTGGTGGTCTTTATTTGTTGAGATCTTTGGCTTGCTCTCCACCTTCTTGGACTCAAAGACTTTTAGCTTGTTCCTTTTGCTTGTGGATGGCTAAGTGGCCCTTGCCCATTTCTTTCCCGAGAGCTCTTTCTTTTCCCTCACAGCTCATTTGGCCGTGTTTCATCAAAGGTTACATTATTTTTCAACTCTTGGTCATGAATTTTGGCGAGTTTAGAGATTGCTTGCATACTCATGTGGTGTTGTGGCTTTTTACAAAGGTTTTGGTGGAGGTTTTACAAAAATGTTTCTTTAACATTTTCGGTGAAAGTTTTTGTAGATGAAGATTTTTTCAAATTGAAGACCACATCGGTGATGCCTAATCTGATGATGGCCATGCGAATGAGAATCCCACTTACGATGAAGTCCATGAAGAATGATATGCTTTCAAGGCCATAACAAGACATATAGTTTTAAGGTCTGTAACCAAGGATGCCGTCAACACGACACTGCGCCACTGCTTGAAGCTATGAGATGCTGCAAGTTGACAACAAAGGCATTCCATTCTACAAATCGATGGTGGTCGCCTTCTTCTGCTAGTTTGTTATTCAAAGCTATGGGCATGTTTGTTGCAGTCTCTACCTATTGGCTACTCTAGAAGAGTTTGCACTGGTTGGGTGCAAGAAGTGGTGGGTGCTGGTGATATTGAACGACCTGTTCGCTGCAATCCATAATCATATGGTTGGAGTAGTCCGTCTAGGTTGCTCTATGAGATACAATGTTGGCTTTGTCTTGACACTTTACACACTGGGAGAGTGGGGTTACAACTAGGAGTTAGTGTAAGGTTCCTCCCTTCTAAAATGAGAGAAACACTTAAGATAGTCCGCTAAGTCTTATCTTGGGAAAAATTTCCTATTCATCGACACCTTAATCCTGTAGAGATTCAAGGATACGATTTATAGGTATAACCTAGCTCTATCCTGCAGGGGGAGCGTGATTTTCTAAACATCAATCACCCATAGGGCAATTGATCATAAATTGGGCAACTACTAGACTTGATTTCTAGGGACAACGCTTTTTTCCTCATCTTATGCAAGGCACAACCGCTGGCCTAGTCTTCTAGAATAGAGTTGCCCAGGAACCTAACTATCTAGTGTAGGGCTTTCACTTAATCTGTTGGAAAGCTACCCGACTAATCGGGTCCACCCGTCCATAGGATGGTGCCATCAAGGCATTCCATCCTCCCACTTTCCACCCTACTCATGCATCAATTTGTTTTCTAATTAATCCTACCACACTGTTTGACATAAATAAACATATTCCTTAATTAAGGCCCTTTTTCACAAGGTTCGTTAAAACAGCCTTCTTACACAATACAATCATACCAAAGACAAGATGTAATTATATAAAAATTTTATACATGAACCAATTCCATACAAGCTAAACTGGCTCTCTTATTCTTATTCTGCCGATGATCTAGAATTCGGCCTTCCAGCCTCTACATGCTGGGCAAAACCCTATGGGACCATACACCTCATCGTCGGTCGCTGGCGAGGACTCAAGCTGGCCTGTCGCCCTCTCAGGCTCCATCGCTCGATCCTCCCGCCCCTTAGAGGGATGTTTGCACACTAGGGTGGGCTTATTTACTGCACTAGCCTGGGCCCTCAGAACTATGCAGCCTCATAATCTCTCACCTCAATCGGTGATCCTTATTCTCCCAAAGGTATGAGGGATACCTTGGGCCATTCCCGGGCTTTGCTAACGATGCCGCCCGGCTACACAAGCACGGAACGGAGTTAGCGTTGAAGCCAAAAAAAATCTTGAATTCTAAAGATAACAACTTCAATGCAATTTACTAAATATAGCATTCACAATTCATGAAGATAACAATTTGAATACATCACATAATTCGTAACTTCATACAATTTTTATGTCGTCATTTTAAAAGGAAAAGACACCATTCATTAACACTAATTTAAGGAAAATCTCTTCTTTTAAAAATTAACCAAGCTAACCTGGCCACCGTTTCCTTGAGGGGCTTGAAAAGGGAGGACTGGGGCGCATTTTCTCCCATCTCGTTATTGCGCGCTCCTCTTGAGGCAATATTTTGACGTCTCCGAGAAGAGGCCATCTTAGGCGTCGCCTTGTAGAGCTCGCTTCTACTGTTGCGATCGAAATGCTTTAGTCGGATCTGAATTCTGAGCTCGTTTGCTCACCGTATGAGCAAAAGAATATGGTGCACGAACCCTTTCTTGAGACAAAAAACCCTTATTAAAGTCTACGCAAATGGGGGGGAATTGTGAGATGTCCTTAAGGGCAAAAAACGTGGAGAGGGCTGGGAGGGGCTGCTGGAAGTCTCTTCACACGGGGGGAGGGGGGGGAGAAGAGTTAAGGACATTGGCTCCTAGCAAGAGGGGGATGGAGGAAAATTGGCTTATCTGAAAAGAGCCAAATGAGGGGATGTGAGAGGGGTGGCTGCAAGGACGGATGTACTGCAGCAAGTACCCTATGCAGGGGACGGACGGCGGTACAACAGGGCATACGCTACACAGAAATGCGTGCTGCCTATGGAGCACTCCGGGGGTTTATATAGCTGAGGGGTATGGGTATGGGCGCTACACAAAGCAAGGACGAAAGGACGGTGTACCTTCAAAGACTATGGATCAGTGGCCTGCATGGGTCTAGGAGAAAGGTACGGTGTCGGTTGTCCGGGAAAGGAGTGGTACGCATGTCCCTTATCTGGCCTGGGGCAGCATTGTAATTCCTAAAATTAAATCACACATGACAAAACTTGGCTCTTATCCTGACCCTCAAAAGGAGATTGAGAAAGTCTAAGAATTTAGTGATTTAGTTACAAAAACACAAGAGGATCTTGAACCAAGACCCAAGCAAGTGAGAGTCTCAGATACTGTACACTAATATCTTCACGACTACTACTGAGATTCACAAACCCCTAGATATGCCCAGTGCCATCATGGAGGAGACTGAGCCCTCCACCTTGAAGGGACAATTACCATATGAAAATTTTGAGACCATCTCAGAGATGGATTTTCCAGTCTTACCGAAATCTTTTTATGTGGAAAGAAGGTCATGAGATCATTACTAAACATCCCAAACTGTTGGATTTTATGGTCTCATAAAAAAGTACAACTATAACTGCCCAAGTGAGTGGAGATCCTGAATTGTTTGAAGCAATGAGAGCTCTTCTTAATGGAGAACTCAATGTAGGATTACCACCTAAATGATGTAATTAGATCTCTCACCACAACATTCATAATCTCACACCGCAAGTCCACTCCAATCTACCCTCAAGCAAATGATTAAGCTGAGAGCACCAACATAGTTCTCATTTCCATACTAAAAAAAGCTATTGAAGTTCAATACAATGATTGGGAATTCAAGCTCACAGCAACTTTGTGGGCTTATCAAACCTCTTACAAAGTTGCAATTAATTGCACACCATTTAAGACGGTAGATGGGAATGAGGCAGTCATGACATGGGAATTCATGATACCCAGCTTAAGGGCAGCAGTGATGAACTGAGAGATTTGAGGGTAACATGTTGGCCTATCAACTATTCATTCTTGAAAAACTAGAGGAAGAAAGACAAATTACTGTACAAAACATGTTAATAGAAAAATATTGAAGAAAAAAGTGGGTTGAATAATCTAAAGGATAAGGAAAACAATGAGGGATACCTTGTACTTATGTATGGACTCCACACGAAAAAAAGAAACTAAATTATACTGGAAAAAGGACCATCTCAAGTCTGCAAAATAACACCTCAAGGTACCATGTGTGTTAAAACCCTTAAAAGGGTTGAAACTATAGGCTTCATTAATGGCAATAAATTTAAAAAGTATTATGGTCCTCTTACCGAGAAAACATTGCGGGTTGCACATGATAAAAAGGCAAGCAAGGAAAAAGCATAATTAAAGAAAGCTCAAGCTTAACAAGAAGCAAAAGAAAGGCAAATCCGACATTAGCAAAGCCGTGAAGCTATACACCAGCCTTTGTGGGAGAAGTTGAAGGAGACACAAAGGAGCACGTAGCACTTCTACGAACATCCATTCAATTGCCTATGGTAAAGTGCTCTACATTGCATTACTTGACACACGGAGTAGTCACAATTTGATTTCCTTCAATACATGGAACTAGTTGATTGGGAAAACCTCAAATCATAGACACCTCTTTAAAGGTGAAAGGTATCCATGGTAGGAATACCAAGGTTCTTGGGCTACTACAAATAGAAACATATTGTGATAGAAACAAGCACATGGTAGGAGACTTCCTAGTTATGCCTACAAGAACATTACCTGAACCGATAATACTTAGTCGCAAATGGATGAAGGTTGCTAGATGTATGATTGATTGGTCATCAACGGGGTGTGTCTCTATGGGGGTGAAGTCACGATTGAACATTCTACTCATAACCCCTTGCCACCTCTCACTCTTGTTGAGAGTTACAATAATGAGGAGGAAGCTTTAACGTCCACAAAATCTAAGAATGCCCTCTCCACTTCATCTTCCACTGTTCAAGGAACTCTCGAGTCTTTTATCTCCACACAAAAACACCATGTTAGAAGGATGAACAGATATGACGGGCTAAAAAGTCACAATCCAAATCTACCTTGAGATGGGTTCCCAAGATTTCTCCATCTATTCCACCTCAACCAGACAAGGAAAGAAGGCCTCGACATAATAATCAGTGCAAGAAATCCAAATTATAGCTTACCTAAATGCTTATTGAAAGCTCAAGGCTACTACAAGGGTAACCATTGTATTTGGATACCAAAACATAATTATATACCACAATAATCAGTGCAAGAAATCCAAATTATAGCTTGCCTCAAAACGGATACCTAAAAAGCTCAAGGCTACTACAAGGGTAACCATTGTATTTGGATACCAAAACATAATTATATACCACTAGCCTCACTGCATTCGCTAAAAATTCCCTAGTCTCCTCAGTGATGGAAAAAAGCTTCAATAGCTCAAATTCAACCAAAGGGAAGACTATTGTAAGTGAACCTTCACCAAAGGGAAGACTATTGTAAGTGAACCTTCACCACCAACACCCAAACAAGTTTGGATCCCAAAGAGAAACCCTATCACATGAGACAAGGTGATTGATGGTGAAGCTTCTACATCATAAAAGGATAAAAAACCATTGCTAGCTATCCAAGTCCCAATCCCATTGGTTTCCCTAGAGCGACCCACTACACAAGCACAAATTTCCTTGCCGCAAGTGTCAACTCTCTATTACTCATCTATAAGGGATAACCCATAAGATTCATTTGGTCTTATGAAATCCCCTTACCGCCCTTAAAGTTGGAGATTAATATGCCACAAAGGGTGCTTCTAGATAGCAAGTACTTCTGGAGAAAAGTTAGAAAGGATGGTTACAAAAAACCTACAATACCTTTCGTGAAGTAAAGGTATGATATGAAGTAGGAAGGGGGGACTTGTTTACTGGCAGAAAACCTGATTTGTCTCATCTGAAAGTCTTTGGATGCATTGCATATGTGCATGTGCCAGATGAGCTGAGAACTAAGCTGGATCCAAAAGCTGAAAAATGTATGTTTATTGGGTATTCCCTTGAGCAAAAGGGATACAGGTGTTATAACGTGAGTTGAGGGTAAGCAGGGATGTTGTTTTTGATGTGATGAGTAGCTGGTATGCTGCTGAAAAAGAAGCTGTTGGGGTTGATGTGAGTGGAAATGTGGTTGCATATAATGCAAGTCAGCAATCACACAGTCTTTGAGTGGACTAAGAGAGTCCTCATCTAGTGGTTCAGTTGATAGACCATGGAGTGGCAGGCTGCGTCATAATACCAGTCCTGTAAATGTGATTAGTACATCACATAAAGGCAAAGAGAAAGTGGTTGAGCCCCTTAGTATGCCTGACATTTTTGCAGGGCATTCTCATGTTGATGGAGAGTCTAGTGGCTCAGAGATGAGCCTTGATGGTGTAAAGAAGGCTATGGAAGCCATGAATGCAAAGTTGCAAAGATCTCGAAGAGTAAAGAATCTTGTGCAGAGGTTTACCTATGATGGTTGTGGCACATCACTATGCATACATGGCAAAAGTTGTACAGGTTGTAGAGCCCACATGCATTGATGAGGCTGTTGGAAATGTGTGTTGGGAGAAAGCTATGGATGAGGAGATGGATGCACTATATGGAAATGAGACTTTGGATTTAGTGCAATTGCCTGAAGGCAAGAAAGCCATTGGATGCAAGTGGGTGTACAAAGTAAAACATAACAGTGATGGAAGCATAAGCAGGTATAAGGATAGATTGGTAGCCAAAGGATATGCACAGACATATGGCATTGATTATGAGGAAACTTTCAGCCTAGTTCCCAAGATGGCAAAAGTGAGAGTTGTGATAGCAGTGGCTACGTCAAAGCAATGGTCTTTACATCAGATGGATGTAAAGAATGCATTCTTGCATGGGGATTTGCAGGAAGAGGTGTATATGTTGCAGCCACCTAGTTATGAGGATGTGAGTCACCCCGAGCATGTTTACAGGTTGAAGAAAGCCTTGTATGGCTTAAAACAAGTACCAAGAGCATGGTCTGACAAGATTTCTGAATATCTTGTCACTATTGGCTTTCATGTAGCCAATGTAGATTTCTCGCTGTATGTGAGACATAGTGATAGAGGGGTTGTGCTTGTTGTTATCTATGTAGATGACCTGATCATTACGGGAGACCATGATGCAGAGATCTTTGATGTAAAGATCTTGCTTGGACAGAAGTTTAAGATGAAGGATCTCGGGGAGCTCAGATATTTCTTGGGCATTGAGGTGATTAGGTCACCACATGGTATTGGATTACTGCAGAGACAATATGGCTTGGACATGTTGTCCAAGTATGGTATGACAGGCTATAAGCCTATCTCAGTGCCATTGGATCAGAATGGCAAGTTGAGTGCAAATTCAAGAGAGATTTTGGAGGATCCTACTATGTATAGGTGCATATTAGGAAGCTTGATATACATGATGATCACCAGGCTAGATTTGAGCTATGCTATTGGGTTGGTGAGTCAGTTTATCGAAAGCCGCATTTGGATGCATTGAGATGCATACTGAGGTATGTGAGGTCTACTTTGCATTGTGAACTATTTTATGAAACTGGGATAGAGATATGTGTACATGGGTACACAGATGCTGATTGGGCTGGTAGTATCTCAGATAGAAGATCTACTAGTGACTTCATGTTTTCTTTGGGAAGTGCTGCTGTAACTTGGAGCAGCAAGAAGTAGCCTACGGCTGCTCTATCCAGTACTACACAGAGGTGCTGCTATGGCAGCATGTGAGGTAGCTTGGTTGAGAAAGCTACTTGTCGATTTGGGTCTATCAGTGGATAGACAAGTTGTCATTTTCTGTGACAACATTAGCAGTATACAGTTGGCCAGGAACCCAGTTTTTCATGCTCGACGAAGCATATAGAGGTCCACTACCATTTTGTCAAGAGACGTTGACCTTGTTTATGTCAACACACAGGATCAGGTCGCTGACATCTTCACCAAAGCATTGGGTACAGAGAAGCTCCGCAGATTCAGGGCTTTGCTTTGGTGTACATGAGATGGAGTTGAGCTCGAGGGGGAGTGTTGAGATATCGAGCTCATCTAGTGAGGCGATGGACACTGATGACCCGCCTGGGGGATAGGCCCCACACTTACACCACTGGCATGGTTGGTGAGATCATGGGTGATATGCGGCCAATGGGATGATAGGCTGTGTGACAGCCATTCTAGAGATTGGCATAGTTATAGTGCGAGCTCATTTAGTTGGGTTCACACTATAGAGAACCCTAGTATGTATTTGGTTGAGTACCTTTTCATATTGTGTGTACTCTTATCTTTGTATATGGTGTGTAAAGAAGAAGAAGATTTTCAGCCTCTCACCTTGTGTATTCTCTTTTAGGGTTTTGTGAGTGTGTGTGTGCTTGCAAGAGCTCAAGCTCTCCTCTCCCCCCTTGCATCTTTTTAGCAACTAGGCTGAATGTCTCCTCATAGTCAATGCCATAATTCTGTGCATATCCCTTGGCAACCAATCTTGCCTTATACATGTTCACTAAACCATCAGCATTATGCTTGACCTTATACACCCACTTACATCAAATTGCCTTCGTTTCCTTAGGCAAAGAGACTAACTCCCATGTTGCATTTGCATCTAATGTTGCCATCTCCTCATTTATGGCATCTTTCCATTTATTATTTCCAAGTGACTATCAAAATAAGTGGGCTCCAGATCCTATATTGCTTTAACCATGTAAGCATAATGATGGGATGTATATCTGTCATATCTCAACCCGTTTCAATAGGGTATCTAACCCTCGTAGACATGCATACACTTGGATCACTGCCAGGTGTCCTCTCAAAACATCCCTGGTTCTCTTTACACCAGGAGTAACCATAGACAAAATGCCAAGCTTCTCATCAAGGCTCTGCTCAGAGACGCTAGATTCACCATCCACATATGAGTGACATGCTGATAGATCAGGCACAAAAGGTTGATCTACCTTTTCCTTCACTTTGCATGATACATGTGTACCTACATCTATCCTCAACCTTCCTGACCATGGACTAACATTGGATCCATTGCTAGAGGACTCTCCAAGTCTACTAAGCACTTGTGATTACTGCTCTGCATGTGGTGCATCATCAACACTTCTTACTCTACATCTTCTATTTCCTTCACTATTGGTGCATACCAACTACTTATCTCATCAAGGACAACATCTCTGCTCGCTCGCATCTCATGATGCGAGTGGTAGGGTTATAACATCTATAACCTTTCTTCTCCAAAGCATAACCAATAAAGATAAATTTCTCTACCTTTGGATCCAACTTTGTTCTCACTTTTATCTCAAGAACATGCACATATGTAATACACCCAAACACTTTTAAGTGAGATGCATCTGGTTTTATACCTGTAAACTTCTACTCAGGCATCATACCATGAACAGCTACAGTGGGTGTCCTGTTCATAATGTACACAATAGTCGCTATTGCTTCTACCCCCAAAAATAATGTGGCATATTCTTTTCATCCCCACCGCCACCACTATCAAGGCATGCGTCACTTCTGCAATGTGCCTATTTTTTTCTTGCGGAGTGTATGTGCATGTAAATTGTCTCTTGATTCCATGCTTTCTCAAGGATTCACTAAACTCATTAGGGAAATATTCTCCCCCACCATCTGATCTCATGTATTTTATTTGTATGCTTTTTTCCTTCTTGATCAAGACTTTAAACCTCTGAAAGTGAGCAAACACCTCACTTTTCTCCTTCATGAAATAAACCCACACTTTCCTAGTATGGTCATCAATGAATGTAATATAGTACCTATAACCTGTAATTATTATAGTCTTGGTCAGTCCCCATACATTTGAATGTATAACATCTAATGGCCTTGCATTGATATGCTTTTCATGTGGGAAAGCATATTTGGCATGCTTACCAAGCTGGCATGCTTCTTATACTTTATGCATACCATCAACCTGAAACTTTGGCAAACCTGTAATAATATTTTAGGCATATATAAACTTTAACCACTGTATATTCATTAGGGGAAATATGGACTACAAAAAGGACCCTGTAAGGATTAGCTTAAGTTGTTAATTTTTTGGATTTAGAATGCTAAACTTGACTCCATAGTAGGGGACAAGCTAATGAATATCCTACTTTTGGGTTCTGTTTTAGACTAGTAACTCCTAGATCCTCTGCTATTGTTACTCTAGGGCCCACTCACTTTTTGAAAAACTTACCACTATTTCTAGAGTCCATTCTCATTTTTGAAAAAAAAATTGTGTGAGATTCCTTGGACCACTTGCCTTTTTTATGTGGTTCCACGCCTCTCTTTCCCAAATTTGAAAAACGAGGGTATAAGGGACCCTAAAATTAGGGTTTTTTGAAAATTTTAAATTTTAACATTTTTTAATTAAAAAAAGGTTCCTCAATCATATGTAACCTCCAAAAGTATATTTTCAAGATCATTTTCAGTTAATAACTACCTCTTCAAGCCCCATACCTTTTCCATCATATCTCACAAGGTTATTTTATGTGCGAGTGTGCACAAGGTTATTTTACGTGTAAAGGCCCATTAATATTTATCATTGGGCAAAGGTTTTATCATGTATAAACCTTTGACAAGGCTATTTGTATGTAAGCAAAAGCCCAAAAGTGGAAAAGGTGCTATTATTAGCTGTAAGGCCTAAAAATATGAATATAACATAAATACCGTGTGGGAGAAGGAGCCACACACGTCGAGGGGAGGGGAGGAGATTGCACCCAATGTTTGTGTCTTGTGTGGTGAATTATTTTTCAAGTGTTTACGTTTATCTTGTTATGCTTGTGTTATTTTTCTTTTTTCAATTTATTTGTTATTGTGAGAAAGTGGTTTAAGCTTGTACTTGGAAAAATATTCATGTTTTATTGAAAGCATAAACCTTAAATAAACAAGAGAGAGATAGAGTAGAGGTCACCATTGACACAAGAGTGGGTTGAATCTCCCCTGGGTAGAGTGTGGCCCTTGTACCATTCTCCCATATTATATGTATGAGGAAAAACGCTTGCTTTTCAAAAAGATAATTCCAAAAACAAAGTACAAGCAAGTGCTTTTGAGTTTATGAGAGTGCAAGCTCTACAAAAATATAGCAAGCATTAATATAAAGTCTTGGAGCTACCAAAAGTATAAAATACTATTTAGTATGTACAAAGGTATGAGGCCTTAGCCTTACAAAAATATAGACTCCTAAATATAAAACCATAAAATGTGTTCACATGTCTTCCAAAATATTCCATAGTGGTCCAACACATGTTCCACCCCCGCGACACATAATCCGCCACTCATTCTTCGCCTACATCCAAAATAATACTAGTCAGTGCACACAGCTGACTAAACACATTAATCCTGACTATATCATACCAGCATACACAGCTTGATATAACACATTAATCTTAGTAAATGATATAAATAAAAGGCCTATCCAAAATAAAATATCTTGAAATAAAATAATGGGAGTCCCCAAAGAGGTTACGACTAACACTCACTCCCTCTCTCTTCACACACTCTCTCTCACACATAGAAACTCTCTCTCTCTCTCTCTCTCTCTTACATAGACACTCTCTCTCTCTCTCTCTCTCTCACACACACACACACACACACACACACACACATACATACATGCAAATATATATTCTTACATGTAATCTCTCTCTCTCTCTCTCTCTCTCTCTCTCTCTCTCTCTCTCATATATGCACGCGCGCCCACACACTCTCTCAAATGTTGAATCTCTCTCTCTCTCTCTCTCTCTCTCTCTCTCTCTCTCTCACACACACACACACACACACACACACACATGTACACAATCCCACATGCACTAATTAATGTAAACACTCTCTCTCTCTCTCTCTCTCTCTCTCTCTCACACACACACACACACACACACACACACACACACACACACACACACATGTACACACCCGCATATGCACTGATTAATGCAAGTGCAGACATACACTTACACATAGAAATTCTATGTCTGTATCTCTCTCTCTCTCTCTCTCTCTCTCTCTCTCTCTGTCACGTGTGCATGCACACACACACACACACACACACATTCTCTCTCAAATGTTGATGCTCTATGTCTCTCTCTCTCTCTCTCTCTCTCTCTCTCACACACACACACACACACACACACACACACACACACACACACACACACACATGTACAAACTCGCACATGCACTAATTAATGCAAACTCTCTCTCTCTCTCTCTCTCTCTCTCTCTCTCTCTCTCTCTCTCTCTCTCTCTTACACACACACACACACACTGTCACACACACATGTATACACCCGCACATGAACTAATTAATGTAAATGCACACTCACCTCCCCCCTAACTTACACTAACACATAGTGTTAGATCACCGTAGCACCACTACGGGCACTACCTCAGGAGGGGACAGCGGCCTCTGGCTCACCACCCAGCCCCACCACGGAAGAATGAGGATTGCCCCTCATCCCCCCGGCTATATAGTGTGTGGCTTGCCGTCCACACTAGCCTGGCCGCCCATGACTCCGCATGGGCGTCCTCTCCCACTAAACCTCGGATGGCCACGTCCTCGGCGCTCTGGCCGAGGCGTTGACGCTAAAGCCCTGTCTGGCCATCCGCCGGTCTGCCCCGTCGGTCTCACAGGCATTACAGCCTACGTGACATTACTCCCCCCTTAAGAAGAGTTTTCGTCCTCGAAAACAAACTGGGGAAACCTCTTGGAAATTGCACTACGGCGTTCCCAAGGAGCTGCCTCCTCATCCCTGTCTCTCCATTTATAAGTACCTCCTGGTACACTTTATGTAAGGTTTGTCTGTCGTCACGATACTCTAGAATCTGTTTAGGTTCATGTGGTATCTTCGGTGGCTCTATAAAGTCCACCAAAATCTCTGGAGAAACTGCGCTCTCTAACCCGTGAACTGATTTCTTCAGTTTATTGACATGGAAGACAGGATGGACTTGAGAACTCTTCGGTAACTCAAGTTTATATGCTACATCCCCAATCTTCTTAAGGATTTTAAAAGGACCATAATATCTCGGAGAAAGTTTATCACACTTTTTCGTTTTCATGGTTTCTGACTGCGCAGGAACCTTGAGGAATACAAAGTCACCTTCGACAAAGGTCACCTTTCTATGTCCTTTATTAGCATAAGTTTTAGAGCGATCCTGAGCGCTACGAATGCTCTCACGTGCGGCTCTGAGCATATCATTCATCTCTTCAAGGAAATCCTTGATAGATTGAATCTTCTCCTTTTCTAGGCCTATAGTCCCATCAGAGATCTCGGCTGGAATCCATACATTAACATGAATGGTGTAAATCCAGTCGTCGCTGAGTGTTTGGAGCTATTATAAGCAAACTCCAATAGGGGCAAGTACTCTTCCCAAATTAGATTGCTTCTTACTAACATAAGAACGCAACATATCCTCTAGAATTTGGTTAACTCTTTCAATTTGACCATCAGACTCCGGATGATCTGCCGTACTCATACTCAGAGTAGTATCCAATTTTTTGAAGACTTCCCTCCAAAAATGACTGTTGAACTTTCTATCTCTATCCGACACTATATCTGCAGGCAGGCCATATAGCTTGTAGAGATCTTCAATAAAGAGTTTTGCCAACTCTAGCATTTTAACAGTTTTTTTAGTGGCGATAAACTTTGCCATTTTAGTTAACCTGTCCACTTTCCCATTTCCCTTGAGGAATCTCCAGTGGATGGAGTAGTCCTCCAACCTTAAGACGTTTATGTTTATTGACCTGGCACTTATTGCATTTCAGCACATAAGTCTGGACGTCCTTAAACAAACTAGGCCAATAAAACTATCTTTTTACTAGTGCATAGGTCTTTTGAATCCCGGGATGACCCGCACTTGGACTATCATGACTTTCTTTAAGAATTTGGGCCCGAAAGTCACCAATAGTTGGTACATATACTTTGGTACACATACTCTACCCTTATAGAGTAAGTACCCATCATCAATGGAGGAGTAATTAGCATATTTCTCCCCCTCGACAAAGTTTATCACTCCCCTTTTGAAGCCGTGTGGCAGTCAAAGGTGATGAAGGGCCTACGTCAGAGCTCTCCGGCTCCAAACTATACCCAGAAGACACAGCTAGTCTCTTCGGGACTAACTCTCGCTTCCCTTCCCGCCGTTGCACCTTCGGCCAGTCTCTCCGAACTAGCAATCCGTGCCAATGAGGGAGGTGGTCATGTTTGTGAAGAAGTACGTATGCGTACAGTGCGCCAGACCTCTGTAAAAGATGGATCATGCTCACATAAACCACGTAGTGACTCCAAGAAATCATTCTTGAAGACTGTGAAACTAAGTTCATTAATATGTGGCATGCGACTAAGTGCTTCTGCTACCACGTTATACTTACCTTTCTGGTAACGTATATGAAGGTCAAACTCTTGTAGAATCTCCGCCCACCAAGCTTTTCTACCCTTCAGTTCACTTTGACTTGAAAGCCATTTCAGACTTTCATGGTCCGTCCGGACCTCAAAAGAAGCACCATATAAATAGTGTCTCCGCTTTTCCAATGCATGAACTATCGCTAGTAACTCTCGCTCGTAAGCCGAGTAGTTACACTGCGCACGATCTAACTTTTTACTCTCAAATGCAATTGGGCATCCCCTTTGCATAAGTACGGCCCCAATGGCCTCATTACTAGCGTTTGTTTCCAAGACAAACGGCTCATTTGGATCGACAATAGTCAAAACAGGTGCTACGGTCACATTGAGCTTATCAAAGCTCTTCTTTTGGGCTTCCCCCCAACTAATGTTTTTAGTTTTTGACCGTAACTGGTCAGTCAACGGGACTACGATCTTCGTGTAGTCCTTCACATGCTGTCGGTAGAACCCCGACATGCCAAGAAAAATCTGCAGTTCCTCGAGATTCTTCGGCGCTGGCCATTTAAGAATAGCCTCTACTTTTTCTGGCTTCATCCGCATACCATTGGCGGATATATCGGCGGATATAATATGGCCAAGGTAGTGAATTTTTGTTTCAAAAAATTCACATTTGCTCTTCTTCACAAATAGTTTGTGCTCTCGCAACAACTCGAACACTAGACGCAAATGCTCTTTGTTCTTTCTGTGTCTTACTGTACACAAGAATATCATCTAGGAAAACTACGAATTTTTTGAGATATGGACGTAAAATGCTGTCCATCAGCGTCATAAACATCGCTGGAGCATTGGTCAGCCCAAATGGAATAACCAAAAACTTAAAATGCCCGAAACGGGTCCTAAATGCTGTCTTTCGCAACATCTTCTGCTTTAATTCTAACCTGATGATACCCTGATCTCAGGTCTACTTTTGTAAAGTATCTCGATCCATAGAGTTGATCAAACAACTCATCCATGCATGGCATCGGATACTTGTTCTTAATCGTTATCTGATTAAGAGCCCTATAGTCTATGCACATCCGCATAGATCCGTCTTTCTTCTTTACCCGAAGAATAGGCGATGCCCACGGACTCGCAACGTGGAAGGGGATGCTAAGGATTCGAACAGAATGCATCCAGATTGGATTGCTGCCAGATTAAACATCCAACATTAGTCATCCCAGCTCGGTCGATCCAAGTTATATACCAAAGTTCATGCTGATCTAATAAGAAGACAGATAAACATATTCTCAATGTGCAACATGATAGTGTTCTGTCCGGGTAGACCGCCAACTAAAGCAAAGCTTGGGAAATGGTTTCAAGGTGACATTGTCCATGAAAGGGTGGTGTTGTAGACATTCTATTTTGGGTATGTGCTTCTTTAATGTGCTATTTACCAAGGGATAGGTTATCTCTGATCTCTTTGCAAGATCTCCCCTATTTATGGGCCAGTAGCTTATCTATGCTTTGCCCTTTGATCCTCTCTTCAATGTAATTTAAAAGAGCTTACATGAAGCATTCCCTGCTTGCGTTGAGTTAGTTGGTCTCCCGCCCTGGCTCAGGCCTGCGCTTGGAGATCTAGCTAACTCTTTGGGTCTGCCCCTATATATTCCAAAAGAGGAAGATCCGGTCACCAAGCGAACAGTGTGTGTATAACTTGGAATACTAGGATTGAAACCCCAAAGTCTAAGGAAGTTGACCTAGGAGAACTAGGGAAGATGGAGCTGGCTTTGAAATTCGGCCCGTTTCTTGGGGCCTTCTTCAGATGTGGGGGCTTCGGCCACATAGCAAGGTTTTGTGGTGGCGGATCCCAGGCCAAAGTTGGTAGAGAGAGGAGAGCTAGGTAGTTGAATCAAGAGGGGACATCAAAACATGCAATAATGAGATTAATGAGAACTTGAGAAAGGAGGAAAAAGGGAAAGGACTATTAGAAACTCAAGGAAGTGGTCAAGTTGAGGGAGGTTGGACCAAAGTTCCTAATAAGGCTAAGGGTAAGTCTAACCTCAGGGAAATTAAGGATGAAGCCAGGAGGGCTCAAACTAAACCAACAGCTAAAGAAAGGGGAGGTAGCAAGTCCCAGAGTGATCTTAGTCCGCTAAATTGACTCGAATCCTTTCAGTCCCCTCGGAAGGGTTGACAGTGAGATATCTTCTATAGAAAGATTTAACTGGCAGATTGAAATAGCCTAGAAAGATATTCAAAAAAGAACTCCTGATGAGGGAGGTAATGAGGAGGTAGATATGGTTCCAAAAACTTCCTTGAGTATAAGGAGGAGGTTAGAGGTTTTACTTGGAATGTGAAGGGTATTAAAGATATAGGGTATTAAAGATAGGAAGAAGAATGCAATTTTTTGGGGACTAGTTAGAGAGTGGGGCTCTCTATTTTGGCTATTTAAGAACATAACATTTTTGGTCTGAAGGCGGTTATGAGGGATAGACATAACTATTTTTTGGGGACTAGTTAGAGGGTGGGGGCTAGTTAGAGAGTGGGGGCCCTCTATTTTGGCTATTCAAGAACATAATATTTTTGGTCTGAAGGCAGTTTTATGAGGGATAGATATAAGGACAGGGTTGTGTGGTATGGGGGGGTGGGGGGCTATAGTGTGTGATTACCATTCTTAAGAAAAACCTAAAACCTTACTAAGTTACAAACCACCCTAACGACAGGGCCCTCATAGTGGAGACCCAGATTGGGGGAGAGAGACTATAGGTGGCGAATATTTATGGAGCCCATAACTATAAAGAAAAGTGTAGTATGTCTTGCATCCTGATGGGAGACTTTAACATGGTTGTGTGGGGGAAAAAAAGAAATGGGAAGAGTTTAGGGGTAAAATGGGGCTTGTTTGATGTGTGGAGTTTGGGGGACTGGGGAGGTGACCTTGGCCACACCTATTTTGCCTGCAATATTATGGTTCCTCTTCTAGAATTGACAGAGTTTTCTTTAGCCCCAGCAAGTTGCTTGGGTTCCTCACACCCTGAAAGTTGAAATTGATAGTTTCTCTGCCCTCTCTGACCACATGCCCTTGAAGTGGGAATGACATGTGAAAAATTGGGAGGAGGAGAAATTGAACCAATTTCCCTCAAGGATATTGAGGGTCAACAATCTATTGCTTAAGGATGATCTATTTATTGCTTAGGCCATTAGTAGATTAAGTGGGAGAGGGAACAAGGAAGGGTCATGGAGATCCTTTGCCAATGCAGGATATTATCAAAAGGGTTGGGAAATTGAGAGCTAAAGAGAGAAGGTAGGAAAGGAAAAGATGGAGTGAACATTTAGAAGTTCTCCAAAGGAAAAGATAGGTTGGTAAACTAACTTAGGAAGAGATCAACCTATATGCTAGATGCCAAGTATGTCTTTAAAAAGAAGATGCCAAGTATGCCTTTAAAAAGAAGATCAACCTATATGCTAGATGCCAAGTATGCCTTTAAAAAGAAGATGACAAGTTTGCCAATATAGGTCTAGGTAGTTAAAGAGAGAAGGCAGGAAAGGAAAAGATGGAAATTGAGAGCTAAAGAGCGAAGGCAAGAAATTGAGAGCTAAAGAGAGAAGGCAGGAAAGGAAAAGATGGAGTGAACATTTAGAAGTTCTCCAAAGGAAAAGATAGGCTGGCAAACTAACTAAAGAAGAGATCAACCTTTATGCTAGATGCCAAGTATGCCTTTAAAAAGAAGATGACAAGATTGCCAATATAGGTCTAGGTAGTCAAAGATGGAGAAACCATCAACAACATGATAGACACCTATTTAGATTAGTAGAAGAAAAAGTAAACATGGAATTGGTGGGACATATCATTGATGAAAATGGGTAGGATTTTGGGGAGATCGACCATGTTGCAAAGAAATGGGTGGAGTTCTTAGGCTCTATAGACTTTAAGTTTGGAAGAGGATAGCTCCAAGGAACCAAAAAAGTCTAATAGATGGCATATGAAATACACTTGAAGCAGTCAAAGTGCCTAGTGTTGAGATTCAAGCTCGATGTCAGCTTGTGCTAGTTGGACTATGTGCTGGCATGCTTGGTAGTAACATGTGTGAGACATAAATGACCGCGTCCTGCTGGTGTCATAGTGTGTGGACAGTAGCTAGGGTTAGCTGTGTGTGGACACAACACATGTAGTGTGTTGTAGCTTAATGGATTATGGTATTATGCATTGTGTGAGAAGGGACATGGCTTCCCTCTATGGTTAGGGTTTGACTAATACATTAGGGTTTGCTCCTGTGTGTGTATCCTCTCCCTCTACCTGTTTTTAATCATGGTATCAGAGCCTGGTGCTCTCTATTAGGGTTTATAAGTGAGTGAGAGAAGAGGGAGAAGAAGCTGTTGAAGAATAGCTGTTCCTATAGCTGAGAATAATCTCTTAGGTTTGATCAATCAAAGAGTAGATGCTGATGATAAGGCTAGATGGCTGGAGTGAGAGGTGGAACTGGATGAATACTGGTGGATGGCCCTTATTAAGTTGGGAAAAGAAAAGTCCCCTGGCTGAAATGGGCTCTCTTTTGAATTCTTCATCTCCTTTTGGCCTTCTTTAAAGGAACTGGTATGGAAGATTTGTAGAGAGGCATTTAATATTGGTATCCTGGATAAAGATCTGAAGGAGGGAGTGGTGAAGCTCATCCCCAAGCAAGCTGCATGTAACAGATTTAATCATTGGAGACCCATAACTCTGTTAACTGTAATCTAAAAAATCTTGGCCAAAGTCATTGCCTTGAGGATCTCTCTTATTCTCCAAGAGGTAGTGTCTAGGAAACAATATGGATTCATTAAAGGTAGGTCCATATATGATAGCATATTTGCTGCAATGATAGGGAGAGATGTGGCTTAAAGGACTAATAAAAAATGCATTATGCTTTAGCTGGATTTGGAGAAAGCATATGATAGGATCCATTGGTCCTTTGTGGCAAGGGTAATGGAGAAATTGGGCTTTGGCTTTAAGATAACTTCTTGTATCTACACACTCACTCTTGGGGGACACTCTAAATTGCTTTTGAATGGAAGACTTGTGGGAGGGTTTGAGATCAAGAGGTCAGTGAGACAGCGATGCCCTCTTGCCCCTTTGCTCTTTGCTACCTCTCATTGTGGCCCTTAAAGATGCCTGTGAAAAAGGGAGGGTGACTAGATTAAAGCTAAGGAGTGGTAAAGAGTTGGTAATTCAATGCTTTACTGATGACTCGCTACTTTTTCTAAGAGCAAATAATGATAATGTGAGGCAGGTTTTTTCCATTGCACATGAGTTTGCATATGCTTCTGGCTCCAAATGCAACATTTAGAAATCCAAGATAATTACTGAGGACAATGATTTTGATTTGGAAAGATGGGGATGTGAGGTGATCAGGAGAGGCCAAATCATTAGGCACCTGGGAATTCATTTTGGGGTGGAGGTATAATTGATTGGGCCCTAGAGAGATTCACCCAGAAATTGAAGAAATGGGAAGGGGTAAGGGTTCCATTTCATGATAGGCCAACCAACTACAATGCTGTTCTAAATGCCTACATCATGTTTTTGTGCCTTGTCAACTTTGGTAAAGGCCAGTGAAAAAAAATTATAGAACCTGTAAGGGGGAGAAACATGAGTAATAGTAGGAGAGTGGTAGCTTGGCTTGCCTGGGACAAGCTGAGTATGCCAAGGATTGAAGGTGGTATTGGTATCTTGCATCTTCCCACCCATGCTTTAGCCAGAATAGCTCTTCTCCTTCCCAAATGTCTACATCAAGTGACATGGACCAAAATGCTAAAGCATGTGAGATCCTCGCCCCCTCTACGATGCCCCCTCGGAGGGGGTGCTGGTGGCGCAAGCAGCGTCAGTCTCTCGCGTGGGGCAGGGATCCACATTCGGGGCCTCGCCCACGAATATCCGGACAAGAGACTAGCCTGGCAGTTCCTCCGAAACCGAACCAGGAAAAACTTCCCTCGCCGAAAGGCACGGGCGATTCCACCAGGAAAATCATCTAACGGGAGAATTGATCTAACGAGTCAAAGTCTTAACTATCCAAACTGATCCGACCGAACCCGAAAGTCACATGGTCAGATCCAAGGAAGAGACTTGCACTTGGTCCATAAAATCATCGCTTTTCCCCCCTTTAGCGAGGCACAGCCCCACTGGTTCCCTCCCACAGAACAAGGGTCTTCCTAGGACTCAATCTAACTAACGTAACTTAATCATAACTATTTGTATCGCAGGAATCCCCCGATCTAGCCTACCAACCAGCCCATGGGTTACCAACCACTGTATTGGTGGGATTTCTTTAAAAATTTGATTATGTTTTGTACGGGTATCGAGGAAAAGAGTTCCCAAGCCCCCTAGCCGGCGCTTCAAGCAAAATTCAAGGTAGTCATACCACTTACACACCCAATATGAAATTGCCATTTTAACAGATTCGGCTGTCTTTAAAACAATCTTTCAATGAAATCATAGTATTACTGATCATAATCCTCCAAAATATTGAGTCCATTGATTTACAAAATATATCATCCAGACTCTCTGTTGAAGACCAGCTGGTCAACCAATGAGATCTAATATCAAAATTCAGTTCACAAAAGTAATTCTTTCCAGTTCATTCGTATCTTCCTTGACGTACACATGGGTGTCCTAGCAACCGCGAGCCCGTGCATCACCTAGTCAGAACTCTCTAGGATCCTACCTATGTGTTCTAGCACTTCACTTAGGGACCGCTTCGTCGGTCCTCGCCCATCGTACCAGAAGTGCACCATTTTAACCATACCGAGGGTGGTCAAGATCTCGGCAGGCTTTGCCACGAGCGACGTCCCTCGACGACTCCCCGCCAGCTGTTGCAAACGAGTCTCTCCTTTTAGTTAATCACATACCAAATGCTTCCTCCAGCATTTTGGCGTAAAACAGTCCTTTAAAAGAAAACAGAGGTTCTATACAAGTAGAATTCCCGGTTCGAGATTGGTTCCACAAAACCCTTTTCTCGTAATCCAGATTTTCTTAATGAGAATCATTAATCTCTCATCAGGGTAATCTACCTATCATTTGACTGAATTTCTAACTAGATTCTTGGTGATTTCGGTTAAGGAAAAATTACGCTAATTCAACGGCGGTAGTTGTAAGATTCCTCCCCATCCTCTCAATATGTCCAGCATCTTCCCCTGTAATCAAATCCCTCTTCAGAAATATAAAAGATCTTGTTTCTACCAGTTTTGGCCTAGAGAGAGAAAATATTCTAGAAAGAGAATATTCAGATTTTAAATATTTTTGGATAGAAAAATATCTCATCTTATTAAAAGAAGTTCCCTTGAAACAGAAGTTCAAAAAGATTTTCAAAAAAGATTTTCAGAAGGTGCATTAGAAATTAAGTATAATCTGTTCAAGAGGCATTATCCTGGGGGTGAAGATTTTTTTCGAAGTTTTAAATTAAGGTTCCTATGGACCAATAAGATTCATCCAAATGTAGGAAGGAGATAAATAGAAGAATAAAAGAAAAATCCCCCAAAAATGAGTAAATACTCACATAAGATGAAGAGTTGACTAAGGACAAGGTTAATAGTTAAAAAAGAGAGATATTTAGGTGAAATGATGCATTTTTGACACCTCTGCATGGGGGAATTCCCCTCATGAAGGAGGCGCCTATTTCACATGCTTGAATGAGTTTTAAACTCCCAAATAATGGGATATTCTTATCTCTCATCTCTCTTGTTTCAACTAGATCCAAAAAGTGAGCAAAACTGACCTAAAAATGGTCAAAATTGACCAAACTGATCTGGAAAATTCTAGAATCAGTTGGCTTGGTTAGAAGCTCATTTTTCCTATAAATAGAAGCCCTCCCCTTTGTTGAAACTCAATAGTGTTTTGCACTGTTACCCTGTCTCTCCCAAGTGCCAAAAACAGTGAATTGTATTCATAATTCATTAGTTTTTTACCTTCCTTCTAGAAGATTGGTGGCCACTCTTGTCTCAAACAAGAGTTGAACCCTCAAACCATCAAGCCAAAGGAAAGCTCTCAAATTCATTAGTAAGTTGGTGATTCTTCTCTTTTCCATTTATTTTATGGTTTTTATGGGTTTTTTATGGTTTTTGTCTTCTCTACATTGCAAATGATGTTATGCCTCATTGCAAAAGGCATTCCCCTCTCTTCTCTAGTAAATCCAACCATTCTCTATCCTAGGTGAATGATTAATGAATAAAATCAAGTTTTTCATAATGTTTCTCTTAAATAAGTAGAAAAATGTTACTTTAGAATGATTTAAATACTCTTGATGCATTTCTAATTAATTTTAGAGTCTTAAAATTGAAAAATGGTTAGCCATAAAAAGGGGGTTATGGCGAAATTTTTTAAAAATTTGGAAATAAGTATTATCTTTCATTATTCTAAAAGAGTAATCCTTATGATTTCTATATTCTAACGTGTCATTTTCATGCATAGAAGATGCATTTTGATTATTTTTATAAAAGAAATTTAGTTTTATTATAAAAGTATTACTTTCATTATTATTAATTTTTATGCATAAAAGATTTTTTTATTATAAAAGTGTTACTTTTATCATATTTGATTTTTATGCATAAAAGTATGCATAAAAGATTATTTTTTATTATAAAAGTGTTACTTTTATCATATTTGATTTTTATGCATAAAATTATGCATAAAAGATTATTTTTTTATTATAAAAGTGTTACTTTTATCATATTTGATTTTCATGCAAAGAAGTATGCATAAAAGATTATTATTTTTATTATAAAAGTGTTACTTTTATCATATTTGATTTTTATGCATAAAAGATTATTTTTTAATTATAAAAGTGTTACTTTTATCATATTTGATTTTCATGCATAGAAGTATGCATAAAAGATTATTATTTTTATTATAAAACTGTTACTTTTATCATATTTGATTTTCATGCATAGAAGTATGCATAAAAGATTATTTTTTATTATAAAAGTGTTACTTTTATCATAATTGATTCTCATGCATAAAAGTATGCATAAAAGATTATTTTTTTATCATAAAAGTGTTACTTTCATCATAAATGGTTTTTATGCATAAATGGGTGCATAAAAGATAATTTTTATATTAAAAGTGTGATTTTCATCATAAATGATTTGTATGCATAAAAGAAATTCTTTCATGTTAAAAGAGTGATTCCCATCATAAATGATTTTTTATGATGATAAAAGTGTGACTTTCATCAGAATTGGATTTTATGCATAATTAGATGCATATAGAATCTTTATAATTAAATAAGGGTTCTCTTTAATCTTCTGTTAATTTTCATAAAAATTGAAAAAATGAATAGGTAGATAATATATGAGAGGAAATTCTACTATTTCATATTCACTAAGATGGTAATGAGAAAATTCAATTAAAATATCGAAGTCGGAGATCGAGATAAATGATTATTTGTTCCTCTTAAGAAATCCATGTTTTAGAAATTTGTAAGCAAATATTCATCGAACGAAATTTAGAAAAAGAGAAATTGAAATAGTACCTTTGAGAAAGATAGTTTAGGAAGAACCTTTCCAGACCCAAACTCTGATTCAGACTATTGACCAAGACCTAATTCCTTTGTCAATGACGATGTGCTCAGTTAAGGAAAAATGCACTCAAAACACCCACCGAATCTGAAACTAAGTTAAGACTTTTGATTTTGATCTGAGGATCAAGTTGACAGAATTCGAGGAATTCTGTTTGGAATTCAGACCTGGATCTAGAAGTATTGAGATACGGATTTAAGATTATTCATGGTTTTCAAACAAAAATCAAAACTGAAAACTTGCATAGAAACCCTGTTTTCTTAAAGGACTGTCTTACGCCAGAATGTTGTGGAGGGAGCATTTGGCATATATGTTTATCTAAGGGAAGTTCGGTTGCAATAGCTGGCGGGAAGTGTTCGAGGGATAGCTCACGCGGCAAAGCATGCCGAGGTCTTGACCAGTCTCGGTATGGTTAAAATGGTGCGCTTCCGGTACGATGGGCGAGGGCCGATGAAGCGGTCCCTGAGTGAAGTGCCAAGACACCTAAGGAGGATCCTGGAGGGTTCTGACCAGGCGATGCACGGGCTCGCGGTGCCGAGGAACCCATGCATTTGTCGAGGAAGATATTGTATGACATACCAATGTTATTGTAATCTATCACTGGATCTCGTTGTTGACTCGCTGGTCTCAACGGAGAGTCCAGAGTGATTCTGTTTTGTGAAAAACAAAGACTACAAGTGTAACCAGTAAATTGTTCGTCAATAGATTTTTATATATATTAAAGTTTTAAAGAGGAGTGTGTGCGTATCTGTTTTCTAAAGCTAAAGTTAAGAAAGGCATTTCAATTATGGGTGGGTGAGTACTTGTTTGGATCTACCGATTCCATTGGCAGGGTGGTGGTTAACCCATGGGCCGGATGGCTGGAATCAGTGGAGTTTTAATAATCAAACTGAAAAATCTTAGGATTACGCTAGGATTCGAGTAGATAGTTAATTCCCTGATAAATTTCTCAATTGAGTGGATCAACGGTTGTGCCTAATCTTGATTAGGAAAAAGCGTTGAATTACTCAGATGATCAAATTATATCAGTGATAGTTTCCTTCTATCGGATTTATTTAGGTGAAGGATAGTTTAGAATTGATCTCGTTAGAAAAATTCGTTAAGAAAAATAAAAAAGGTGGAATCGTCCCTCGCTTTTCGGGCATGGGAAACTTTCCTGGTTTTGGTTTTCGGAGTGACCACCAGCCTAGTCTCGTGCCCGGACATTCGTTGGTGAGGCCCCAAGTGAGAAACCCTGCCCCGCGCATGAGGGGGCTGCTTCCACTGTCAGCTATCGGGAGTCCGCCGGTGCATGGAGGGGGCAGAGGGATCTCACAGTTGGTATCAGAGCTTTGCTGAAAGCTAATAAAGATAAATAAATTCTTACCAGAAATTGATAGTAAGAACTCAGAAAAAGCATTTTCATAATGTATTTTCATTCCGTAAGCTTCTTTAATGAAAAATTTTTAATCAAGGAAATTGTTTTTATAGATGGAAGTTCCCTATTTATCTGGTATTCCCGACCTCACCCAGTCTCAAGATATGACTGCATTCGCCTTCGAGCATCTCATCTCTTCCACTTCAACTCGAAGCCATTTCGAGGATTTATATTTTCCTAACCCAGTGGAGAGACTACAACATAAGTGGTTTACAGGGCAATATGTGGTTTACAGCATAAGTGGTTTATAGCATAAGTGGTTTACAGGGCAATATGTCCACGCCTCTTGCGACCGCCGTGCAATGCTGTGGTGGTGGAACCTTTCATTGCAAAGATCCTGTTAAAGCTAAAAATGGTGCGTGGTGTCATTCTATATCATTCGACGCCTCAGAATTTCAAACTTTCATGCCAAGTCTACAGACTCCTTAGTTGCTTTATTCCTAAATGGAAGATAATAGCTCCCTTGTCAGTAAAGTGGACGTTTGTATCAGGGCATGGCTATGGCCCAATACCGTCGTCATATATGCGTCTCCCGAGGAGATTTTGAATTCTGGAGCCGAGCTGCTCTATGTACATATTGCAACTTTTATATAAATAAAGAAATGTTTTCCGGAGAAAAATTTCTTGTTGTATAAGTGATTGTTGTTTAACGGACGATCTGATAAAGAAAAAACTGTTATCGGACATATGTCATAGATCTCCAATAAGATCAGTCTTGTTTAAGAAATTGTTTTCCGAACCTCTTCAGTCTTAGGATCTCGTGGATAATATCAAAATAAAAATTTAATAATATATAAATTTTTGGCAGAATCATGAGACGAGGAAACCGTGGACCCTGTCTCTGAAGATGACGAGATGTTCGCAAGGCTCTTCATAGGACTCAGCCATGACCCTTCAAAGGAGAAGGAGAGAACCTGGGCGAGGCTGTGGAGAAATGGGTGGAAGCCATGGAAGAGTATTTTGACATCACAGGCTACAATGAGCGGAGCAAAATGGCTCTTGCCCGGCTGAAAATAGTGGAAACAGCCAGGGTAGCATGGAGGAACCACTGTGACACCAACCGTCTGGACAGAAATACTCAGTCCTGGAATGATCTAAAAACCTATCTAAGAAAGAGATTTTGTCCTCCTGGATTTTTGGAAACCAAAATGAACGAATTCTTAGAGCTAAAGCAGGAGAGCAAAACCATCGAGGAATATCACCAGGCCTTTGCTCTTCTACTCAAATATTCACCACCTCTAGATGAAGAACAACTCATGGCCAGGTTCATTCGGGGAATGAACGAACCCTTGGACACACTAGTCAAAAATGCCAAGCCAGTGTCCATGGCTGAAGCAGTAAGAATGGCAAAAGATTTTGCCAAAGTGTTTGTAGTAAAGGTCCCGCCAAAGCCTGCACCCTCTAACTTTAAAAGATTCCAAGCCCAGGGAAGTACTTCAAACTTTCCACCCCCAAAGAGGCAGCAAGGCCCGAATCAGAATCAGGATGCAGGAAGATTCAGAAGTGAAGGAAGACCCTTCCCCTAGAATACTTTCTCAGGAGCCCCACCTCTTTCAAGAAATCAGAGGGATGAGCTCAAAACTGAAAACCGATGTTTTGGATGCCAGGGTTTTGGTCACCAGTTAAAAGATTGCCCGACTCCTGCCATGTCAAGGGGACAGGGAAGTCAAGGACCTCGAGTTCAGAGACCAACCCCTTCATACCAGTCTAATCAGGGTCCGTCCCGCCCAAGCCAGGGAAACCCCAGAAGAACTCCAGCTCAGTCATCTGCCTCTGTCCAAAGTAACCTTAGAACTCCTTCCTAGAACTGGGGCAACCAAAGAGAAAGAGTTTCACCTCAGACTACAGCAGCCAAAGCAGTCAAGATCTATGCTGCCATTGAAAATCAAGGGCCTAACTAGCAGTTCTCTGTCATCCATACTCTAGCAGAGTATGAGGGTAAGCCTTTTAAACTTTTGATTGATTCAGGTAATTCTCATTCATTCATTTCCCCTGGATGCTTGCGTAAGCTAGTCTTAGAACAAAAATCAGGGAAACCTTTGCAAGTGGAATTGGCCAGTGGGAAGACTCTTTTCACTCACCATGAGACAGATCTTATCCAGTTCAATCTAGATGGTAATGTAACCGACTGTCAGTTCAAAGTCTTACCTCTGGGAGTTTTTGACGGGATCCTTGGAATGGATTGGCGCCACAAAAATCAAGCTGACATACACTGTCACAAATGGAACCATTTCCTTCCATGACCTTCACAAGAACAAAGTTCAAGGAACTAAAGTTTCCAGATCCCCAGACCTTCAGTTAGTAAAAGCTTCCAGGTTGTTGAAAGGACTTAGGAAGAAGCAGCAAATTTATGTTGTCAAAATGAACCCAGTAGACTCAAAGCTTAAGGCTAAAGAACCAGAATGGTTAAGTGAATTTGATGATCTATTTCCAGCAGAGCTAACTGAAATGCCTCCAATCCGGGAAGTAGATCATGTGATTGAATTGACCCCCGGAGCTCAGCCAGTAGCCCTGCGCACGTACAAAATGCCAGTTCCTGAAGCCATCAAACTCAAGGAACAGCTTAGACAGCTGTTAGAACACTGGGTTTGTAAGACCCAGTGTTTCACCTTGGGGTGCGCCATTTCTCTTTCAGAAAAAGAAAGATGGAACGCTTACTCTGTGTGGACTACAGAGGTCTAAATCAGCTGACAGTTAAGAATAAGTATCCTATCCCAAGAATTGATGAGCTTCTGGAAAGGCTAAATGGAGCCCAGATCTTCACAAAGATAGATTTGGGTATTACCAGATCAGGATCAATGATCAAGATATACCGAAAACAGCCATCAATACTCGCTATGGGCATTATGAATTTACTGTCATGCCATTCGGATTAACTAATTCCCCAGCTACATTCAATCACCTAATGCAGGACATCCTCAGAGAATACTTGATGATTTTGTTCTAGTTTTCTTTGATGACATTCTGATTTACTCAAGGAATGCAGCTGACCATGAGACTCATGTCAGAAAAGTTCTTGAGATTCTAAGGAAGCATTAACTCTTTGCCAAAAAGAGCAAATGCACTTTCTCTGCCGACCACGTTGAATACTTGGGCTTTCTGGTATCCAAAGATAGAATTTCTCCAGATTCCACAAAAGTCCAAGCAATCATAGATTGGCCGAAACCAAAGACAGTGAAAGAAGTCAAAGGATTCTTGGGATTGACTGGTTGGTATAGAATTTTTATACCAAAGTATGCTCTCATAGCTTCCCCCTTGACTAATCTTCTCAAGAAGAATACCCCGTTTCAATGATCTGCCAGGTGCCAAAGTGCTTTTGATAAGATGAAGACCGCCTTGGTAACTAGTCCCGTTCTGAAGCTGCCAGATTTCTCTCTACCCTTTGAGGTAGTAACTGATGCCAGTGGTTTTGCCCTGGGAGGTGCACTCATGCAGGAAGGTCATGCAGTGGCCTATGAATCCCGAAAGCTCAGAACGCATGAGAGGAATTATGCTGTCTATGACCTGGAATTGCTTTCAGTAGTCTACGCCTTAAAGTTGAGACATTACCTACTGGGAAAAAAGATTCACTTTGATGACAGATCATCAGAGTTTAAAGTGGATTTTTACTCAGAAGGACCTCAACATGCACCAAAGAAGGTGGATGCAGACCTTGTAAGAATTTGATTTTGAAATCAAGTACCGCCTAGGCAAAGAGAATGTGGTAGCAGATGCCCTCAGCAGAAAAGCCTCCTTGCTTGCAATTACTGTAATATCAAATCCTTTGATTATTCAAGCAAGTGAGAAGATCATGCAGGATAGATTCTTTGGCCCTATTACTACCCTACTTATGCAAGAAAGCAAAACTCCACAGGAGTTGAACAAAGTTCAAGGGTATAGCCTGGATGATGGCATTATGTATTATAATAGCAGGCTATGCATTCCCAATGATGAGGGAACCAAGGGTCAAATTTTGAATGAAGCCCATGACAGCCTTATAGCAGGACATCCAGGTTTCATCAAAACCTACTTGTCTATAAAGAAAAGCTTCTTTTGGCCTGGTCTGAAAAAGGATGTACTGAATCATGTACGTCAATGTCTAACATGCCAGAAAGTCAAAGCTGAAAGAGTAAAAATGCTTGGGAAGTTACATCCATTGGACATCTCCCAGATGAAGTGGGAATGTATCAGTATGGATTTTATTACTGGATTACCTTCAGTGCAATCAGGTTACAACTCTATTTTCGTGGTAGTTGACAGACTAACCAAAGTTGCCCATTTGATTCCAGTAAAAGAAACCTACACTGCAGTGGATGTGGCCAGAGTGTTCCTCAAAGAAATCTTCAGATTGCATGGCCTACCCCCAGGAGAATAGTAAGTGATCGAGATCCCAAATTTACTTCAAGGTTCTGGACTACATTTTTCGAAGCAGTGGGAACTTTCTTGGATCTCAGCACAGCTTATCACCCTGAGACCGATGGTCAAACTGAAAGGGTAAACCAAGTAATCGAAGATATACTTCGGTCATGCTGTATAGCAGGGAACCCAAGAAGTGGCTAAGCTATCTGCACCTAGTCGAGTTCGCCTACAATGCTTCTTATCACCGAAGGATCGGGATGAGCCCTTTTAAAGCTCTGTATGGACAAGATTTCTTAACTCCATTAACTTGGTCCGACCCATTGATTAGGGTCGAGATGTCCAGACAGATGCTTGACGACATGGAGCAGCAGATGCAAGCAATTCGTAAAGATATAAAAGCTTCTCAGGATCGACAGAAGCAGTATGCAGATAAGAAGAGGACAGACAGAGAATTCAAAGAAGCAGATATGGTTTTCATTCGAGTAGTACGGCCCAAAAGAAGTTCTTTATCTCTTGGGAAGTACAAGAAGTTATCCCCCAGATATTGTGGGCCATATCTGATTACAAAGAAAGTAGGTGACTTACCCTACGAGCTTCTTCTGCCTCCTCATCTCAAAGTTCATAATGTATTTCATGTAAGCCTTCTAAAGAAATATGTGCCAAGCCCAAATCATGTGCTTGATAATGAAATCCTTACCTCTTCAACCCAAGGACAGATGGAGCTCCAACCTGAAGAAATTCTTGATGTTCGAGAAAAGATCCTCAGAAACAAAATTCTCAGAGAATTATTGGTAAAATGGAAGTTCTATCCTTTTGAAGATGCCACGTGGGAGAATGAAGTCGATCTGTTGTTGCGGGATTACCCCCACTTTGCGAGATGAGGACATCTCGCGTTTTTCAAGTGGGAGAGAATGTAAGATTCCTTCCCAGCCTCTCAAGATGTCCAGCATCTTCCCCTGTAATCAAATCCCTCTTCAGAAATATAAAAGATCTTGTTTCTACTAGTTTTGGCCTAGAGAGAGAAAATGTTCTAGAAAGAGAATATTCAAATTTTAAATATTTTTGGATAGAAAAATATCTCATCTTATTAAAATAAGTTTCCCTCAAACAGAAGTTCAAAAAGATTTTCAGAAGGTGCATTAGAAATTAAGTATAATTTGTTCAAGAGGCATTATCCTAGGGGTGAAGATTTTTTTCGAAATTTTAAATTAAGGTTCCTATGGACCAATAAGATTCATCCAAATGTAGGAAGGAGATAAATAGAAGAATAAAAAGAAAATCCCCCAAAAATGAGTAAATACTCACATAAGATGAAGAGTTGACTAAGGACAAGGTTAATAGTTAAAAAAGAGAGATATTTAGGTAAAATGATGCATTTTTTACACCGCTGCATGGGGGAATTCCCCTCATGAAGGAGGCGCCTATTTCACATGCTTGAATGATTTTTAAACTCCCAAATAATGGGATATTTTTATCTCTCCTCTCTCCTGTTTCAACTAGATCCAAAAAGTGAGCAAAACTAACCTAAAAATGGTCAAAAATTGACCAAACTGATCTGGAAAATTCTAGAATCAGTTGGCTTGGTTAGAAGCTCATTTTTTCCTATAAATAGAAGCCCTACCCTTTGTTGAAACTCAATAGTATTTTGCACTATTACCCTGTCTCTCCCAAGTGCCAAAAACAGTGAATTGTATTCATAATTCATTAGTTTTTGACCTTCCTTCTAGAAGATTGGTGGCCACTCTTGTCTCAAGCAAGAGTTGAACCCTCAAACCATCAAGCCAAAGAAAAGCTCTCAAATTCATTAGTAAGTTGGTGATTCTTCTCTTTTCCATTTATTTTTGTATAAAAGAAATTTAGTTTTATTATAAAAGTATTACTTTCATTATTATTGATTTTTATGCATAAAAGTATGCATAAAAGATTATTTTTTTATTATAAAAGTGTTACTTTTATCATATTTAATTTTTATGCATAAAAGTATATTTTTTTATTATAAAAGTGTTACTTTTATCATATTTGATTTTTATGCATAAAAGATTATTTTTTTAATTATAAAAGTGTTACTTTTATCATATTTGATTTTCATGCAAAGAAGTATGCATAAAAGATTATTTTTTATTATTATAAAAGTGTACCTTTTATCATATTTAATTTTTATGCATAAAAGTATGCATAAAAGATTATTTTTTAATTATAAAAGTGTTACTTTTATCATATTTGATTTTCATGCATAGAAGTATGCATAAAAGATTATTATTTTTATTATAAAAGTGTTACTTTTATCATATTTGATTTTCATGCATAAAAGATTATTTTTTATTATAAAAGTGTTACTTTTATCATAATTGATTCTCATGCATAAAAGTATGCATAAAAGATTATTTTTTTATTATAAAAGTGTTACTTTCATCATAAATGGTTTTTATGCATAAATGGGTGCATAAAAGATAATTTTTATATTAAAAGTGTGATTTTCATCATAAATGATTTGTATGCATAAATATATGCATAAAAGAAATTCTTTCATGTTAAAAGAGTGATTCCCATCATAAATGATTTTTTATGATGATAAAAGTGTGACTTTCATCAGAATTGGATTTTATGCATAATTAGATGCATATAGAATCTTTATAATTAAATAAGGGTTCTCTTTAATCTTCTGTTAATTTTCATAAAAATTGGAAAAATGAATAGGTAGATAATATATGAGAGGAAATTCTACTATTTCATATTCACTAAGATGGTAATGAGAAAATTCAATTAAAATATCGAAGTCGGAGATCGAGATAAATGATTATTTATTCCTCTTAAGAAATCCATGTTTTAGAAATCTGTAAGCAAATATTCATCGAACGAAATTTAGAAAAAGAGAAATTGAAATAGTACCTTTGAGAAAGATAGTTTAGGAAGAACCTTTCGAGACTCAAACTCTGATTCAGACTATTGACCAAGACCTAATTCCTTTGTCAATGACGATGTGCTCAGTTAAAGAAAAATGCACTCAAAACACCCACCGAATTTGAAACTAAGTTAAGACTTTTGATTTTGATCTGAGGATCAAGTTGACAGAATTCGAGGAATTCTGTTTGGAATTCAGACCTGGATCTAGAAGTGAGATACGGATTTAAGATTATTCATGGTTTTCAAACAAAAATCAAAACTGAAAACTTGCATAGAAACCCTGTTTTCTTAAAGGACTATCTTACGCCAGAATGCTGGAGGGAGCATTTGGCATATATGTTTATCTAAGGGAAGTTCGGTTGCAATAGCTGGTGGGGAGTGTTCGAGGGACAGCTCATGCGGCAAAGCCTGCCGAGGTCTTGACCAACCTCGGTATGGTTAAAATGGTGCGCTTCCGGTACGATGGGCGAGGGCCGATGAAGCGGTCCTGAGTGAAGTGCCGGGACACCTAAGGAGGATCCTAGAGGGTTTTGACCAGGCGATGCATGGGCTCGCGGTACCGAGGACACCCATGCGTATGTCGAGGAAGATATTGTATGACAGACCAATGTTATTGTAATCTATCACTGGATCTCGTTGTTGACTCGCTAGTCTCAAACGAAGAGTCCAGAGTGATTCTGTTTTGTGAGAAACAAAGACTCAATGGAAATTTTGAAGTATGACATGTGTAACCAGTAAATTGTTTGCCAATAGATTTTTATATATATTAAAGTTTTAAAGAGGAGTGTGTGCGTATCTGTTTTCTAAAGCTAAAGTTAAGAAAGGCGTTTCAATTATAGGTGGGTGAGTACTTGTTTGGATCTAGCGATTCCACTTGCAGGGTGGTGGTTAACCCATGGGCCGGATGGGGTTAGGCTGGAATCAGTGGAGTTTTAATAATCAAACTGAAAAATCTTAGGATTATGCTAGGTTTCAAGTAGATAGTTAATTCCCTGATAAATTTCTCGATTGAGTGGATCAACGGCTGTGCCTAATCTTGATTAGGAAAAAAGCATTGAATTGCTCAGATGATCAAATTATATCAGTGATAGTTTCCTTCTATCGGATTTATTCAGGTGAAGGATAGTTTAGAATTGATCTCGTTTAGAAAAATTCGTTAAGAAAAATCAAAAAGGTGGAATCGTCCCCGCTTTTCGGGCATGGAAAATTTTCTCGGTTTCGGTTTTCGGAGTGACCACCAGCCTAGTCTCGTGCCCGGACATTCGTGGACAAGGCCCCGCGTGAGAAACCCTGCCCCGCGCATGAGGGGGCCGCTTCCGCTGTCAGCTACCGGGGGAGTCCGCCGGTCGGGGGAGTTCGGTGCACGGAGGGGGCAGAGGGATCTCACAGTAGTCTATTCTTTGTGTCAAGAATTAGAATTGGTCTCGAGGTTTTTGCTTGATTTAGATTCAAGAGATGGGCAAGTAGTTTACTGGCCACCTCTCTCACAGTCGTGGTCTAACAAAAAATTATTCGGTTTACTTCTAACTTTGATTCCTAAGGATTTTCTTCAGATAAAAATCTACAAAACTTCTAATCGTAAGAAAAAATTTCAACTTTATGAATTTCATTCCTTCCTAAACCACAATAGATTAAGAAATAGTTCTATATGACAATATCGGGATTTTATAAAAATACTCTTCTTCCATTAATCCAATTTTGGGTAAATATCAATTTGGTGATTTATCCTCATAAAAATATCTAAGAATATTCTTTCCACCAATTTAATTATCAACCCTAAATTTTTAGGTGGAATTATGGTGAAAATTCCTCTTTTGTCACATCAAAATTAATTTAAACCTTTTTCTACTAAAAATACCATAAAATTTCTCTTTTAATTAAATACAAATATCCATTTTTTTAAATATGCTTAAAATTCCTCTTTTTGTATTTAAATGATTGAATTCCAAATGTCATGGGAATTCCTCTTTGATCATAAAAAGATTCTTATGCATAAAATAAATTTATCAAAAATTTATCTTTTAAAAAAAATATCCATTATTTTGAATATGCCAAAATTTCTCTTTTTGCATTTAAATTATTGAATTCCAAATATCATGGGAATTCCTCTTTTATCATTTAAAAAAAATTCTTACGCATAAAATAAATTTATCAAAATTTTCTCTTTTTCTTAATTAAATAATTATGCATAATTACAACAAAAAGTATTCTTTCCTAAATATGGTCAAAATCAATTTTTTTGCTTTAAATTTCTAAACCTACAATATGGTAGGAGTTCCTCTTTTAGTATTATGCATAAAAATAAGATATGTATTTTTTTTTTAAAATTACCATAGCTTTGCTCTGCTATTACTGATAATTTTTAATTTTCCTAAAAGAATAAAACCTTGTAATGAAAATATGATAGAAGATCTACTTTTAAGCTTAAATCTAAACTATGAATTTAAATCATAATTTTAACCATAATCATAAACTTAATTATGATTATCCCACGAGATTAAGCTAATTCCATTATTCCTCTTTTCCCAATTTGATAGGATAATCTATTTCTCATTTAGAATCAATTAAAGTAGTTTTTAACTACTTATAAATAATCTAAAAGAAATAACCATTATTTTATTAACACAAAATCATGAAAATATAATTTTCTTAATCTCTAGCTTATCAAGCCTAGAGTTTGGTTTAGAAATAAGAAATTATCAATGAGAAGCATTCTTTTGCTAAAGAATTAGCCATAGAGATGACTATTCTTTTTGAGAGAGAGATATACATAAGAAAGCATTCTAAATAAGCATAATAATTAATTTTCTCTTAATTAAACATTAAGATTCTTAGGGAAAGCTTGATTTGAATTAAAACAATCATTTAGAAAACTTCTCAAGCTTGAGAGGGGTTGAGAAGAGAAGTCATTTGAGGAAATCAACAAAAAACCATAAAAATCCATTCTTACCTCAAGGATTAGCTTGATTCTTTCTCTAGTAGTGAAGCCCCCAACCAATCAACCAATCAATTGGTTAGCAAGAGGAGAAGATAACTCCAAGAGTTGTTGAAGAGAGAGAGAAGCTCCAAGCTCCCCAAAAGTAGAAAATATGATTAAAAAAATGTAATACTAGCATGGTATAGCTCACAGATGAGAATACAAAAGAATGAGGGTCTATTTATAGGTGAGGGAGGCCTCTAACCAAGTCCAACTGGGTTCTAGAGTTTTCCAGCTTCAGTTTGACTCAATTTGGACGAGATTGGGACCAGTTTGGCTCCCTTTTTGATCTTGTTTGGTCCAGGAGAGAGGAGAGAGAGAATATCCCCCTTTTTGGATTAAAAAACTCAAGTAATCACTGAGAAAAAAGACGCCTCCTTGAGGTGGCATTCTCTCCTTACTGAGGTGTCAAAAATGCATCATTTCCTCTAAATATCTCATTTTTTTAACTAATATCTCTTAATTTTTTAACTAATAAACCTTGTACTCAGTCAACTCTTCATCTTATGTGACCATTTACTCATTTTTGGGTATTTTCTTTTATTCTTTGGATTTATCTCATCCCAACACTTGGATTAATCCTATTGGCCTATAGGAACCTTAATTGGACTATAATCCAAAAATTTTTGAAAATCTGGACGCTTAGGCTAAGGTCCCTTATACCATTTTTAATTAATTCCTAATGCACATTGGAGAATTTATTTTGAACTTCTATTTCAGGGAAATATATTTTAGATATTAGCAAAATTTTTATATCTAAAAATATCTCAATATTGAATTACCTCTCTCTAGAAATTTTCTTCTCTCTAGGCAAAAATAAGGAAAAATAATATTTTCTTGCATTCTGAAATAGGGAATGATTACAGTGGATTGAGGTAAAAGCTTATTCATTATTCAGGCTGAGAAGGAACCTTATAAAGCAACTAGTAGAAGATTTCCATGTCCTTCAAAAAGGTAGATGGTTTGGGCTTAATTGGAAAAACAAGCTGCTCTCCTATGCCCCTCTTAAAATCACAAGCTCCCCCCTTTGCAACTTTCTATGTGGCAGATGGAAGGAAGTATTAAAGCTGATGTGCTAGGATGGTTGCCCTAGAGCTATAGGCAATTCTTTTTTCAGCTTAGGGATTTGGTGGACCCATAAATTTGATCCCCCTTTGGCATGCCTTGACATTACTCTAGCAAAAAAGCTGAATAACAAAGGTTTGAGAAGACTAGCTGATTGCTGGGACTGGTCCTCACTGGTAGGATGGAAGGAGTTGGATCAGATGGTGGCAGAATTTGGATTACTACCAAGGGAGAGGCAGTGGGTAGGACATGTGTTGACATAAGTGTAGAAAGAATGGGTATCCACAACCTTTGATGAGTCCTGCTGGATAAAGGACTGGATGTGGTTCAATGGAGTTAAGTTGGATAAAGGGGCAGCTAAGGTCCTATACTTGGAATTAAGAAAGAGTGAGGTAAATGTAGAATACTACAACAGAGTTTAGAAGGTAAGTTGGAATGCTGGTATTTAGAGGAAGAGGTGGAGAAATATGTGGGAGGCAAGTATCCCAATGAAAGCCAAGGTCTGCTTATGGAGGTTGGCCTTACCTCTAGGACTCAAGCTCTTACAAAGAAACTTCATTGCTAGATGCTGCCCCAAGTGTAGAATTGCTTTGGAAGATGGAAGGCATGCCTTTTGGGAATGTCCAGCTATTAGAGGGGTATGGGGTAGAATTGGGAAATGGGTATCTAACTGTCTAGGGGTTTGGGGATTGGGTTCTTGGAAGGTTGACTAATGCTAAGAGAGCAATAAATCTAGTATATTTAATATCATTAGATTCTTTTGTTTGTGGGAGATCTGGATTTCCCGGAATTAATCCATTCCTTGCAGGTTGGGATTAGATGATTTGCTCCACAGACTGGCAGACTCTTGTACATACTAGGTTTCCTAATTGTTGACATTATGCAGGGATACTCAGGATATGATGTGAGAGCAAAGCTGCCTAAGTTTGGGCCAAAGACAAGAAGATGGTACCTAAAGGAGAAGCACGCCTTTGTGGCTTTGATTGAGAACCCTTTGGGAACAAGACCATGCAGTTAGGTTACCATATCTCTTGGGGTAAGTCTTCCTCTGTTTGGGAGGGTGATAGGTGGGGTCAATCTGATGGGATCTCATATGCAAGCTACTGAATTGCAATTTGAAAGATATTCGTATGGATAAGGACCCCTCTTGGGTGTATCTAAGAGAAGTGAAGTTTTTGTAAAGGTGTGCCCTCCTTAATATTATATATATTTTCTGTAAAGAACACTCTTGAACACTAGTTTTTTTTTTAAAACAACACTCTTGAACACTAGTTAAAAAAAAATATTTTCCTAAAAAGTGGAAAAGCTTCATCTCGAAATTGGGAAAACAAAATCTATGTATGTACGTCGCTCACAAGTACGCTTCCGGATCACGACATTTCATAAAGTAAAAGCGCCTGTGGTTTTTTTATGAGCACCGACAGGTGGCAGCAGTCTCAACAGGCAAACTCGGCGTTAGAATCCAAGGCACGCTTGGGCGTGAGGCAGACGCGGAGACCAGAAACCGGCCGGGCCCCGATCTAGGAAAGCTGACCGCCACGTGGCGCTCGAACGTGTCGGTGGCTAGGCGAAACGTGGCATCATAATGCGAGGGGATCATCGAAAATATCGTTTTGGTGGGGGAGAAAATCTTTTTAATATATATATATATATATATATATATATAATCTTTCATCAACTAGGAATTAGTTGGGTAATTTTAATTTAAATATCTATTACATATCTTAATTTAAATATCTATTACATATTAAACATGAACAACAAGGCACAAGCAAAGAGGAGAAAAAAAAAAAGAAATCTTGGATTTCTTAAAAAATAAGAGAAAAAAATCCCCTATTGAGCCTTTGTATTCAGACTTTCATTCCTGAGTTTCCTTTTTTAATGTCTTTTATATAGTGCAATTCGCTTCTTAATGTCTTTTACATACGGCAACAGCGCTCAGGCGCACGTGCACGGATTGAGTACTAATATATATATATTAGTACTCAAAAAGACTAGTAAAGCAATATGACGCGTATACCCATGTCTGCATGCCCTTGTAATCATGTAACCCCTAGATCAGTATGGTTCTTTTTGAAAGGGGACAGCCCCTATCTGCTATGTAATCGTCAATCCCTTTTCTTTTTCTAATACAAAATCCCTGCTTTTAAAAAATATATATATATATATATATATATATATATATATATATATATGACGCTGAGATGCCATAAATATGCCCCCCCCGCCCCTTTTCCTTGCATCCTCACTTCACAGCACAGCCTTCTCATCTTACCACCATTTATTTTGCCTTTGGAAGAAGAAGGTACTCCCTACCACCTTTGCTTAACTCGTCACCATGCCTGAGGGAACTGTTGAAATCGAGCTCATCAAAGGCCATGACCTCAAGGATGTTGAAGCTTTTGGTATTCCTCCATACCCTTCCCTAGAAGCTCTTGCTTAACCCTTTGCTAATCTTCTTGTAAGCTTTGTTAATATATTCTAAACACTCTGCTAATTCTACATGAACCATTGTTTTGTGATCCAGGTAGATCTGATCCCTACGCCGTTTTGTCAATAGCTGAGCAAAAGCAACGGAGCAAGACTATACATGGTAAAGGGGGAGGGGAAAACTACTCACTGTGAATCCCCGAAGTACCTTAACTGCGCCTAATCTTGTTATTGGAGTTAGGAACCCTAATGGCCCCCAACTGTTAAGGGAGTTACAGGGTAATAAAAATGGAGATCTGATTTGTGTGTTTGTAGATGGTGGCAAAAGCCCTGTCTGGAACGAGAGCTTCCTGTTTGAGATCCCTGATGGCCCCCATGAGCTTGAGATTGCCGTCTTTGATCAAGATAAGCATGGTGGAGACGAGGCCATGGGAACTGTCCTGTAAGCCTGAATGCCATATTATATAACATGCACACACTTAATGTAGTAATACAAATTTAAGCATTTCATTCTTCTTGATTAACATGCACCCATTGTTGTTGTCTCATCTGGCAGCATCCCTTTGGGGAAGGTCTTTGTGGAGCGCCAGATCCCTCCTTCCAAGTTCAAGGTTCAACGCCCTAGTGGGAAATTCGAGGGAGAGCTAGAGCTTGGCCTTAAATTTTTCCCTAAGGTTATAGCCCCCTTGCTTAATTCATCTATTGACTTTGTAAATACTTCATTTGGTTTAAGAGCACCCAAAAGCCCCTTAAAATCACCTTAATTGCTTTCTCGTGCTTAGTCTAGTTGCTCACTCTCCAGATGTTTATCGTCTCAGGTTCACCATGGAGTTTTGGAGATTCATCTCATTGAAGCTCATGGCCTGATGGATACAGATAGCTTTGGTGAGATGAAGTTTTCTCTTGGTGTTAATGTGATTTATTGGATATTCTATGTAGGTATTATAGTTCATCATTGCATCATTGTGCATTATGATCCACATGTATTTTGCTCTTGGTTATGTGCAGCTGGGAAATCTGACCCATATGCCCTTGTTTACTGCCACAAGGATCATCAGAAGAGCCGTGTTATCGAAGGTACGTGAGAGACTCTCCTTGCACTCTGCAATCCCACATATTATACTATACAGTATCATTCCCTCCTTTAGTCTTTGCTTTGAGATGGATCATCATGCAAGGATGATTTTGGACGCGCTGGGTCACCTTTCAAAATGACGGGTTCAGTAGAAATAGTGCCCCTTTTTTTCGGCCTTTATGCCGAAAAAACAGGCATGACTCCCGGCAGAAAGCAACCAGGAAGCCACCTTGGATGGATGTGAGATGTGTTCATTTGTTTCTCTCTCTTTTTAGGTACACAAGGTGATCCAGTGTGGGATGAGACCTTCGCCTTTCAAGTGGACAGCGATGTGACGGAGGCGCTCATCAAGCTCTTTGATAAGGATGATTTCAAGGCTGATGATCCCTTGGGAAATGTTGTGTGAGTTATCAAAATGTTGTGTGAGTTATCATGAAAGCTTTGAGATGTGCCTAGGTGGTGAGAAGATGATGGGTGCCCATCAGGGTCCATGAAAATTAGTTTCCTCCCATCAAAAAGAGCAATCTATGCAGACACTGGTGGATCAATTCAAAGGAATATGCTCTCAAAGCTGGTATTTAGGTTGCAGTAATCCTATCAAAGGATCGTGCTGAATGTGAAATGTGATTGATTGCAGGCTTCCCTTACACAAGGTGTTCTCCAGTGGGCAAGTGCCCCCAACAAAGTACAAGGTGTTGGGCTCCAAAGGGCAGCCACAGGGTGAAGTGAGTGTTGCACTCAAGTTTTCACCTAGGGTAAGCGATGGGTGCCCTCCTCCTTTTTGCCACTTCAAACGCTTGAGCGTTTTCTGTACCCATCATGATGTGTTGTTGGTTAGTTAATTAACTGTTCATATCCTTGTGTTGCTGCAGGATTAAAGAGAGGTGGACACGAGAATAAACGAGGTTTTGTCACCCGTTTTACTCTGAGAGGATGCGTGTGTAGAAGAGTTTGGTGGTGTTACGCCCATTTTGATCCGTGGACCCTTGTGAAATGGGTTTTCCTTTGAATGTATCTTTGTTCTCCTTACATACCAATTTGTGTACATAGGTCTTCTCTCAAGATGAATTTTGCTTTCTTAAATGGGACCATGGCATAGCTAGGTAGCAAATTTATTTGGTGGGCTATGCACTCTCTATTTTGGGATATTTGACATATTAATTGGTGAAGTCTTCAATTATCAATATCTTTGCATACGTCACATTCAATGATACAAGTCTTCAAAATGGGTGCCTCTTCTCTCACTCTCTATTTTGGGATATTTGACATATTAATTGGTGAAGTCTTCAATTATCAATATCTTTACATACGTCACATTCAATGTTACAGTCTTCAAATTGGGTGCCTCTCTCTCTCTCTCTCCCTCTTTTTTTTGGGGGGAACCAATAATAATTATATATATTACTTCAAAACCAGTCGTACAACCAATTACATGACCATATTCAGAAGTCTACATAGCAGTTTCCATCTATCATCTTCTAACACAAATGAAGACTGTTTCCAAGAGATTTTATAACCCAATTGAATACAAGTTTTGTTTCATCATAGTTGTAGTTGTGCACCCTCGAGGAGATTGCTTCTCCAACACTCCCCCTTTTCTTGTCCAAATTTTGATTGTAGGCCTTGTCCCCACAAGATTTCAATAAAGGTCACAAAGGTGTAACCAACTTACTTTTCTTTAAGGTACCACCTCCTTGTTTTCGGACCACCTCCTTGTTTTCGGACCACCTCCTTGGTTTCAACTCCAAACCAGAATATTCCTAAAGTATAGAAAACACTTGTTACGCTTTCTTGGTATGCATGGTTGTCTCCCAAGGAGGTAGAGGAATCAAGTAATGTCATTTTGCAAATTTTAACTTGACTGTACCATCTCATCTTTATCTATTTTGTTCACATAATACATAGACCATCACATATGCACATTTATGCATCAGCTCTATCACATCCACAACTCGAGAAGTTACATTCTGGAAAATAATACAATGCTCGGTATTCTATATTTCCCACAAACAACAAAACTTGATTATGTTGAACATTAGATCAACAGCTCCATCACTGTCCAAATAATACCTTGCATCTCATTAGCAAAGGATCTCAAGAAACCTTCAGACACCCCTCTCTTTTTAAGTCTCCCAATGGCTTCCTCAATATACCAAACAAAGAGGTCATCTTTGAGCAATGAAGTATCGATTCTCAACTTTCTAGTAGGAAATTGATTCAGTTTGACCTCTTCCCAACCAGTTATGTGCCAACTACATTGCAAGGACATGTGATCAGAGAGAGAAGTACTAGACAACCTCTATCAACCTCAAGGTACAAGGGACCCATGAAGCTTGGTGGTTAACA